>NW_022196911.1:40373811-40422605 GCF_008632895.1 Mastomys coucha | reverse complement strand
AGGGAGAGAGAGAGAGAGAGAGAAAAAGAGAGAGAGAGAGACTCAGAGAAGAGTAGAAGGAATATCATTGAGGTGTATCATGTATTAGACATGAGCAGTTTCTCTAGATTACCACCTAGAGACCTAGTGGGTGGCTGCCAACCTGCATGGCATCCAGGCACTGCTGTGTGAGAGGCAGGTGAGGGCACTGTGGGGCTTGGCACTGAGCAGAAGCTGGACTGTAAGAAGTGGGGGGTCGGTGGAGCTTTGGATGAACCTGGAGACCGACAGCTGTTCTCTCAAGACTCTGGGCTGCATCGCTCCTCAAATATTTATGAATAATTTCCTTCGGCATGTTTCCGACTGCTCAGGATATTAGTTTTTGCTGCTCTCCTTACTCATGGTCCATCTGAGGTCTTCTGGCCTGACCCTCTTGTGAAGTCATGCTGCCGGTCAGGCGCCACCGTGTCAGGCCACTGCCATGGCATCAGTACTCTAGGCCACAACGTGGGCTTTGCCCCTGCAGCTGAGCAGGCTCGAGACGAAGCTCCTTCCAGTCCAGTTTCCTCATATGTAATACATAGAGCCTAAGGGAGAGAGTACTTGGTCCATGCCTAAGAAGATGAATGTTTTCAAACACCACATGGGGGTGACTGTGTCCTGTGGTAGCCACTGTCTAGAGGGGATTATTATGCATGTGTGACACAGATAAACACATTTTAAATTTTTCAGGCATCAATATTATGGCCAGAGTCTCCACGAGCCCCCTCCCTCTGACTTATTCCCAATGACTCCTCCTGAACTCTTCTCTCCCCCACCCAGCCAGCTCCCCTAAATGGCCCTCATCAATCATGCCATTGCAGTACAGTTGGCTTTGCACAGAGCACAAATGAGGATGAGTGGAAGACCCCCAAGCTCATTTTTCATGCCCATCTCCAACAGGAACTGCTCCTAGGTCTCCAGGGGTGAGTGTGCAGTACACAAATTCACTGTCCCTTTTGCCCTCCCAGATGGAAGCCCTGTGAGTGTCTTCATTATTTTTTTTTTTAGCAGTCTGGTATAAAGTACATCCATGCCCAAGACACATTGCCTGATCTAAGAATCCTTGACTGCATTCTCTTAGCAGTCCCTGCTGTTTGTGGGAAATTGTCTTGGCATACTTGTTAAACCTCAATAAATATGTTTTAAATAACTGTGAGGTCTTTACCATATAATAACTGTCTGATTAAGTCTACATTACATTCTTACACATGGCACTTAATGTGAAGTGTGACCAGTGTTTGGTGAGCCCTGAGAAGACATCCTTGGGAGAGAGGAGGATGTTTAAAGTTCATATATTTGATGATGTAATTAAACTACATTCTTTTAGATTCATGCATTAATTCAAGTAGAAGTAGCTTACAGCAGAGTGGAAATAAAACATGGAACTTGAAGTTGAAAGACCACATTCAGTACCTGGTTGTCATATGTGGTGCATATAAGGCCCTCTAATCGTTAAGACAAAACCAACTAACATATGAATTTTTATACTCATTTTGTCTGCTCAGCATAAAGGCTGAAGACAATGGCTTATTCTGGGCAAGATAATGAAGATGAAAAGTTGGACTATAATGCACCTACTTCCTTTATGGGTAATTTCTGCCCTTCTAGTTCAGTTTTGCCCCTTAGTTACTAAGTTACATATATATGAAAAAGATTATGTCCTTTATGCTCTAATAGTTAGTACTTTGATAATCTTTCATGTAGAAGGGTCATGGGCAGAAAGAAGCTTGCCGAGAATTCGTGGAGGTCAGGTGCTATTGGTAGTCTTTGAAGATAGACATTGTTTAACTGGGGTCATCATCCAAAGTGCTCTTGAGCATCAAAAGGCAGAAAAGACTGTGTGCAAGTCTCATCTGGGCACTATTTACTCTCTGGAGCTGGGAAGGGCTGTGGGCAGAATATAGTGACAGCTATGCCAAAGGATGAATGTGACTGAAGACAAGTACTAGAAGAGTCAAAAAAGGCCGAGCTTATGTAGTGATAAGCTCTGTGAAGGAAGAAGCATTTGACCTGATATGGGTACCACTAATCCTTGATAAATATTATTCTGAGGAGGTGGCTTTAGTCTAGATGACTGTGGTTTTATACTGGTAGAGCCATCAGCTCCATCTTCATTTGGGAACTTGCTAGAAACACTAGTTCTTAGCTTACACTTCAGATCTCTAGAGCCAGAAATTCTGGAGGTAAAGCCCAATAGGGTTCTGACCTTTATACACCTTTGAAGTTGGGATGCACCAAGTTCTTGAGAGCCATTGCTGTAAACAGGGTTGTTGCCTTCAACAGTGCTGACATTGAAAAGTCACTACTAAGTTACTACTAAGTCAAGTAGAGTGTTAGAAAACAAGCTGGAAGGGAAGGTCAAGGTCTCAATGCAGGGGCCATTGAATGGAGTCATGGTGTGTTTAGACTAAATTAAGCAGGCAACGGGGAATTGTTGGAGGTTTTAGATAGAGGATGACCTAACTACATTTATAAACTTTGAATTATATTAGACTAGAGTAGTAATTTTTGAACCATTATGAGAAATATATATCTATAATAGTTTATAATACACATTCATATGTATAAAAAACCTTCTATACTTACACTTTTTTAGTGTGTGTATTATATATGTGTGCATGTATATTTTTATATGAGTTTGCCTGTGTACACATGTGTAAACTAGAGGAGGATACTAGGTATTCTCTTCTAGTGCTTCTCAACTTTCTACCTTGAAACAGGGTCTCTTTCTGAACCTGGAACTTACACAGCAAGCTCCAGGGAGCCTTCAGTTTCTGAGCCTTTGGTGCTGGGGTTAACATCATGAATGGCATGTTGGACCTTTATGTAGGTATTGTGAGGTCATGTCTCCCTGCTTACACAGTAAGCATGGTTACTCACTGAGCCACCCCTATAGCCCCTTAAAAAAATCATCTTGAACAAAGGTTTGTATTGTTTTGTAGTTTATAACAGGAGCGATAGTATACCAGGGGATTTCCAATACATGGGCATGGTCTAGAGCTTGGAAAATACTGAATTAGTAATCTCTCATTGGAACTGAGCAGGACAGAGAGGCCAGGAAACCAGAAAAGGAATGGTTCAGTGGCCCATGTATAAAATAATGGGAACTTCAAAAAAAAAATCAGGAAGGAACTATAAGGAAAAAATGCCACCTACGGCCCACTCATAAACAGATGCCTACATGCCTAAATAGCACAGTCTGCAAAGGCCATTTCTCTGTCTTTGTAAACTTGGGCAGAGAGAGATGGCAATAGTTCTATTCTAAATGACCCCTGGAATTTGAGCTCCTTAGCGTGGTGGAGTCATTCTGTAAAACAGAGAATTTAGGCTGTGGTGTGGGTGAGGACTGGGGTTGGTGGTGTGCGTTTATGAGTCATGCCCAGGCAAGGCCTGGAGGATGAGGTCACCAGAAGAAGGGGAATGTGGTTTCTGAGACTAATAGCCTCCCCCCGTATATTGATATCTATCTGAGCAGCAATACTCATATCTAGTGTAATAAAGACCCACTCAGCAGATGGTATCACGTCATAAATAAGTGAAAGCAAGTCCAAGACGTGATCTTTGCCCTTGGAGAAGCTGTAATTCATTTAAGTCCTGCGGTTTGATATGAATCTCATTGCCACATGCATTGAGCATCAACTATTGGCCATACACTATTTTAAGTGCTCAGAATGAAAAGCAGTGAGCAAGATAAATATCCTTGCCATCATGCAGCTTACTAATTATAGGAGGATAAGCACTAATTAAACTAAAAATAAACAGTCTATATTGTGTTGGACAGTAGTAAATGATTTGGTAAGCATAAAGCTTTGAAGGAATGGGACACCAGATTAAGGAATTGCCACTTGCAAAACAGAGTTGGTGGCACTACAGACCAAAGCCTGTTTCCTGTATATGTTATGCAAGCACCCTACCCTACAACTACTCCCTCAGCCAAAACTGCAGCTTTAAATTGGGATTGAGTCCTCCAGGGTTCCTGCTTTATTGACATGAGTGGCATGATCTGAGATAAAGGCTTCAAGGGGTTAATCCTTGTGATACCGAGGCAGAGCATGACAGAAGCCCCCATGCTCATCAGAATTCTGTCACTCCAAGAATAGTACCTGAAGAAGCAACTTATGAAATGAAGACTGGATTTTGGCTCCTTGTCCCAGAGATTTGTATTTTGATGAGTATCTTCCAGTACAACAGTTCTGTAGGTAGGCAGAACATTGTGGCATTAGGAGGAGGGCATGGCAAAACAAGCTACTTACTTCCTGGCAACCAGGATACAGAGATGAACAACAAAAGAATTCCAAAATAAGATATACCTTTCCTAAGCTGTATATTTCCCAATGACTCACTTTCCTTAACTAGACTCTACTTCCCAATAACATCATCTTATGATGATTTTATCAAGGGATTAGTCCATTGATTAGTCATGGCCCTCATCATCTAGCCATCTCTCAATGATCAGATCCAATAGCTAGTGACCCGGCACACAGGCTTTTACAGAGACACTTTATATCAAAACAGGATGTGGCTGAAGATATATCTCAGTAGGTAAAGTGCTCGCTTTGCAAGCACAATCTCAAGAACTCACAAAAAATCAGGCTTGTATTACAGTATGTGCTTATAATCCTAATGCTTGAGACACAAAGACAAGTGGATCCCTGTGACTTGCTCATCAACCAGTCTAGTCTGCTTTATGAGTTCCAGGGTGGTGAGAGAGCTTGTCTTCTTGAAATCAAGGTGATGGGGCCTGAGGAACACAGAGGTTATCACCTGGCTTCCATGTGAACATAGCTACACACACACACACACACACACACACACACACACATGCACACACACACACACACTCACACACACACACAAAACAAAAAATAATGTTTAAAACGCCCATGAAATGTGTTTAGAAAGTAGGGAATGGTAGGCTCTAGGTGCCTTTCTTTATTGTTACTTTGGGAGGTATGGAGACCTCCTTGTTGATCTCTCTCTCTTTTCATTTTACTGCACTCTCCCATTTCTTAATCTCTTCCTTCACAACAATCTTGCATAACATATTCTTCCTGTGGAAGTCCAAACATTTTCTGAACCAGAGACTCTTGCACTTCATTCTCACAGTAGATGAGAGACACCAGTTTCATGATCCATGTTTGATTGACCATGGAGATGTTCTCTGGGATGTTAAACGTGGTTTCATGAGAATCCTCAAGAGAATCATGAGGATTTTGTGATTAGATACTTTGGGGATATAGTGAGTTAAATACATTTAGTGAGTTTTCAACTACAGGGCTGGCTAGAATTTACTGATGTTCTTTGCACAGTGCAAGTCTCCAAGATATAAACAGAGCATTTACATTTTCACAGACTTCCTTAGCCGTACAAAGCCATTGCTGCAGGAAACCACGAAGGGTACCAATATCCTGGGGCAGCTCTGAGAAGCAGTCAGCTGGTTACATTCTATGGTGGCAGGCAATCATCTAGCTCTTCTGAATGGTCCACATCTCATCCATGAAATGACAGAGTTGGCCTGCTGCCTGAAGACTGTTAATAGTACCATGGGGCTCTGTCCTTGGCCTTGAACATGTTTTATTTGTTATCAGTGATTCCCTTGAAGGAAAAAGTGTCAATCATCCCTTGAGAAGATGATGAAGGACCGAGAATGGTGGCTAATGGATAAAGACTTAATCTTACCTGTATGTGTGAAACTGTTGGGCCAAATGGTCTATAGAAAATGTAAGAAGGTTGCGTATATGGCTCTGTTTGTACTTTCAGGAAATTGTTTTTTAACATATAATTTGTGAAACTACTGGTTTGGCGGTGGTTTATATATGTGTATATTTTCTGAAGACCTAAAGATTCTGATTGGCTGTAAGCCCAAGATGAGCCATCAGAGCACAGTGGTCTAGCCCTCTCTAAAACTAATTCCAGTGAGACTTCCTCAACAGAAATGATTCAGTCTGTGGGGTCTGTTGGCTTCCCATGAGCTGTTTCTTCCACTTGCAATCTTTAATTGTGCACATGTTTGAATACTTACCAAATGCTTGCTTCATAAATGTTATATCTGTCATTTGATGTAGTATCTCTCCAGGAGATGCATGAGGGACCTTTGTTATAAACATAACCAACTAACAGATAAGGACACTGAGGCTCAAAGATCTTACCACATTGAAGAATCCACATTTGAGTTCAGAGAGAATGCCTCAGAAACCTAAATATCTTTTTTCTTTCTTTACTTATCATGTGTGTGTGTATATGTGTGCACACAGGTGTGTGTATACATGGATGTGAATGTGTATGTTTGTGTGTGTGCTGTATGTATCTATGGATATTCATGTTTTTGCATGTGTGTGGGTACATGTGTGTGTTAGTGTGCGTGCACATGCATGTGGAGGTCAGATGTTGAAAATCATTTCTAGATAATTCTTCCACCATATTAATTGACAAAGGGTCTCTCAATCAAACCCAGAGCCCACTGACATACCTACTCTCATTAGCATATTCCACAGATTGTCTGAGACTTGAATTGCAAGTGAACCATCATACCTAGGTGATAATTGACTTGGGTTCTGGGGACATGAACTCTGGTTCTCTAATTTGCGTATTAAGTCTTTTAGCTACTAATCTACTTCCCCAGCACCAGAAGCCTGTGTTATGCATAATTCTTCCAGTGTCACCAGAGATCTGGCCCTCATGATATTTGGAGATTTGGAGGAATGGTTGTTAGGAAAGGGAACCCTAAGAGTACATGTTACATTTCATGGTAGAAAAGCTATCCTTTGGAACAGAAACCAGTTCTTGCTAAGGATGCACTATTGAGTGGAAGTGGAAATGGCCCTTGGAAGTGAGAGAGGAGAGGGAAAGATTTCAATTGAACCACAGGAAAGGCTTTTTCTGGGGGTGGGAGCTAATCCAAAACAGAATTGGAAAGCTCATTAAATAGCATATTCTCTTGTTTCTCTAGATATATAAGCAGAAGTTAAATGATAATAGGTTTCAGTTCTTGGTAAGATATTTAAGTGCATTAGTTGAACTAGTAATTGACAAAGCAGATCTAGCCAGCAGAGTCTAGCTAGGTAATCAGGCTTGACAGATACCAGGCGCTCATCTGCCCCAGCCTTTCAAGTGCTGGGATTGGAGGTGTATACCATCTACTCTAAGGAACTTCTTATAAAGTCAGACAGAAGCAGAGGTGATTCTCTACAAAAGAATATCTTAATGTGTGACTTTTGCTCTTGTGGCTAATGTTACTTTAACATACTACCCACTTTAGAATAGAGGAAGTTATATGTAGCACTGGCCATTGCTTTAAAGTCACATCCTGTAATACTTAATGGTGGTCAGGATGCAAGGCAGTTTAGCCAACCCTTGAGGAAGAAGAAAAAAACTTCAAAGAAGAGGAGGAGGAAGTGGGCAAAGAAATGTAAGAGAAGACATTACCCAACCAAAATGAAAGGTGGAGCCCTGTGGATGAGCTGGTTCTCACTGACACCTTTAAATACCTGGGTGGTGTTAGTGGTTACTGAAGTACATAAGGGTTTTAGTGGCCTCCTGAGAATGCCTTGTTGGTCACTGAAGGAACAAAAGACATCTAAATTTACTCCAGATAAATTACCCTGGAAAAGAAATCCTGGGTAACCTAAGATCATCCTATTCTTGCCTTCAAAAGCCATATTCAGAATAACCATTGATGAGAAAACTTCCAGAAGAGGCGATAGGAGACAGCATTTGTACTCATCATCTTGCTTTAAAGTGATAAGTGGCTCTCTATTATTTATTTTTATCTTTCTCTGTTTGTGTGATGTATATACACATAAGTGTGTGTCTTTGTTTGTGTGCCACAATGAGTTTGGAGATCAGAGGACAACCTCAGGCGTCTGTCCTCTTTCTTCACCTTGTTTGAGACAAGGTCTCCTGTTCACCACTGTGTACACCAGGCTAGCTAGCCCGTGGGCTTCTAGGATTATTGTCCCCATCTTCCCACAGGAATGGTATGATTACAGGCACATACTGCCCTATGGAATCTAACTCTGTATGAGTTATGGAGATAGGAGCCCAGGTCTTCAAGATTGCATGACAAGCTCTGCTTCCTCTGTGCCACTTCCCCACCCTCAACTCATTGCTTCAAAAACAATCACTTCCTTCATATTAGGCTTAAATATTGTGTTAATTTATGGGACGCTTAGAAAAAGTTTTACATGTTGTGCCAAAAAGTCAGTTGTGACTAAAAGGTAGAGGCCATCACATATAAGATTCCTGGATCTGAAGTGTCTGCAGGAATGGGGTGCCTAGGAGAAGGTGACCTCTGGCCCTGGCACAAGGAAGGAGATCTGGGATGGCTTATGAGGAGGTGATGCTCACAATTCCCACAGACACTGCTTCGGCAGGCAAGAGAAAACAATAAAAACTTCTGGAGAAGTGCTTGGTGGGCTGAATACCACAGAGGCCACCGGTGTACTTTCCACCTCTTGAAAGATCTATGGTCCTTCTCAGCCATAACTCGAAGGAACACTGGGTGATGCTGGTAGGTGGAATAAACTCATGACATCAGATGAGACCAATCTTTGTAACAACAGTGTTATTATTTTCTTAAAGTCTTCTTTTAATCTTTCTGATTTTGTGAAAAATAATGTCTTAGGTTCATGCTGGCCTGTACAACACTAACTTTAAATTTCTTTTTTAAAGTCAGGAACCATCTCAGGTTAATGTTCCTGTCTCTCAGTCAGTTGCTCTCCAAAATGAGGAAAATGGCGGGGGCTTCTTCCTAGAGCAGTGGCAATCAAACACTGCATAGAAGACCTGGCGCTTGCTCAGATCTCAGCGAGTATCACTAGTTTGGTTTTTGAATCTATCGTCTTCCGAGGCAGCCAACATTTCTCTGGCTCCTGTTCAATAAGAAGGTTTTGTTTCAGCTGCATTTATTTTATGATTACCATTCAGCTTCTATGTATTGTTTCTACATACTGCTTTCTTTTGGCAGCTAGACTTATGAAAAGGAAGGGCAATAAAAGCAGAACATCGGGAAGGTGAATGTGATTGAGCACATTCAGGGGAAATGCACACCCAGATGATCTCTCGGGGTCTCTGCAGTTCTAAATGTCAGTGATTGCAGGGATGAGGGAGGGAGAGAGGCCACAAAAGATAGCAAATTTACTCAAGGTCACGAGGCTCATTAGTGGCAAAGCTAGGAAGAGATCCAGCACCTCCAGATGCGCAGGCTCACGTTTGTTCTTCTCTTCAGAACTTGTTCATAGTCCAGAGCCCCAGGACTCTTGACAGCTAGGAGAGCCTTCTCTTGCCCCAGCCCTGAAAAAAAAAAGCTCTTTGGGCTCAGAATGCAAGGCTGCAGAGAGCTTTGCCCACTGTCAACTATGAACCGTGTCCCCAAACCAAACATTACTTGCTGTATCTCCATCGCTTCATTCTCCGGTGCTCCAATGTCATGTTCAGTGCTGGGAATTTGGGTGGGCCCAGAGTGCCTTTAGTATTACTGCTATAATTCAAAACATCCAAATTATTATTTTCTCCATGAGATGAAGCCAGGGGAACACTGTTAAGTGGAGAGAAAAGTGTTTGTTACGCTGGGCGTTCCAACAAAATGTCCTCCTTTGCCATTAAATCATAGCACTTCTAAATGAAAAGATATTTTGCAAACTTTGGCAATGACTGAAATTTGGACATTGTACAGGCACCCTCCCCCCTTTCCATTTTGTGCTTTTTCTCCATGTGGCCTCAAGAAATACTATTTGTTGGCTTAACATTCCTTGTTTCTCTTTCCTTACGACCCAAGTTGTCCACTCTCCCCAAAGACCTCAGCTTGGTTTTCTGCCCACAAGTTATCATTTTAATAAATAGTGAGACTGATAAGTAGAGGCCAGAGAGAATATCCTTGTACCCAAATGCATCGTTTCTCAGAACCTCTCTTTCTTTAGAATTAATCATAAACAGATTTATGGAAAGGAATGTGCTTGTTACGATGAAGCCCCTAAAGAGAATATTAATGAGGGTGTATTAACAAGGCAATTAAATCTGTGCAGGCTGAAGGCGATCAATTTAATCAATGAAAAATATCTCAAAAACCATAAAACCCTCTGCTGAACTCTTGCGTTTAGTCTTATGCCCTTGGTGTGAAAATTCTTCTTGTGTATGTACTTATGTCTATACGTATATATGTATGTGTACATGTAAGTGTGGCATGCATGTGTTCATGCATGAGTGTACGAGTATGTGTGGATATGGAGGCAAGAGAAGGAAGCTTGGTATCCTATCACTTCTTACCTTATTTCTTTGAGACATGTCTCCCACTGAACCTGAAGCTCGCTGTTTCAAAAAGTTGTGTGGCCAACGATCTCACAGGATCTTCTTGTTTCCTTCTTCACAAAGAATAGCATTACAGATATGCCCAGCCATGGTTGACTTTTACATGGGTCACAGAGATTGGAACTCAGGTCCTCGTGTTTGTACAGCAAATGTTTTCACCGACTGAGCCATCTCTCCAGGCCTCTCTGCGTGAACAATTTCAGCAAGCACTTCTCCATTTCTAATTAACCTCCAATGTCACAAAGAATCTCTCAGTGGAATTGATGCTTCTCAGGCCCCGGCTTCTCTCTTCTCTTCTCTTCCCTGGACAAAGGATGAACAATTCCAGAGTGTGTCTGCCACACCCTCAGCTCCATTGTTGGAGCTCAAAAGCTAGGATTAGCAGCTGGGGAAATCCATTGACAGGTCTGGGATGTGTCTGGGCCCACAGCTGGGCTGCTCTTGTACAAGACCCGAGGGACATGGAACAGTAGATTGCAAATCAAAAACTCCCTCAGCAGCCTGGCTCATATTATGAACAATTCTCTCTGGTGGATCAAGAGGCAGGAGGCAGGAGTTGAGTTGTTCGGCAGCCAGATCATGCATGCCTCATCTCTCAGTGGCCTTGGACATGCCTTTCTGGAGGCTTAGCTGTATCCCTCTTGGGTCTCTTCTTTCTGTTGGTTGTTTTCGTTGTTTGTTTGTTAGGAGGTTTTGGGTTTTGAGGGGAGGTTTTATTTATTTATTTATTTATTTATTTATTTATTTATTTATTTTTGCAAGCCCCCCTTCCTTAAACAATTACCTAGACCTCTAACTCTCCTTTGGGATATTGAACTCAGAGCTCAGGGTATGGCAACAGAAATCAAGAGGCATTCTGTGTTCTATGGATTGGCTTAGAAACAGATGATCCTCATCAATCAAGTATCTTGGGCTTCATTTATTCATTTATGGAGTGTTTATAAGTTTCCTTGTAGGAACTATCTGTGAGCAAGACCTACAAGCAAGCCAGCACTCATGTGGCTCCCATTCTTGCGGTGTGGAACAGTTTCATGATTTTTCAGGGCCCAGTAAAGATATATACTCACAGTCCTTTAAAAAATATAATAATAATGTGTTTTGCATATAGTTCACTGGTAGAACCCTAGCCTTACAGTCCTGAGGTGCTGGGTTCAATCCCCATCACTGAGGAGGTACAGTCTCCTCAGCCATCCCACAAACCTTTGCACAAACATTTTATGCAGGTGAGATAGCTTAGTGGGTGAGACAGCATGGGTTCAGTTCCTGGGATTTACTAGAAGGTGAAAGGCAAGAACTAAATTCACGAATGGATCTTTTTATTTTCACAGGCATGCACGATGCACAGGTAAGCATGCAAACAATACAGACACACATTAATGACAATAAAACAGTTTTAGTCAAAACAGTTTTAACACAGCACAGCAGAGCACTGTATGAAGCATGGGTACCTTCTCTATGTGGGATCCAGAGTGGTGTGTTTAGATTATTCTACCCACAAGTCTGGATCGGGTTTAGGAAATGGAAACTTAATGTGTGTTCAGTGGAAGGAAGGACAAAGAGGGGAATGCAGGAAGTATACTTCCTGCAAGTCTGGCAAGAGATTTTTCTTTTATGATTCAGGGGTCAAGGCAGAATTTTTCTAGGCCTTCAGTAACCACTGTGTATCATATGTTGTTGAGCGATCAAGTATTGGCTTTGTGAGCTTGGAGTAGTAGGACAGTGGTTTACATAGTGGAGTCAGCGTATGTGCAGATTCTAAAGGAATCCTAAACCTGGGGGGAAAAAAAGATACCTTTCCAAATGAACATGAATAGATTTACATCCTGTGATTGCATCCCACAACTTCCTGAAAAGCCTCTGATGACCTAACCAAATAAAACTAAGCATGCTACAGGAAAGCAGAAATCGGTACAAGTTACAGACACCAATTATCCTGTAAGGATCTGGATGGAGAGACAGACCTATGCAAAAATGGATGGAGTTGTTGATTTCTTCTCGTGACTCACATGGACCGTACATATGGCTTAGAATGCACAGACTGTAGATAGCTGAGCTGTTCCAAGGTTCCTGAATTTCATTCCATCTGCCTGCTTGGCCGGCCTCTTCTTTCACCCCTGTTCAAATGCTTCCTTTGCATCCAAAAGTAATGAAAAGGGAGCGGAGGCTCTGACAGCGAATTCTGTTAACTTCATTGCTGGAAAAAATTACCAAGAACATGATTCCTGGTTCCAAACCCAGTGACGGGGAGGGAAAGTTGAGTGAACGTTCTGGCATATGATGTCCTGGGATTTTATGAAAAAAAGAAAAAAACCTTGTAGTCTTTGGAAATAAAACTTGACTGAGTAATCACAGTACATGGGAAAGGATCTGTTCTCAAGGTGACTATTTTACAACGGGGACTGTTTCGGGGCTAATGTGTTTAACAAGTGATACACCTCATCAGCATGAGCTGGCCTCATGTGTAGGACGGTTGCTGGAGGAAAAGTCAGAACTGGATGCGAGTCTCCTCACTGCCATTAGGACAACTTCCCAGCTTCCAGAGCCTCAGTTTCCCATATGGGATACACTGGAGGCAGTGATCAGCCACGGATGGTTTGCAATGAGCTCACATGAACAACATTCATAAAAGTACTTCTAAACTGCATGTGTGTCCTCAAACAAAGGCAGTAGTCTTCAGCACCTTTGCTGTTGCTATTGTTATTCATTTCTATCCCTCCATGAGCACACTGGGAGCAAACACAGAGCCTGGATGAAGGAGACACTGCAGGTGGAGCCCTCCAATTATTCTCTTTTAGGGGGAAGTGGATAAACTACAAAATTTTGCCTGGCAGTGATGGTTGAGGGCAGCTGAATCCTGTCACAGAAAATTTAGAGGCCCTCCCCTTTTTCATTTCCCTCCATGAACTTCTGCCTGTAGTAATAAAAACCCCCATGTTCCTGTCTGTGTCGCTTCATCTTAGGAGGCTGACTTTTATATGAATCTTTGTCCCCGTGTGGGGCAGCCGAGTATTATTTCAGCCTCATCTTACAGATAAAGCAAGGGAAGTGTGTGACATTAAATGATTTGCCCAGGTCACCTAGAAAGTCAGTGATGGAGTCCTCAAGAGAAAGACTTCTTCATTCCCTATCCAGCCACCAGAGGAGCCAGCAAAGTGAGGGAGAGGCCAGTATTAACCACCAATCACTTGCCACCACCCCCTTCCAATACTGTTTGATGTCTTTAAAAAATTTTTGTATGTATGTATTGACTCTGACTCTGTCTCTATCTGTCTGTCTCTGTCTGTCTGTCTGTCTCTTTCTCTCTGTCTCTCTGTCTCTGTCTCTGTCTCTGTCTCTGTCTCTGTCTCTCTCTCTCTCTCTCTCTCTCTCTCTCTGTGTGTGTGTGTGTGTGTACATTTTTCTGTGTGAGTGTGGTCAGATCCATGTCACAGCACACATATGGAGGTCAGAGAAGAGCCTTAGGTGTTAGCCCTTACCTCCTGCCTTTTTTGAGGCAGGGTCTGTTGTTCCTGGCTATGTGCACCTATAGGCATTCCCTTGTCTCTGCCTCCCATCTTGCAACACTGGAAATGTCAGTATGTGCTATGACACCAGAGTTTTACATGGGCTCTGGAACTCCAAATTTAGGATTTTCTGGTTGCACAGCAGCAAGAATCTTACTCACTGAGTCACCTCCTCCAGCTTGTTTTGTTTTTAACCATATAGCTGTCTTTTCTATAAGGCTACATAATAATATATCATCAGAATATAGAGATTATAAGCATTCTTCTATGAGCAAAATTTACTAAATCCAGGAGCTGGGAAACATCAAGGGGCACTTAATATGTTGACAATGACCATAAGTCTGAGAAGCAGGATTAGAAGATGCTAGAAGAAAAATCTGTTCTGGGAGCATTTGACCCTTGGCTTTGCATCTAAAGATGGCCCCTTAGCAACTGAGCAACTTAAAGCAAGTTCTCTGAAACCCTCTCACTCTCAAGATGGGAGGTCAAGTGTCTACTGCAAGATACTTGTGAGAATTCAATGAGTCTACACAAGCACATACTAATGTGAGCACACACAGGAGGTAGGGAAGGGGAGCTAGCATTTTGATCATAGGTTAGCAGTGCAATAGACAGCATTTCCACATTTTGTATATTTGGGCAAGTCAGTAATAATGAGGTTCTTGGCTGTGAGACTGAGGAGACAGGCTACCCAGGGCTATGCATGTGTGTGTGTATATGTGTATGTATGACGTATAACAGATTATGCCTCAGACAGTACACTCCTCCAGAAGGCTAAATGCTTGCTGCTAGTCATGACTATTTCCATTTTCTCTGTGTGGCTTTCAATCACCTGGTGGAAGTCACCCTCAACCCCATTCCCTTTTCTTTTCCCTAGTTTATTTAGAATCCATATACATCATTAGTAAACTGATGAACATTGTTGATAAATAATTGAATGAAAGACTAAGGGGAGTTGGGATTCAGGATGTTAGGTTGAAGCTGGGTATTAGAGATCGAGTGCAATTTTGGTTCATGTCTGTCTCCATGTGGCATAGATAAGCGTACAGGTTCATATGTGTTTGTGTGTGTGTGTGTGCACATACATCTGTGGGGTTTGTGGAGGTCAGAGATTAATACCAAGTGTCTTCCTTAATCACATGCCTACTTATGTCTTGGGACATGGTTACTGAACCCAGAGCTCACTGATTTGGCTTGGTTGTCTGGACACAGTAAGTTCTGAAGAACTTTCTGTCTCTGCCTTCTCAGTACTGAGATTATTGGCTCAAGCTGCCAATCCCAGATTTCTACATAAGTACTGGGGATCTGAATTCTGGTACCTATGTTTATGCAGCAAGTATTTTATAGATCAGACTATCTCAGCTCTCTTTATCTGTCTTTATAGATATCCTATTCATGTATACAGGATATCAGACTTTCAACCCAGGTTCCTATGAAAGGAACAACCTTGATCTTACAGAACTGAGTGCTTATCCATTAGGTTAGCATATTTTAGCATCAACTGCCCTCCAAGAAGATAATGGATTTTAGATGTAAGTGACCCATGGAGGTGTAAGTCCATGCACACTTGCACATCACATTCTAATGGAGAAAATAAAACAGATAACCAGCAGATATGTCATGTGCCAGAAGGTTCCAAGTCCTGGGAAGGAAAAGGAAGCCAGATTAAAAAGGCCAGAGAAAGAGTACAGTTTCAGACTAGATCATCAAGGACTATGGGTAAAGGGAAATTGAACAGAGATTAAAGGGAAGAGTTGAACCTGTGCCTATCAGAAGAAAAGGATAGGGGACGGGGATCAGCTAAAACATACTTTCAGGTCTGACTTTTACTCTAATGATTGCTGCAAGGCACAGAAATGAGGAAAGGCAGCTGGAGTCAGGATAGTGATGGCAGAGGAGATACTGTGTTAGTGGAGAGAAATGGTGGAGGAGATCCTGTGTTCTTCAGCGCTTGCCCAGAGCAGTCCATGTTTCTCTTTCGAAATATGGAGTCTGTGGATTTGGACAAGAGAAATGCTGGTGTCTTTGTTTCATATCTTAACTAATATTTCCACATAAGTTTTGATGATGGAAAAACACAAGGCTGCAAGAGCCATGGTTCAGTGTCCAAGGGCAAACAATTGTTTTTGTTACTTTGGTCTAGTAAGGGCCTGGCCATGGCTCCTGCATGTGCAGCTTTGAAAACCAGCTCTTAGGAGCCTGGGAAGGCAGACATTGCCCTCTCTCCACGCATTCTGCACTGAGCAGCAGAATTGCTGAGCAGAAAGAGACCTGTACCATTCTTCCTCAGAACACAGCAATGAGACAGTTAATCTCCTAGAAGAAAGCTCAGGCAACTCTGACAGGAGGACATGTTTTCATTCCTCCTGAGAGGAGAAACTGAGGGAAAGTCACACCTTGCACTTGGTCCCCAGTTCACAGGGAAGAGCCTGAAAATAAATATTCACACACAAGGAAATGTGGAACTGAGCTGCAGAGCTGAGCGCTCCTCAGCGCCTCTGAGGACCTCTGAGGCACAGTGGCAGCTGGAAGAGTCTTGTTTTCTTCGGGTTTCTAAACTTCCCTCAACGAACTTCAATGTTGTTCTCCGTCTGGTGTAAGATGATTAATTCTTTGAAATGACATAGGGAGCTATGGAGATCTGAGGCCGCTTTTCTCTGTTTGCTCTGTGATGAAATGTGCAAGAGCATTTTTATCACACCTTCTGGTTTATATACATGTCTGTCAATCTATTATCTATCATCTGTATATCTATCAAAATATCAGAGAATAAACAGATAGATGATACATAGATAATAGACAGATGTCAAACAGATGATATATATAATACAGATGATAGAGATATATAATAAACATTATAATTAAGCACTATATATTTTTATTTATTTATCTCATATTTGTCACCTACTATTTATCATTTATCTATCCATTGAGTATATATCATGACTTATCTTTGTATTTACTAGTCATCTATCATTTATATATCTCCATTATCATCTATCTATATAATTTATCTATATAACTTATCATATATCTCCATCATCTATTTAACATTTATCTATCATTGATCATCTCTATCATTTGTATATCTCTATATAATCTAACTACAATGTTTTGATCATATATTTCTATTATCTAACATTTGTCTATTATCTATCTATCTATCTATCTATCTATTTATCTATCTATCTATCTATGTACTGACCTTCTCCCCTATAAATATTCACCCTGGCAATTGAAAGTTGCCAAATGATGCCATGCTTGTTGTGAAGGATAAGCATGCTCTCATTTATTGATTTGTTTTACTCACCACCAGCTTTAGATTTGCCATTCTGATGTAAAGAGCAAAGCAGCCTTCACATACCCTCTGCTCTCAGAGGTGGGGCAGCACTTAGTGAAAGCGAGGACCAGGCTTCATGAGGTGGCCATGAGAAGGTCAAGCACATGGGAAGGCTGGTTACTTCCAAAACTATCTCACAGTGTCTTGGGAATTTTCATTGATCCAAAATTATTTCTTTCTAAGTGCTGATATGTGTTGGGCATCAGGATTATACAAATGAGTCAAACGTGCTCCCTAATCTAATGAAGATCAGAGATTGAAGAACCCAGTGGAGTAACATGTAAGACAGCGGTATGGTTGCTAAGGTAAGCCTGTAAACTAACCCTTTCTCCCTCTTTCCCTCTTCCTTCCCCTCCACCATCCATCCTTCTCTCCCTTCCTTCTTCCCCCTCTCCTTCCCCAGTCCCTCCCTTCTTTCCTTCCTTTCCCCTTCACCACATGTAATCGAACACTTACTCTCCAGTAATTACTAGTTACCACATAGTACATAGATCTAGGTTGTCACCCTAACTATATTGACTTTTTGTTATTATTCAAACAAAATATTATTACTTTGTTATCATTGGTTTTGTGAGAACCAATCAATATCAGAGGACCAGTGGCCCCCAAAGAGTGCATCATTTCCAACCTTCAGCCTCAGTCCCCAGGAAGTTCTCAGCAGACAACAAAGAGTTGCTAACGGCAGGACTTGGTTTTTCTAAGTCATCTCCAGTTCCCATTTATACCTGGTACAAAATATCAACTCAGTTAAATGTTGAATGAGTAATTAAAATATTTAAATCACCACAAAGCAGCAGAGAGATTTGACAATACATCTGAAGACTGGATCTTCCTAGTAAGAAGAACTTACGTGCCTAAGCCACAGTTGGAACTCATTTATACTTTATCAGGCATTTTAGTTGCGTGCTGTATGTATGATTCACCAATAGTATGTCTTTCCTGTCCAGGAGGTTTATAGAGCCATCTAGCAAGACATTCAAGCTTTCTGGCAGCTCTTTTGGCAACTATCTTTGCTTGGAATCTGGATCTCAGTAGTAAAAAAATCTCTCTAGCTCTTACTAGGAACTTCATTTTTAGGGCCAGAGAAAGGCTGAGGATGAGTTCTGTGAAATCTACTGGATCTCTTGCCTTGTTGTTACAACACTGGGGTTATCCATTGTGACTTGTTCCTTGAAAATTCCTGGTGTGCTAGCCATGGGGTAGCAGAGGAATAGGAACTTAGAACAAAGGCATACTTGCTGTCCCCACTGAGTGCACTTGAACTCTGTATAATAAAGTCCCTGAAGAAAGGCTTAAGACATTCTCTTATAGTTTGAGATTGAAGTTCAAGATGAGTCTGTTGAATTATATTTTATGTGTATGCTTGAATGTAAGTATATGCATGGTGTGCATGCCTGGTGACCTTGGACACCAATAAAACAAAAAATATGTATCAGATCCCCTTAAACTGGAGTTACAGATGGTTGTGACCCACCAGGCAGATTCTGGGAACTTAATCCAGGTCTCTACAAAAACAACAACTGCTCTTAACCACTGAACCATATCTCCAGCCCCCAGATCAATGAAATTTCATGTGTGTTTGTTTTCTCATTAATAAATTCCAATAAAAATACAGAACTGCTTTCCCTTTGTGCCATAAGGTCTTTGTAAACCGCAGTCCATTCTTCCATGTGGTCATTCTTTTATGATCGCTTTTAAAGATTTGTTTACTTATATTTTATGTTATGTGTATGAGTGTTTAGCTGTATACATGTGTATGTGCCTCACAGGCGAAGTGCCCACAGTGGCCATAAAAGGGCATCACATGTCCTGGCACTGGAATATAGATGGTTGTGAAAGGCTGTGTGGAGGCTGGTTAGGAAACCTGGGTCCTTTGCAAGACTGGGCGGGAGCCCTTTGGATGCTTTAATTAAACACCAAGCGTCAAGACTTCTCTGCTTTGCAAGTACAAGAAGTCCTTTATTTCTTTCTATTGCTGAGTAATATCCCAATGCTCACGTGCGCGCGCGCGTGTGTGTGTGTGTGTGTGTGTGTGTGTGTGTCTGGTTGTGTATGTGTGCACGTGTGTGTATATGTGTGTATGTGTGTGTGTATGTGTATGTGTGTGAGTGTGTATCTTTGTGTATGTGTGTTTATAACTGATTGGTCGATTCTGTTCCTGGACATCTGGGTTGTTTACTATGAGAGGCAAAGATTTTTGTGTCTTTTGGTAAATGCAAACAATCATCCCCAACAAATTAAAAAGTTCATGTAAAGGATGGAGATACAAACCCAACTTTAACTATGATGCAAAAATGAGCAATTTCAATGCTTTCTTTAACTGTGGTGCAAAAATGGTAAATATATATGTATATTTAGTGTGTATGTATATATATATATATATTTCAAGATACATTTTATGAACATAACTCAGGAGTTAGAATTTAAGTCAGCTCTGGCATGCTCCTCTTTATAATTGGGTATGGGTAGGTAGGAAAAGACAGAGCTCATGGACAGCTAACGAAGGATTGGTTTGGGACATAGAACTTAAGAGTCTAAAGTTAGAAAAGTGTTTGTGGAAAGTTTGTCCTGGTCATTTTCTCAAAGTCTGTACATAGGGTTTTTCTCAGTCCATCTGAGAGTGGCAATCAATTAATGTGCATCTCCAGTTACCTCGAACAGTTGGAGGTCTTAATTGGACCAGCAGTGAGCAGGTGGTCCTTCCCATCAGCTATCCTTTCACCTGTCAGTTAAGTGAGGAGAGGGCCTCTGTCCCTCATTAGCGAGCATTTGTCACCTGTGTGGGGATTGATACTAGCTCCTTTTAACTTTGGGATTGATTTTCTGCATATGTGGAGCTGTTCCTGAACACTTGTAAGCAACAGCCCCTCTGTCACAAATGCCATCAAAGAAAGGATTTTAACAGCCTCCAAATTACATACTAGAAGGGTGGGATTCCTTCCCCCCATCCCATCCTGTTCACCTCACAAACCCTTCACTTTCAGCCTTTGGATTATGAGCAAGAACTTTCTTCCTCTTAGGGGAACTCTCTTGAACTTTTGATTTTTTTTTAAAACTGTCAATGGATCTAGAGTAAAATTCACTCCTAATTATGGCTAATGACAAGTGGACCCTTGGCCTTGTCTTCCTTTTCAGTGCAGGCATTTGTGTTGTCTCAGCTTGCTGTAGAGCTCCACCAACCCTCCTCTCTTGCTTCCATTTCAATTCCTCTTAACAGCAGCTTGATTGATTTGCTCCAGCGTATCTCAGGTACTCTCCACTGTGCCTTGCACAGAGGACACTTTATACCTGTTGGATGAATTAATGGATTAAGAGTACTTATAGTTTTTGCTTTGTTGGTTAAAGATGAAGGCACACTGTACCTGGCATTGCCAACAGAACATCATACTCCAATCATCTTACCACCTCAGTGAGTTGTGGGGAGCCAACTTTTATTTATGCCTTGATCCATTCCTTTTTTGGGCTGAGTATTAGAGCAGAACATATTCTTTGGGGACATTCTGAGAACACAAACGTAATTCTCACCAAGTTGTGATATTTGTTGTACTTTTCTTCAGAATAGAGTCACATTTTAAAAGTGGCAGGTGGTCTGTCTATCCAGAAGGTGAAGCCTTCATCCTCATTTCTGCCTGACACAGAAATGAAAGTCAGTTCAGATTGCACTGTGGCATGCAAACTCATGTTTTCTTCTCACAGACTCTCTAGGAACATGAAGCTGTAGAGTTGAATGATTCTGATGAGAA
Organism: Mastomys coucha; assembly: GCF_008632895.1. Taxonomy (NCBI): domain Eukaryota; kingdom Metazoa; phylum Chordata; class Mammalia; order Rodentia; family Muridae; genus Mastomys; species Mastomys coucha. The sequence continues at coordinate 40,401,693 of NW_022196911.1, read as the reverse complement.
TCTCCCTCCTGGTGTGTTGCATTTGAATGTGTGGGGCTGATGTTTGGGGAGGCTTAGGAGGTATGGCTTTGCTGGAGGAAGTGTCACTGGAGTAGAGCTCTGAGGGTTTAAAAACTCATACAAACCTTAGTGTGCCCTCTCTGCTATGTGTTCATGGTCCAAAATGTGAACCCTCAGCCTCCTGGTCCTGCTTCCAAGCCCAAAGAAACTCTTCCTTCAATCCATTGCCTTGGTCATGGTGTTTTATCACAGTTATAGAGGAATTGTTAATATAAGGGTCTTCAGCCTCTTTGTTCTCTTCTTAACCTTCATTCTCTCTCTGTCTCTCTGTCTCTCTGTCTCTCTGTCTCTCTGTCTCTCTGTCTCCGCCTCTCTGTCTCTCCGTCTCTCCGTCTCTCCCTCTCTCTCTCTCTCTCTCTCTCTCTCTCTCTCTCTCTCTCTCTCTCTCTCTCTCTCTTTCTCTCTCCATCTTCCTTCCTGCATCTCAAGAGAATGCTCTTATCCTACTGTTTGGTACCAGAACTTGGTTTCTCATCTTCTTTTTCTTCCAGCATAAGAGAACTATTTTGTTGTAGCTCCATGCATTTCCTAGATCCCCTGTCAGACATCTACATATTAATAATTACCATCACATGCCATATAAAAAGATTGCATTATGAAAATTAAAATCAGCACACAGTCATAAACATTTTATAATTTTTGTAACTATACTACAGATTTCTGATCCAGCCTTCTAACAGCATTTAAGCCTTTTCCTGTGTAATTGGATGATATCCAAACTCATAGCTTACAAGTGCTGTTGCCAATACACAACCTTATGGAGGGCACATTGTTTAAAGCTGTTCTCTTATTGAGCATTTGGGTTAGTTTGGCTTTTTGTCTTACATTTCTTTTCAATTGCATGTCATGAGGGGCGGGAGGTGCTGGCTCCTAAAGAGTGGACTTTGTTATCAGATAGGAACTGATTTACAGAAAGTACAGCACTTTTATTGTTAGCATAGATCTCAGCATTGATGGTACTATATATGCCCCCATGGCTGGTTTGGGCTCCCAAGGGTCAGAAACTGAAGTTCTAATCAGTGGACATCCAGTCTTGAGGTTGCCAACCTGACTCCCATTAGGAAGTTCCAAAATCTCTGGGGCAGCATCGTTCTTGAGGACTTGACAGATTCAGGCACAGGGCAAATTCAGTAGGATGAGCCAAGCCAAATCATCCCATCTTTCATATTTCTGAGCACAGGTCTGGAACAGTAAGGGAATTTTTAACACTGACCTCTAGTAAAAAAAAAAAATGATAACACACTTGTGTTAATGGACCTGGAGCTCCCCCCCACAATTGCTAGAATCGGTTCAGGGGTGCTGAGGGAGGTAGTGTTTGCATTCTCAATTTTATTAGTTTGGTTCACTCTACCAGCATTTTATACTATTTCACTGGAACTGTGTTATGCCTATAAACTCTGGAAATTGTGCTGAACTTTGGAATAAATCCAAGCTTTGGATGCTAAAGAGATTAAAAAATAAAATAAAAGAGGAGCTGGTGGGAAGGCAGGCTTCATTTCAGCACTCAATATTATTTCTATGGGAAGCCCAGGACCACTTCTGACTTTGCTTTGTTGTAGAGGAGTAAACAAACACTCGTCTTGGGTGCCATCTGCCATCCACTGCTGTGTACCACTACTGAGAAATCACTAGCTAGCTGGCACAGGCCTTCAATAGATGGAAATTGTATGAGTCTACACAGATCCCTATGGAAAAGCAGGCTCAACTCTGAAGAGCTTTCTTTATTGGTTCATGACCAGGATCCTGTATCTATATCAATACATTTTGATATACTTTTTCTGTTCTGATTAAGACTATCATATTGAGGATGGGGAGAGGAAAGATGGGAGAGGGGAGAGGAAAAAGGGGAGAAGGGACATATTTTCTTCCAAAGGTAGCCATTCTGGCATCACATGAAATGTGTTGTTTTTCTTGTTTCTGTGACAGAGTTTCTGTCAGAAACATCTTAAAGGGGAAAGGATTTATTTGGTTCATGATTCAGGGAGCACTTATGCTAGGGAGTCATAGGTAGTAGGAATGGCTTCCAGCTATGATAACAGGAATGTGAGATAGTTAGCCAACATCATGTTGATAGTCAACAAGCAAAGAGCTCAGTAAAGAAGGCAGAAGTAAGGTCTAGGGAAGGGGCTCAGTGAGTTAAAGCTTGTGTCCAGAATCCACCTAAATTCTGGACACCTAGGCTGGAGTAAAACATGGAAAAATGACAAGATATCCCATATCAAACAAGATATAACTCAAGGACCAATGCCAGGTTGCCTTCTGAGCTCCATATGTGAACCATGCCATGCACGCATGTACACGTGCACACACACACACACACACACACACACACACACACACACCAGAAGTAGAAATTACACTATAACCGTTATGCCTCCTTGCCCTATTACTCAATTCTTCTAGTAGGGTATTACTTCAGTAATCTTCTATAGGCTCTCCAAATAGTGCCACCTGCTGTCTAATAAGTGTTATAACACATGAACCTATGAGGGATATTCCATATCCAAATCAAAACAGCTTAAAAATTAGATAGGGAATATATGAACTGAGTTGAGATGGTGGCCTTAAGCCATAGGACTGGACTTACAATGAGACTGGTGTGTTTTGAAGGATCTGTCATACTTTCATAACACTAAACAAACCAAAAGAGGTGTGAGTTGGTACTTAATTAAAGCCTGTACCTGCTTACAGTGGTGTTTGTTCAAGTTGAAGTTGGCAAAAGTTGATAGAGACAGTCTAGTTGAACCACAAGTGGGCAGTGTATTCCTATAATTCTTATTCACCTTTTGAAAATTCCATATATGAATACAATGTATTTTTATAATATTGATCCTCTGTTTCCCCTCTCCAACCTGCCCAGACTTCTCCTCCTTGCATAACCCCCTCTGACTTCATGTCCTTTTTATTTTTAATATCCCAGTGAGTCCAGTTAGTGCTGAAGTGGGCAGTATTTTGACATTGACTTATCCTTTTCTGCTAATATTAGCTATTTAATGAGGTCATACTGATATATATTTTTAATACATAAAAATTTCATGAATACTTTGCATTTTAATGGCTGAAGAGAACTTCTTAATGTGTCTTCTGCAAATCTCATTTTAAATATTTTCCTGTTGCTTTCCTTTATTCTGTTTTCTCCCATCTTTTCATTTCCTATACCCAGTAAGGAACATGAGAATCAGTTTTTATATTACAATTAAAATTTGTGCCATTAGTTCAAAAGCTGTTCAAGGGGTGGGACTTACAGCCTGGATATTTCTATGTTGTTATTTTCATACTTTTTTCTTAGAGTAAAGGCAACTAGGGCTCTCTTGTTACAAAAAGATCTTCTCTGCCCAGACCTCTTGCCCAAAGCTAGACCAATACCAAAAGCATCGGAATGGATACCTTCAGTGCTCTCTTAAGTATGTTCTCTAATTTGGTGTTGTGGAAGACCTATCAACCTTATATATTGAAGTTGATATAGGGAGAAATTACTAGAGTTGCTATAGAGCAGAGAGAAAGGATTACTCCTAGTTTGCTATAATTTTAGATATCTATATATCAGAGTAACATTGCTTCAAAAATCTTTGCATTTAGCTAGAAGTTTCTTTCTCTTGTTTTTTCTCTATTTGGTATTGCGATGAGATGCTGTTATTGGGATGAAACTCACCAAATTGAGCCACAGGAAAAGAATTATCAAATACACTGGAAGAATATGACTCCTAGCTTATGTTTTCCTATTTGTAAACTGGCAATAATATTTGATTATGTACCACTAAGCGTTGGCAAACCCATACATGTGACTAGACCAGTGGACTGTCAAGAGTTCAGATGAAACATGAGATTGAAGATCTGGATTAAGTCAAGGAGGAAAGGAATGTGAAGTCAAATTTAGAATGGTTTAAAACGTTCACCCTTCTGAAACTGCTCCTACTCAATAATCAGAAAAGCCTTCTAAACACAAAGCAGGGGCTTTCCCAGAAAAAAAAGTAGACTGGATTGGGGGTTCTGGGGAAGATAAACTGGAGCCAGGGATTTCACACAAAGCCAAGAAGTCATTGGATAGCCATTCCCCTGAGATGCCTTTGTAGTTGAGAATTTTTGATCCTTAGTGTTTCTGGGCTCCAAATCCTTGAAATAATTCACAAAGAGTAATTAGCACCTTGCTGTTGTGTTGCCCCTGGGGCTTAAGCTTAGGGACTATATTGTAACCAGGCAGTTCTGTCATGTACGGCGTCAGGTGATTGGCAGAAGTAGGTCTTCCTTAGGCATGCTTTTCCTTTCTAGCTCATAGTTTTAATAGGTTTAAATCTGACATCCTGACAGAAATATGGACAAGGGAGCTTTGAGCAATAGAGAAGGCATTATGATGAGGTAGAAGTTGGGTAGATCATCATGAACAGAGTGTAGGCTCTAGAGCAGACATGGGGCAAGTTTTCATTGTTGAACAGTGGTCATGGAACATTTCGGTGACCAAGGGCCATTGAGTAGAAATTTTGAGAGGCAAATGAACATGCAACCTGAGTAATTTGATAGTTAAAATTAAATGAACAAAGTGGCCAGGCATGTGAACAAACACCATCCTTTGCATATTTTAGAATCTTCCCTGACCTTCTATCTATCTCTCTCATGTCATTCTTTAAACTATTTATAAAAGTCTTAAAGTAGTTTCTACTTCAGATTCTTTGGAACTACTCTGTCAGGTGTCTTATCTTCTTAGATTTTGCTATTTATCTTCAGTTTTCATCTTCAGCATCAGCCCCTATGATGAACTAGTAATACTACATAAATTATTCAGTTTCATAAGTCATCCAGAGTTACTTTATAATTTTGCTGATTTCTGTCTTACCTTGGAGTGTAAGTGCCATGAATCCTCATAAGTTCTCCCATTATTCCTCAGCATTGCTTTCAGAAGCCCAGAAGAGTGCTTGGAATAGAATAACTACTTAGTTAATTGTCCTAGAATGAATAAACAAACATGTACACAGAGAGAGGAATCAAAGTGGGGTGAAAAGACAGACTGATTTGGAAGGTAGAGTGTGACCCTATTACAGAGAGTTAAGCAAGAAAACAACCAATTAAATGAAGTGAAGTCTATAACATTGAGATTAGCAGTAACTGTTGACTTGAATAAATGGTACTGTTCTGTGTGTCCATAAGTTTCATTTAATAAAAGCCCATTCTGGACCTAGATCCTTCAGTACAAGTAGTAGAATCCCATTAGGAAAGGGAAGTAACCAACTAATCACTTGGAAGATGATGTTGATGTGATAAACAAACTCCAAAATTAGAATGGTAAGTCTTTTCCTAACCCTGCTGCTCCCATGGCAGACATCATTAATAGATCACAGATTTTTTTCCACTTTTCAGCTATAGTTCCATAAATTACTAACCTCTTCAAGATAAATTGCCAAGGGATGTATGAGGCATGCCATTTGCCAGTCCTGACCTAAAGGAAAACAGTAAAGATAAAACTGGGCCATAGAAGATTATTATCACATATTAATAACAACTAAATGAAGAGTCTTTGAGATGCCTTTTCATACCTGGAGCAGGTATTTGCCTTGCTTGGTCCTGATGTACAAAACTAATGGCTGCCATTTGGGTTTGCTGTACATTCAGAACAACTCAGCTAGTATCCAGGATGCATTTTGCACGCACCAAATGATGCTGCTTAACACATAACCTGTAGGATCAGAGTCATTGTCCTGAAGCTTCTAGCTTGTTTACTGTCTGTTACATACCTACCTCATTTCCTGTCATGAAGCTTTAAACCGAATTTCTACTGCCAAAGAAGTCCCTCTCCCCAAATCAGGGATTTCTCAAAGACTAGCTCTTCAAAGAGTAGTTTCTTTAGCAGCCGTTTTCTTTATTCACCCACTGCTCGTCCATCAAAGGGGGTAGAGTTGGAATTACACATGGGGTTCATATAAATGAACACAATCTCTCTTTATTCATTCATTTATGCCACCAATATTTTTTGAGAATCTACTGCATGTCAGCTGGTTCTGTGCTCAGGCTACAGTAATGAACAGTAATGTTCAGTAATAAAGAAAGGGAAAGTCTTTCCATGGAGATCACATAGTAATAAAGGAAACTGACAATTAACAAATCAAAATACAAATATATCATCTCAGATTATGGAGATTGTTACAGTCAAATAGGGAAGATGGGAATTCGATTAGAATAGGTTCAAGAAAAGATGAGCTCAGCACTGCTTAAATGCTACCCTGGGTAAAACACTTGCTGTGTAAAGGTGAGGAACTGAGTTTGAAGCTCCAGCACCCATGTAAATGCTTGTAATTCCAGCTCTGACAAAGCAAGGACAAAGGACAGGCTGGTAAGATAGACTAGCTGAGTCATTAAGGTCTAAAATCAAGTGAGAAAATATAGAAGAGAGTGATCAAGGAGGGTACCCAAAGTCTACCTCTGGCGTGCACATGAACACATGCACATCCCTCCCCCATCTGCTTGCCTGCTTACTTTTGACCCCATACATGTGAACACACCTGCATAGAGTCACACCACACACACACACACACACACACACACACACACACACACACACACTCACACTACACATACTCTGCACACGAAACAATGAGCTATTAGGAATACAGATGATACCATTTTTAAAAATCAAATTTTGTATTCAGGGGAGCCAAGAAAAAATGGGTACAGGTGTAAGCATTTTGGGGTTCACATTTTAGGAAGATGAGATGTAATTTAAAATCTGGATGGGGACATGACAGGAGAGAGAGGGGAGAGTTTCATGTGAGTAGAATTATGAAGGAAGCATCAATGATGGGTCTCTGTAAGCCTGTGGCTCTTCTAAGGATGAGGAAACTTTCAACGTGCAGGTGTCATCCTGTTCTGAAAGAAGCAAGGGCTGCATGTCCCTGTTTCCCTTTATGATTGTCTGTTTTAAGCCTCACTGGGGGAAACTGAGATGGTTTAGTACATTAATTCATGACTGAGCCCTGGGAAGTCGAAAGAAATGAGGGAGAAATCCTGCCCCAAAGGACTCACTGTAAGTCCCTTGATATATGCATTCCTACCCACATATCCACATGAGGTTTCCATGGAGCATGACGTGATGATTGCCTTGCTTTGGTGGAGTCATTTAAGATACAGATTTGGATTAACCTTTCTTACTTTCACACCCATTCTCAAGTCTATTGCCTTGAATTCCCAAACTCCAATTAAGCATGCTTGGCTAATAACTTCACCATGAAAAATATCTCAAACTATTAAAGTATTGAATAAAGTATTCTGTGCTTGACACTCCACAAGTCTCCTAGGATTTGAAAAACTTGAAATATGCAGGAAGAAATCAGACTAAATACTCACATATATTTTATTAAAAACATTTCTCTAAAAACATGAAGACAAGCGGGGAGGGTGTGGAGAAGACCAAATTCAATTTTCGTGCCTGGCACTTCAACTTCTCCACATAGGACCCTATTCTAAACAGGGAAAATAAAATCAGCTTTGTTCCTGAACATATGCTTTTGACATATTTTTTTCATTGAAGTCTGTGAATTATTAATAAACTAATTTCTCTTTATAGTTCAGTCTTTAGAGATTTAAAGTGTTCACTCCGATGCATAGGAAAGAGAAGGGGCTTCCATTCCAATCAGCTCTGGTGCCCCCTGGAGATGCTGGTCTTGAAGCATCTCTGAGTCTTTGATATCAATCTTTTATTCAACTGGGGATTTCTGATCATGTCTAGAAGTAGTACTCCCTTAATACCACTTAATGCCCTATTTAAGTTGGGCCAGTTTTGCCAGCTGATTTCATGCCTTCATTTTGCTCCCAAGATATTTTATGTGTATGTGTTTATAGGGCGTGGACATGTGCATATATCTTCCCACCTTGCTATACTTGATGGATTTTATTTCCCTCGGTGAATTGTGCTGGAAAGCAGGGCTTTTAATAACAGAGGATGTCCAGTCAATCATCATCTCTTGAAATAAAGCATTCCGGGTCCAAGAACCATCAAGAGCTCTTCCATCTTGCTCTATGGAACTTAGTAGAGACAGCTTTTGTCTCTATAGAGAAAAGAAGTCTGCAGAGCCCGTACAGTGGTAGAAAGGGTAAGCTCCAAGTGCTTACCTTATGTCTTGCAACAACAAGTGAGTTAAAAGGGGACCACATTCAGGGGCAAGGACGAGAGGATTCTAAAGTCAGCTGGGAGTTTGGGTAACTGATCTGAAGTCACTTCCATCATTATTTTCCTGTTGCTTCCCATAGTTTCTGTGTATGAGTTTCTACCCTTTCTTCTTTCCATCTGAGGGACAGTTGGGTTTAATTGACTTGCTTGATGCCCTGCAAGAGACTGAGCACACTCTCCTCCTAATTTAGTAGATCTAAGGTGGGAATTCAGATTGGGATGAGGTTTTCATCCTTTGATCTTTGATATGGTTATTGATCCAAAGAGTTAAAAAAAAATACCCAGCAAACATCAGCCAAACTGTGCCCCCCTGTTTCTTAAGGCGAGTGTCTTTAACATTGGCCTCTGGCTTTAGTTTCCCTCTACTTCTCCCTTAAGGACCTGCTGCCTTAACAGGACACAATGATCAAGAGAGAGAGAGACACCAGGTGCCCTCTTGAAAGGCTGCCTCGAAGGAAGTGGGAAGAATTGAGATTCCACACCAGCTCAGTGTCTTCCTAGATATGCCAGTCATGCAGACAGCAAGCTTGCCTCTCTCTAGAGGAGGCCTGGATTAGAACCACATAAGGGCAGCAGGAGCGGGGAAGGGAAGGAAGCAGAAGAAAGGAAAGCCTTTCCTTTGTCATTTTTAATGTCAGTTCTATTCTGGGACTTTCCTTTTTTTAATTTTTTTTTTCCATTTGGCTCCCTGGGTTAAAGGGCTCACAGTAATGGAAACTGGAGGCCAGCGATTTATTGCTCTTCTTCTGGACTTTCAGGGATGATTTGTTAGTGAGTTGAGCTTCCTCAGCCAGGACCTTAACCTTGATCTCTCACTGTGAACTTTTCCTCTTGAGGACCTGGGAAAACCAGCCAATCCCAGGCTTCAGTGCTGCTGTGCATGAAAATGCTTAATCAACTTTTACCCTCATCAGGGTCTTCATTTCAAATACACAGAGCACAAGTCACTGTTTGTCAAAGCAAACTTCGTTTGTACTTTGTAAGACTAATGATTTGTGTCAACAGGGCCTAGAATCACCTGAAAGACAGGTTTCCACATATGCCTATGAGGCTCAGCTAGATTAGGTTTGTTTCTGGGAAAGTATGTGATTGTGTAAATTGATGGGGAGAGAGCCATCTTGACCATGAAAGTGGTTATGTTCCAGACATAACCTGGACAATGAGGAAATCTAGGTGATCACTGGCAAGAATTTGTTGTTCTCTGCTTTTTTACTCTGGATAAGTCTGCAAGCTCCTGCTGCCTTGACTTCTCCACCATGCTGAACTCTATCTGGCACTGTGAGCCTGAATAAGCCCCTTCTCCCTTAAGTTGCTTTGGTCAGAGAATTGTACTGCAGCAAAACAAAGGAAACCAAGGCAATGAGAACCACGGTCTTCCCAACAGCTGCATTTCTCCAGTGTCCCCTAGACATCAGCCTCAGATTTTACTCTTGCAAACAAGTATGTCGTGTGTCTTTGTAGAGGTGGATTTTTTTTGGGGGGGGGGAATTAAAGATTGTAGTTTTCTTATTAGATATTTTCTTTATTTACATGTCATACGATATCTCCTTTCCCAGTTTCCCCTCCAAAAAAAAGAAAAAAAAGAAAAAAGAAAAAGAAAAAAATTAAAAAAACAAAACAAACAAAACAAAAACAAACCCCCGTTCCCTCTCCCCTCCTCCTGCTTGCCACCCGACCCTCTCCTGCTTACTGGCCCGGGCATTCCCCTACACTGGGGCATAGAACCTTCACAGGGCCAGGGGCCTCTCCTCCCACTGATGACCAACTTGGACATCCTCTACTATACATATGCACCTGGAGCCATTAGTCCCACCATGTGTACTCTTTGGTTGGTAGTTTAGTCCCTGGGAGCTCTCAGGGCACTAGTTTGTTCATATTGTTGTTTGTCCTATGGGACTGCAAACCCTTCATTTCCTTGGATCCTTTCTCTAGCTCCTTCATTGGGGACCCTGTACTCAGTCCAATAGATGGCCGTGAGCCTCTACTTCTGTATTAGTCGGGTACTGTCAGAGCCTCTCAGGAGACAGCTATATCAGGCTGGATTGTCCTTCCTTTAGTCTCTGCTCCATAGTTAGTCTCTGCAACTCCTTCCATGGGTATTTTGTTCCCCCTTATAAGAAGGAATGCAGTATCCACATTTTGGTCTTCCTTTTTCTTGAGTTTGTGGTTTGTGGATTGTAGTTTGTGTATTACGTTTTTCTGGGCTAATATCCACTTATCAGAGAGTGTATACCATGTGTGTTCTTTTGGAATTGGGTTACCTCACTCAGGGTGATATTCTCCAGATCCATCCATTTCCCTAAGAATTTCATAAATTCATTCTTTTCAATAGCTGAGTAGTACTCCATTGTGTAGATGTACCACAATTTCTGTATCCATTCCTCTTATATACATATCAACCCAGATGAGGGACATCTGGGTTGTTTCCAGTTTCTGGCTATTATAAATAAAGCTGCTATGAACATGGTGGAGCATGTGTCCTTATTACATGTTGGAACATCTTCTGGGTATATACCCAGGAATGGTATAGCTGGGTCCTCTGGTAGTACTATGTCCAATTTCCAGAGGAACTGCCAAACTGATTTCCAGAGTGGTTGTACCAGCTTGCAATCCCATCAGCAATAAAGGAGTATCCCTCTTTCTCCACAAGAGGTGGATTTTTTATTTTAGTTGGATCTTGTGTTTTTTTCTGGAACAAGGATATCTTCTAAATCTTAAAAGATTGTCTTAAATTTTAAGAGAATGTTGCAAATGTTTGAGACATATTGTGTTTGTCTTAAAATTTAAGACAATGTAGTAAATGCTTGAGACATATTGTGATTGGCAAGGTGCCTAGAGAAATGGAACCAGAAGTGGGTTTATACATTCCTGAAGATTGGCAAAGGTGAGAATTGAGGGACAAGCAGAAGATCCAGGCAAGAGCTGCTGCTGTCCTCTGACAGTCAGCATCTTCTCCCCTAATGGGAGAAAGCCAACCACTTCCTCGAGGGAAGGCTTGAAAAATTAACACATGGCCCCATCTATCAAGCCCTCTTACATACATCCTTTTTCTTTCTGTTCCAGATCTGTTCACTTCTCTCCCTAACTCTGACCATCATGCTCCTCCAAGCTGCCATTAACCAGTACTTAAATTGTTTCTTCATTTGCCTTCCCAACACTTCTGATCAGTTTGTTCTCTGCCCTGCAGCTACAATGGCCAGCTCATAGTATAGACCTGGGCTGCCTACTAATGTCATCTTTTCAGCCTCACCTGGCTAGATCCAAGTTCACTCTGAACTCCTTAACATTGCCTATGAAAACCGTGTGCATCCGACTCATCCCACTGTCTGCCTTCAGGCTGCTTCCGTGCTCTCTGTTTTCCTTCCATGCCACCCTAAAATCATGTCACATGCTCTTTTCTGCCATAAAATTTTATAAGGGTTGTTCCTTTATGAAAGGCTCACTGCTTCTTGTGCCTGGCTTCTTCTAGTCTTAGTTCTTTTATCACAGTCCACACCTCCACACTGGAGGACATGTTGTATCTGACTGCCATTTCTGTGTTGAAGAAGTTTGTTTAGCTATAGTCTATGCCCCCTGTGGACATTGCTCTGCAAGGAGACTATAGAAAACTTGTTCACTGCCATGTAGCCAGTACTGAGTAGGGTCTGATACATGGACTATCTTGGAGATGTAAGACAGTCTTGAGTTTTAGGGTGGAGATTATAATTTGTTTTATTCCTGCTTCTGTTCCTTTCCCAGGGTCCATCTACCCTTCTAAAATTCTTCTCACTCTGATTTTCATACAAATCAAGGGTGCTCCAACTTAAAACTAGGCTAAACCTCAGACACTGATTGTAGGTTTAAAAAAATGGTCAGTGAGTCCAGTTTTCTTACTACACTGACACTCCTCTGGTTGGCTCCACTGAGCTTCTATGGAACCTAGCTGAAGAATAACACATCCTACATAGCTATTGCCTTTAATCTATCCTATAGCTGTACAGTATCAAAGACAACTCAATATTTTTTTATTGAGAGGTTCTTATTTGTTTATTTTCTTTGAAATGAACTTTTTCTTTTAAAAAAATAATTATTTTATTTATTTGCATCCTAGATGTTGCCCCTTTCCTGGTCCCCCTTCTCAGAGTTGTTCAACCCATCACCTCTGAGAGAGTGTTCCCTATTCTAGCATCTCCCTTCCCTGGGATATCAAGTATCTATAGGATTAGGTGCATCTAAGGCCAGACAAGGCAGTCCTCTGTTACCTAAGTGCCAGGACCCTTGACCAGTCCATGTATGTTCTTTGATTGGTGGGTCAGGCTCTGGGAGCTTCCAAGGGTCCAGGTTAGTTGATATTGTTCATGTTGTTATAGATTGCCACTCCTTCAGCTCCTTCAGTCCTTCCCCTATCTTTTCCATAAAGGTCCCAGACCTCAGTCCAATGGTTGGCTGTAAGTATGTGCATCTGTCTCAGTCAGCTGCTGTCAGAGCCTCTCAGAGGACAGCCATGCGAGGCTCCTGTCTGTAAGCACAACATAGCACCAGTAATAGCGTCAGGGTTTGTGCCTGCCCATGGGATGGATCCCAAGTTGGATCCCTCACAGGTCAGCTTTAACTTCAGTTTCTGCTTCATTTTTTTTTTAATCCCTGAATTTCTTTTAGACAGGAATAACTTTGGGTCAAAATTGTTTTAGGTAGTATGGTATCCCCATCCCTCCACCAGGGGCCCTGCCTAACTTCTGGAGGTGGTCTCTTCAGGTTCCATCTCCCTACTGTTGGGCATTTCAGCTCCCCATTGAAAGCCCTGGGAGCCTTTGAGAGATTTTTAAATCTACAGTGATAAATCTAGGATTTTTCATTAAAAAAATATTCTGCCATCCTGTATAATAAAAACCAGCCTGAGATGACCAGCAGCTATCCTCCTAAGGAAGCCTTTGTCTATTGAGTCTTTGCTCCTGTATGTCATAGTCTACCTTCCTGCTCAGTTACAGTGTTACGGTTTTCTCTGTAACTGATAGTAAGTTACTAACAGGCTTACTTTGCCTCCACCTCGTCTTCTCCCTTATGAACTCTAAAGAGATGTCCTAGGGTGGGAAAAACATTATAGTTTAAAAAAAAAAAATCAAGGGCAACTTGGTAATTCAGACCCCTGGTTTTGACTACCATGCTTTTCCTACTGGCTGGGGCCGACTGAAGCAAAGTCATGTGATCTGTTCACGTGACACTTTTGCTTTAATTGGCGAAAGGATGAAGGACAGCTGCGAACGTTGAGACAGTCTCTCTGTGAAAGCTGAAAAATTTGCCACTCTTGGGTAGGGCGGGAGCGAAAACACTCAGCAGGACAGACCACCAAATGGCACTGCTCGAAGGCTGCGCACACGAGCCTTCATGGCTTGACTTCTCCTGGGAACTTAAGTCAATTCCCTGAGCTGGGGACCTTCCGATGGACACAATACAAAAGGTCATTATTTGCTTGATTCTCAGGCTTGAAATAAATAAATAAATAAGAAGAAGAAGGAAGTACAGATGAAAGTTAAAAATAGGGCGTGTGAATTGAATGTTACTTTCTCTGGGATCACAAATCCAGTGAAGAGAAATAAAGAAGGCAAAATAGATACTGTATTAAATGAGCCTTTCTGGAGGAATGCTATTTGCTCCCAACTATTTATCCCTGAGAGCTCTTCAGACTAATCCCTTATTAACAAGTGTCCTACGATGTAGGTGGAATTCATGAGAGCATCTTTAAGGACATGCTGCAGAGTTATGTTCAAATAAATCCCTGGTTTAGAGACCTTTTTTTTTCACACTCTGAATAATTTTCCCAAATATTTTTCCTTGTTACCATTAAAAACAACAACAACAACAAAAACAACACCGTAACTAGGAAACACATACATCTACACTCATACACAAAATGTCCCTCCTCTCCCTTGTTCATCCCTGCCTCCACTGTCTCATTTGAACTTTCAGGAAGTTAACATTCCGTAGAGGTTCTAGCCTAACAGTCAGTTACCTAATTACATGGGTCCATCATACTGTCTCTGTAGCTATGCCTAGCTTATAATAAACAAAGAATGGCCTCTGGAAAGGCTGAATTGGAACTTCCACCCCTGCCTTGGAAGCACTCTTCCAGCCAGGGAATTATGTCACAGGTGGAGCAGTGTCTATGGGAAAGTAAGCATCTGCTTCCACAAAAATGTCATCAGTAATAAAGAAAAATGGGGAAGCTGTGTAATCCAGAGATTGGATCCTGTCCATATCCAGTGTGATATTTTCAGTTGTGAAAAAAAAACAAAAAACAAAAAACAAAAACAGTTGTTACCCTTTGTGATTGTGTGTTCCTTGAAAACATTTTTGTAGCTTCATCAGGACTGGAAAAGGAGACAGGAAAATCTGTAAAGGATTTAGGAAAATGATCATTTCTGAAAACACTGCAACCCCTGGTGCTACTTCCTGGTTCAGAAGCAAGTGGCTTGGGAGCAGGGTACGTTTAAGCTCATAAAAAACACTCAGAGGGCATACTGGTCATCAAACAGCTCTGAGAAAACGGCATTTGCAAATGAATCTGACACATGTGGGTTCAATTTTTCTTGAAATGCCCTGAGGTTAAAAAATTGAGGGAGTTGGGAGAATGCTTGGCAGAAAGAGCCTGGGGTTTGGCTCTGTGCACAAGTTTGTAAAAAAAAAAAAAAAAAGTTAATTGATTGTTTTGCCAGAGAGAAAGTATTACCTGGACCTCCATCTCATTCATATTCGTAATGAAATTACCAATGGCCTGTATTCTTGGGGTTCCTGCTGTATGGACAAAAGAGTTAAGTTCATTCATGAGGAAAGAGATTTATCCATTCCCAGATGGCCTAAGCATGGCAGACCTAGAATTTAAGCGCTGCCATGGGCATAGTGTCCAGTAACATGATGGTGTGGTAACCTTCTGCCGGCAGCTCTGCTTCTCCTCGATGGCTCCCGATCTGCCTTCAGTCATCAAGCTTTACCCCTCTTTCTTTTCCGCCAACCCCCCTAATATAATACCCTTTTAATGACCAAATAAACACAGGCAAATATGGAATTGCTTTAGAGCAAATCCAAATTGTTTTAAAAGATCCTGAAAATCGGGTGGGTGGGAGAAAGTGCATCCATGTAAAAGCAGCAACTAGTCTCAAAACAACAAGACTAGCAGCATAGAGTCCTGTGTACAGGAAGATGTGTGTTACCCGTAAGTGGCTGTTCCTGGTCTCTGAGGTAGCAGGGTTGTCACATGGTTCTGTTGTTGCCATGGCAATAATCTGTAATTGTGCAGAGAATCCACAGAACTCTCAGGCAAACTCCTCAGTGGATTGTGCTGAGAGCAAATCAAGCCTGTGGAAGCCTGGAATTGATGGAGCTATGAAAAGGCATTGCCCACACTGGTCCTCATCACCCTAACGATGGCAAATGCTCTCACTTAAATATTTGTTTCTAACTTTTGTCTTTATAACTGGGGACAGGTATAAATCCCAGTGAGCAGAGGGAAGGAAGCCATTTATTTCTTAGACTTCCTAGTACTTGGTTGGGAATGTGGTGTGCATGCCTGTGTGGTGTGTGTGGATATGTGCATGCGTGAGTGAGTTCGTGAGTGGGTGCCTGCTTGAGTGTATGTAGTTGTGGATGTGGGTGTGGGTGTCTGGAATTGTAATTTCTTCAGCATGAATTTCTTAAACTTAGGCTAACATTGAGAATGGACACCGGCATTGTATATAGAGATGAAAACCACTAGGGTCTTCCTAAGGCCAGGTGAATGCCTTCCTCTGGCAAAGGCACCAAGAGCACACAGGGCAGGGAAATGGAGCAGTGAGAATGTGTTGTTCTTGGAGTTGCTTGGCAACGGGGGTGGGGGTGTATACACATGTACAACACACCCATCTGAAAGCATGCCAAGACTCGCCTTCCTTAAGGCCAGCTAATACAATCCATGTCCAAAATGTAGCTGGGAAACGAAGGGGAGGTAGTTTGAGATGCTCTCTGTGACATGTAAGCATGTATCAGCTGTCGACCCCTAGTGGGGGTGGCATGGATGTGGGGGTGGGCTGACAGCAGGAAGAAGCAGGAAGGAGAGTCAGACAAATTACTCTCATGGTCCAGAGTGCAGTGGCAATCCCATGGGAATGCAGTTTCTCAGCAGATCCCATGAGAACATCTGGGACAGAGATGCTCATGCCAGGCCTCAAATGTGGATTCATTAGTAAAAATGCCTCGTTTCTTCCCGTCTCTTTATTTATCTTCTGAATATACCACAAATATGATTTTCTTTTCTTCTACTCACTTTTCTCCTGGGAGCAGGAAATCTATTACTAGAAACTTCTAGAAAAGGAAAATGGGGAACTCTGTACATTGAGGTGCTTCCCCTGCAACACCATCTTAATTAGAATCACATTATCATAGGCAATATTCATATTGCTTCAATGAGCAGAGAGGAACATGGTGCAGGAAAATGGAAGCCTCTGTCATAGATCTGGAGAGTCTTGAGGCCCAGGATGGGATTTATAGGGTCTCAAAGACCAAAGGACTTAAATAGCAGAGACAAATAAGTCCAACAGTTTGATTCTAGAATATTTGCCTTCAACTATTTTTGTTTGGACATTTTTCTCAAGGCTCAGAGACTCAGGAAAAATGAATCCAAATGGGAACCTAGTTCTTTCTTGGCAAGGCCCAGGGTGTATAAGAGAAGAGAGATTATAGCACTTAATATAGCACTTAATGTCCATCAGAGATTCCATGGAATAAGGGAAAGAGGGTCTCTCAAGCATGAAGGTACATATGGAGGAGGAAGGGGGTCAGATAGGAGATGGCTATGGTTGGGGCAGGAAGAAGAGCGAATCTAACTCTGTGCTCCAACTGTGAAAGGAAAGGAGAGTGGTGGAAATACCAGTTGTTCAATCCTTTGCATATCAGGACGGAGGGTAGATAAGCAGAAGGCCAGGAAAGGACAGAGTCTAGACAATTTTTTGTTTGGCATCCTCTTCCTTAAAAAAAAAAAAATGTAGAGAAGAGACAACCTGATTTGACACCGGCCACGATAATGGAAAGGACATCCTGCTAGTCAAAGCTCTCGGTAGATGTCCACTTCTCAGCGCGTCTGATTACAGGCTGAAGTTGACCGATCGGCAAACTACTCAATTATAAGCCCATCTTCTCCCTATGGTGCCACTAATTAAAATGGGAAGTGTGCTCTGCAGCTCACACACTCCATGAAGTTGTACCTTCCAAAAGCTGAATTAGTCACAACAATTAGCCCTTGTCACTGCAGCTCAGGCCCCTCTTCCTCCTCCCCCAATCCCACTTCTGTTCAGTGTGAATTCATCTCTGAGAAAGCCTTCCCCAGGGATCTTTGATCTCCTTCATTTTTTTTTTCTTTTTCTTTTTTTACTGTGAGAATGAAACACATTTGGCGGGTGCCTTGAAATACAACCCCCAAAACGCATCTATGAGGAGATCTCGATGTTCTGGAATGACCTTTTGTCTGGCTAAGTGTCATCTTTTTTTCTTTCTCCATGAAAGGTATTCCTATGCGTATTTAAATTTTAAGTGAAGAGAAAGAGAGTGTGTGTTAACGACATGGATCTAGTATCTTTCTATTTGTAGGAGGTGAGTTCTTCAGACAGCTGGGACAAACTGTAATCCTTTCTAATTTTCTTTCTCTGCCTTAATAAATATAATGGGATGCTCCAGTAATTTCATCTGAACATGTACTTCTCTGTAACAAGATGAGGATGCTATGTGCAAAAGAAGAGGAAGGATGTCCAGGGACACCATGGCAACCAGATAGGAGAGCAGGGATTTGAGATGTAGCCACAAAGCACATCCAAGCTTGAAGGCTAAGGCCACAGCTTCCCAAGCACACAGTTTATAAACTGTTCAAGGTCCAGTTCTTAGCTTCATTAGTGTTAGAATCAATGCCTGTGGCTGCAAACAAGATGAAACTTCTGGCTTCCTTCAAGAAGGATCGCCAATTGGCCTTCAGTGGAAAGCTGCCTAAGGGGACTCTTCTTGTTATCTCCCCTCCCTTGGAAGGAGGAGACTCCAGACGCTTTACCTTCTCACACTAACTTTCCATTCAGCATTTGGTGACTCCATCGATGACTCATTGTTCTATAAATGAGGAAGCATCTGCATTGAAATGCTTTCTTATGATGTCTTGGCACATTGAAGAGTGTCTAAGAAAATCACTTGGTACCCCATGGCAGAATGGCTGACCACCCTCAGAGTCACTACACAAATTCAGTTTTGAATTTGCAATGAGGTTGAATATAATTAAAAGTTCCTTACAGTTCATAGTGGTTAAAGGCTTTGACATTTTGGTAAGTTCTATTTCAGTTTCAGGTTTTGTAGCATAGGAATGACCTTGAATTTTTCATGCCCCTCCTGTGCATTATGAATGTGGAGATTACAGGCATGTGATACCATTTCCAGTGGGTTTACATAGTACTGGGGATCCAACCCAGGGCTTCATGCTAGCTAAACACTCTAGCAACTGAGCTATATCCTTAGCCCTCAGTTTTAGTTTCTAAAATCTGTTAATTCTACTCTTTGATTATGTTTCTAAATTTGTGGAGAAAAAAAGCAACTCGTTTGTGTGGTGATTGAAGGATTAACAAAGTGATGTCCAGAAAGCATCAGACACACACAAAGTGCTCAGTGACTAGTGTCATTCATAAGTGATGATGATTTGAATTCTGGACAGGACTCCCAAGGAAGTAGGCAGTTGGCATCTGTAGGAAGGAAGGAAAGTCCAATACTCTAGAGATGTGCAGGTCATGTTAACCCTTACCAGGTCTGGACTCTTGACCACTTGTATGCTTGCATTTTACTCAGATCTTTGCTACTCTGCTTTCAACTGGCTCTTGGATATGAGCATGCCTTCTGCTTCCCATGTCCATGCATCCTTGGACAGGTTGTCTAATGTGGGAGTAGAGTGTGGAAGATGACTCAGAAAGTCTCACTTATTTATCAAGTTTCTTTATCGGGAGTAGCTTCAGCCAAACATTGGAACACTGTCCGTTATGTGGCCAAATTGAACAGGAAACATACACACACCCACTCACATGTACACGCTGAACTAGAACTGTCCATGCGACCCACACAGAGAGACATATGTTTTTAACTTTAGACTGTGAATATTCACATAGTTAATCTGTTGATGGCGTTTCTGTGGAATAGAGATCAAGTTGTACATTTAATATGATTCAGATGTGTTTAGAATAACACATTGATACCTGCTGAAGCAGGTATCAGAGCAGGTATACCTGCTGATACAGCTCAGAGCTGGTGTGTGTAGTTGACTGCTGCAAGTTGTTATAATATAGTGAGTTTGTGACAATTTTCACTCTAAGCAGAGGACCAGAGCTAGACTAACGAGAAAGTTAGAAATGAGTCAGGATGTTATTAGCGAGATGGTGGGTGGGGAGCAGGAAATAGCATAGCTGGCTCATACAGGCTCAAGTTGCTCACTGTCATATACAATAAATCTGTTCAAAATGTTAAAAGCAATTAAATACAATGGAGAGAATATAAATGTGGAAAAAAGCTATTGTAATTGGATATCCCAGAACTTGAGACTGAGGCATAATGTTTTATAATACTGTATATGAGAAAATACTCTTCCCAACAGCCTAATAAGGATTAAGTTATTGAAAAACATTATTTCAAAATGTTTTCTAGTTTGGGGCTCATGCCTCAGCATCTTTTGCACAGAGTTGCAGCTATGAAATTTCACAATGTTAGGAGCTCAAGCCCACAGAATATCTGACTTCAACCAACATTCTTGGTATCTTGTTTTTGCAGGCAATGAATTTGGATGGCCAGGTTTGTATCCTTAGGCTCTTTGCTTCACCTGACACCTGAATAATCTTGGCCACTACTTATGGCTGGTGATCAGAGCTCTCTAATTAATCTCTAAGTTTGACAATGGCTCTGTTTATTCTCGCAGCCACCTAAATGTCTTTATGTCCCTGTTGTGGGTCCGGGTTCTGTCACTTATAAACATACTTCTTGAGAACCAATCATTACGAAAATTCCCTGAGTTCATGAGCTTATAGCTCAGTAGGGGAGACAGACACTAGGCATATCAATACTGAAATGGTTATTTAAGTACACTTGTCTTGAAGAACTGTTGGGGGAGGAAGAATTTGTTTTCTTCAAAGATATGGCCCATGGTCCAAAAGGCTACCCGTTTTTCAGAATATGGTTGCATACTCATGCCCATACAGCTAGCATTAAGCAGACTCAGGGTATGTGTGTGAGTGTGTGTGTGTGTGTGTGTGTGTGTGTTTGTGTTTGTGTGTGAAAGAGAGAGAGAAAGAGAGACAGACAGAGAGACAGAGAGAGAGAGAAAGAGAGAGAGAGAGAGAGAGAGAGAGAGAGAGAGAGAGAGAGAGAGAGAGAGAGAGAGAGAGAGAGAATTCATGAAGTTGGGAGGGAAAAGTACCAGAGAGGATAGAAATTGAGGGAGGGGAAAGGGGTAGTTTAGGTCACAGCGCTTTAGATGTGTATATGATTTCTCCAATACTAAAAAAAGATGGAAAGAGAGGGTGGGATTGTAGAAAATGGAAGCAGCACATGAAAAGTCTCAGAAGCAGAGTCAAAGAAGCATATTCAAGGATCTGAAGAAAGGCAATCTGGTAGGTATAAAGGGAGGTTGGGGAAGACAAGGCCATGGTGACAGGCAGCATTTACACTGAGAGTGTGTGGTGTAAGGAGACCTAGAAATGGTCCCCGAGTGTATCACACAGTAGAGGATTGGCTGCCTCTCCCAAGTAAGTTCAGTTCATTAAGCTCTCAGGAAAAAAAATGGTATTTAATGTAAACTGCAATTTCTTTCCTCTGTGAATGAAGGAAGCACCATTGGGAATGGTGCTACTTATGGTGAGGAGATAAAGGGACACTGCAGTTCTTTCATCAATATTTGCCAAATAGCAGTTATTCCAGCGTCTGTCATTTGCTACAATCCACCTCACACTTGTATCCTAGTTGGCACATACTCTTTTTTTTTTTTTTCCACAACAGACTCTGTTTTTTGTCCTTAGAAAGATTTACTTACAATGGGCACTTTAAACCATTACCACAAATGTCAAGTCAGTAGTGGATGCCAGAAGGTGCAAGGAATCAAAGTCAACTCAATCACTACAAATAAAACAACGGACCACAGACTTGACAGTCACTTTTGGTCTCCTGGTGTCCTGAGCCTCGGGCCTACTCATAATTGTAAAAAAAGAGCAGCCAGTAAGAGATTAGAATTGGGAATATGAACTAAGACCAAACAGAGGTGTTTTTCTTAACTGTGTCTGGGTTTAGAGACACTTACAAAGGAAGTACAGCCCCTGAGCCCCCCTATACATCATAGTGTAAGAAACATCACCACATCAAGACATCCAGAGACCACTGATGACACGTGGTCTCTGCCTTAGAAAGCAGAGTTGTTTGCTAGGTAACGAATACAACCCCAAAGTGTACAAAAACAAGCACTCAAATAAACAAACAAACACACATGGTCATTCATAATCCTGCCCAGCCTGGGTCTTACTCTGGCCCCAAGCTCATGATTGCCCTCCTTCATCCCCCTGAGAGAAAACATGCAGTCTTGACGGATTGACTGTAGGAAGTCAGGTTCTTATATGGCAGTGAATGTGAGAATCATCTTTTGGGCATGAAGGTAGACATTTGATGATTACAGAAGTCTCAGGGAAAACTTTTGTCAAAGTAAAATTTAGGCCAGGAGGACCTTGAGTGTGGGATTACTAGCCAGAGAACCTCAGAGGGAAGCTCACTATAAAGCCAGATAGACAGTGATACTCCAGAATCAGGTGGGATGGATGGGGTTGGGTGACCACTATATAAGCTAGGTAGTGCGTGAGGACAGCTGCAGAACTCATACCCAGTGTTTAATAGACAGGGCTGTTACATTCATTAGGGCACATTATAATTTTAAATATAATTGCTAGTCTGTCATAGACACCATGAGATTTAGGCTGTTGACATTGGGAGCTGAGAATGAAGGACAAGGTCCCTATCCTGGAAAGAAGCCCCGAGAGAGCCCAAGAAGACATGGACTCTAGTAGAAATAGTTTATTTGGTTACTGATTAGACAGAAACAGAAGCACTGGAGTGATGGACAGAAAGACTCAGCCACTGAGTCTAAAGGTGCTAGTCCATCGGGAATGAGGAGAGGGAAGCAATGGTACTGAATTAAAAAGTGAAGTGAATGGGGAATGGTTTCTATAAACACCTGTCTGATCTAGTGTCTGGACCTGCTCATTAGTATCACCAAGAGACTTGGCCCCACCTTTACCACTGCACTAAAGACTCAGAGTTGACCCAAGCAACCATGTTGTTTGCATGCTTGTTTGAGAACAACTACTATAGGGTAAGGAGTGTACAGAGCTGGAAGGGGTTAGGTTGCATTCCCTGTAGGGCTAGGCAAGGGTCCTCTTTGATCATGATACCAGTCAGATACTACTAGGCTTGTGTACTGACCTTCCTTCACTGCATATTGGCTTCTCACATTTCAACAGTTATTCTTTTGGTTCCATTATTGATGCTCACAGATAACTGTCCTAATTACAACAGGTAACTTGAATAGCTTTTCATTAATAACTTCTTTATTTTTAACCTTATTATTTTTTTTTCAGATAAAAACTTTGGGAGGGTTTGAATACAGCAACTCATTTATTTGATAGACTTGCTAATTTTTCAATGATTCTTAGGATTTTAGCTGGTTTTTTTTTTTCGTTTAAAGTATTGGCTTGACACCAGGATCTCAGGGTCCCAGAGGCAGCTTGACTCCCAGGAGCTCTGACACACCCAGGATCTCAGGATCACAGGATTCCAGAATCACAGGATCACAGAAATAGCTGAACTCTGAGAAGTTCTGACACAATCAGGATCACAGGAAGGACAGGCTCCAGTTCAATATATTGAGGGCAGATTGCACTAGAGATAATCAAATGGTGAGAGGCAAGCATAAGAACATAAGCAACAGAAACCAAGATTACTTGGATCATCAGAACCCAATTCTCCCACCATAGCAAGCCCTTGATACACCATCACATTGGCAAAGCAAGATTCAGATCTAAAATCACTTCTCATGATGGTGATAGAAGACTTAAGGAAGGATATAAATAACTCCCTTAAAGAAATACAGGGGAACACGGGTAAACAGCTAGAAGCCCTTAAAGAGGAAACAAAAAAATCCCTTAAAGAATTACAGGAGATCATGAGTAAACAAGTAGAAGCCCCTAAAGAGGAAATGCAAAAATCCCTTAAGGAATTGCAGGAAAACACAAACAAACAGGTGAAGGAATTGAACAAAACCAGGACCTAAAAATGGAAGTAGAAACTGTTAAGAAATCACAAAGAGAGACAACTCTGAAGATAGAGATCTTAGGAAAGAAGTCAGGAAACATAGATGCAAGCATCACCAACAGAATGCAAGAGATAGAAGAGAGAATCTCAGGTGCAGAAGATACCATAGAAAACATTGACACAACAGCCAAAGAAAAATGCAAAATGCAAAAAGATCCTAACCCAAAACATCTAGGGAGTCCAGGACACAGTGAGAAGACCAAACCTAAGGATAATAGGTATAGAAGAGAGCACCACACTTAATAATATACATTCCAGTGATGGGGGGGGTGGTCTGCTGTTTCTCCCTCCCTATCCACAGTACAGGATGGATGGGTTTTGGTGAATAGGGTGGTCCTGCCATTAAGACCCTGGCAGACTGAAACAGCTTGGGATATACTGTTGTTGCGACACAGATTGTGGCATGAAACCTGTGTTTGAATCTGGACTTTTTTTTTTTTTTACAAGTTAGCTGTCTAACTTAAGGGAAATCACCTAACTTCTCTGAGTCTCTATTTACTGTCAGCAGTGGTGATCTCATGCAGTGATTGGGAAAGTCCAGGGAGATTATGCATGCCTATAATAGTCTAGGTTCAAATTAGTAGCTTAGTAAATGAGAGTGATCCAACTATACTTACTTCCTACTCTCTCATGTTTCCTGTGATCCAAAATCCAAATGGAGCAATATTTTCTGGATATAGTCTAAGCAATAATAGGTAACATTTCCTTCCAGAGTTCTTATCAGTTCAGAATAACTTTACTACTTGTAACTCAAATCTAACCTAAACAAGTATGTGAGATAAGAAATCCTATCTCAGGAAATCCAAAGAAATGAAGGTCTCTAGGATTGAACCCCTTAGGATTCCAGCTGTATTTCTTGGATTTTGATGGCAACTTACTATGTCTTGGATTTCTCTTCCTACTGGCTTCCCTTGTGGTCACAAAATGAGAACCAGAAAATTGCCAAGGTTATGCACTTCTTTGCTCCTCTCTGGCAGGAGTTCAGAAGGAGAGAATCCCTTTCAATCTGTCTTACTGAACTAGGTTGGGTACTTTCACCTGGAAATAATAACACGTGTTGATTGGCTGTTTTCCCAAGGTCTGATTCTTTTAACCCATCACCAGCATCTGGCTAATGATTCATGAGTTAGACCAAGAATATACCTAAGAACCTGGCTCACTCTTAGAGTGTTAGGTTGGTTGAGGAGAAAGACGAAGACTTGAAAGCATGAAGGACCAGGGAATGGACCGACGGCCCAGCATTTAAGGATTCTTACCATTCTTGTGAAGGACCTGGGTTCAGATCCCAGCACCCACGTGGTGACTCACAACCATTAGTTAACTCCAGGTTTTGGACATCTAGCACCCTTTTCTGGTCTCCTCAAGCATTGAACTCATGCACATATCCATACCTCCTCACACACACAGGCACATAATGTTTTCAAACATCTAAAAACAGAAAAGAGGCTCAAATCTGTTCACTTGAAAAGAGATAGTTTTTATTTGTAGGGGTCTTTTATTTTAATTGTTACAGCTGTTCCTACGAGTGAGTTGTTCTGTTTATTGTGAAATTTAAAGAGGTTAAATAACTTGTTTGCTCTATGTCACTAGCATGGTTAACAGAGCCAGTATGCAGCCTGGATCCCAGAAAACCAGTCCATCCTTATGGCCTTTGTCTTGCCCAGAAGGCTGGTCTATTTGGGGGGTGGGGTGGGGGTGGGGATTATACATTATTAGCCTCCCAAGCAGGGTGCTCAGGGATCCTGGCATTAACCCACCGAGGTGGACTCAATTTTACCCCATGCTGAGGAATAATGGGAAAGTTCTGGAAAAAAATAACTTGAGCTGAGCTCTCAGGTTTCCAGTTATTTGTCTGTTGTTACCAAGCACTAAAAACTTTAGAAATTCACTATGGTCATATAGACAGGGAGAATGACTTCATGCTTGCAACCACAAATGCAAAATGCTCTGGAATCTGTAAGACGAACTGCATTTTAATTAGAAAAGAGGAAGAGGGGTGAAGAAAGTTGTTGGATATTTTTTTTTTTCAAACTCTCCCTTGGCTTGCCTTTGGGCCAAAATGTGACAAGTGCCTGAAATCTGATAACAAACATACACTTCTGTAGTCACTGTTTGCTTTCCAAAAGAAAAAAAAATCCCATTGGTTTCCTGTTTCCAGTTAGAGTTTTAGAGTTCAAGAATATCCACTCTTGTACTACAGTACAGGAGAACACAGGGAGACTTCCTCCATGAAATGCTACAAAGCAAAAATGAAGCTCTCAACCCATGCTCCTGTCTTCCTTGTTTTACTTTTGTTGTTGTTGTTTTGTTCTGTTGTGTTATGGTTTGTTTTGGGTCAGTCTGCAAAACCCTAAATCAAGCAATATTAAAAACCCTTGCAGTTTATTCTAAAACTTATCCATCACTCCCTGTCCATGTATTATTCTCAAGTCCTTGATTAAACTTCTTAACAAAAGATAAAGTTTTCCCAACTGTCAGCAGAGAAGGACAGTGAGTCATAGAGGGTTTCTACATCACATGTCATAGACAGAAACTCTTGAATATTTAACACAGTAACAGGTTAACCAGCGGATACGGGCAAGGAAAAGGCAGAGAGAAATCATGTGCTGTGTCTTATTATGAGAGACCCACTCTCTTGGCAGCTTTATATGTACTATCTCCTTTAATGTCTTCAGCAATTCAGTGTAATTTAGTGTGTGTGTGTGTGTGTGTGTGTGTGTGTGCACATGAGAATGTATGTATCCATGTGAAGGCCAGTGAACAAGCTTCATTTTAATTTTTCAGCTTCAATGACATTTTAAAAAAGATTTATTTTATTTTTAACTGTGTGTGTGTCTGCATTTCTATGGGTATGTACAGGTATATGTGCCTGAGTATGTACACGTGAGTGCAGATATGTCCACAAGATCATAAGAAGCCATCATAAGCCCTGAAGCTGGAGTTACAGCTAGTTCTGGGCTCTAAGAACCAAACTGGGGTCCTCTGTAAGAGCAATACATGCTTTTAACTTCTGATCTATCAATACAAGTTGTTTGTCCGCTTATCTGTCTGTTTTTTGAGGCAAGGTTTCTCACCAACCTGAAACTTGTTTGGACCTGGGATTTCCAGGGAGTCACCCATCTTTATCTCCCATGACTGAGGTTACAAAGGCTTGCCTCCTGCTTGAACTCACTTCTTTCTTCCTTTTTCCTTCCTTCTTTCCTTTCTTCCTTCATTCCTTCTTTTTTCTTTCTTCCTTTCTTTTATTTCTTTCCTTCATGGATTCTATGGGTTGAATTCAGATTCTCATGTTTGCAAGGCAGATATTTTACTGACCAATATCAAAGAGTATGGTTCTTTTAATCCTTTTCATAGATGAGCTTACTGAGGTTTAGAGAATGTGTATGTTTTAGAATGACTTTACCTATAATGGTGGAGGCAGCTGAGAATGTCTGAGGCAAGGGCCAACAAGCTTACTGTAAAAGGCTGAATGTAGATGCTTTGAATAGGTCTCTTTAAGGTTTGCTTAGCTCTGCTATTATACAACAATCTATTGATAACACATATGACTAGGTTTGGATGAAGCTTTGCCATTAGGAACCATCATTGCTGGAATGTACCTTTAGATTGCAATTTTCTGAAGCCTGGCTTTGAGCAGTGTTTCTCAAACAATCTGTGAAAACTTGCTAGTCAATTTCTCCTCTAATTTCCAATATAGCATAGATTGCCACCCCTGTAAAATATACAAACATGAATGAATGAAAAATGAAATTAAAAGGACATGCGCCCAGATTTGTTTTATTTTTGAAATTCAGGAGACATGAAATTATCTCATCACACTTCTAAGTATCCATAAGCATTCCCAAGTTCTGTATCTAACTCAGTATGGATCACCAACATGAGGTCCCTGAAATGGTACCCTCCTCTATCTGGCACTGCGTAGCTGTACTCTAGGAATTAGGGTCTTTTTGACCTCTCCTAGTTATAAATCCACGAGCAGGGCAATTCTTACTCCTTTCTGTTTTACAATATTGTTTTTGTGAGCCTCTGAATGGCTCCTCTGGAGTAGCAACTAGTACTTTTAAGCCACTGAGCCAACTTTCCAGCCCTCTTACTACTTACATAGAAATCAAGGGCCTGAATTCTTCTATCTCTCCATTGTGTTATCCTCATAGATGTGTCCCTGTTTGTGCCATCATTTTAAGATAGAAAACAATGTTGTAGTATTTTTAATTAGTGGTTTCCAAAGCAAGTAGAGAAGAGAAGAGAAGAGAAGAGAAGAGAAGAGAAGAGAAGAGAAGAGAAGAGAAGAGAAGAGA
>NW_022196911.1:40354509-40373135 GCF_008632895.1 Mastomys coucha | reverse complement strand
GAGGAGAAGAGAGGAGAGGAGAGGAGAGGAGAGGAGAGGAGAGGAGAGGAGAGGAGAGGAGAGGAGAAAAGAGCACATTTTCCTTGATCTACTCTTAATAACTGTTCTGTTAGCTAGGATGAACATGTCTCATGAAGCAGGCCACTATTAGGCTTCCAGTGGCCATAGGTTATATGACTCCTGCCTACATCAATCTCTATGAAGAAATAAGGATGCCATGGTGAGCTTAACTTAGGATCTATTCCCTCAGACTGAACAAGATCCACCTAACTAAAAACATTGATCTAATGAAGAGGGTCTCAGAAATGTGTCTAAGGAAGCCCATCAATTTGTTAAAGATCTGGGCATGCCATTCTAATCTGTCCTGTCCTCAGCCTCTGCTTTTTCCTTTAGGACTCTGTCTGGGTGGGAGAGTACTCTCCCTGCTATGGGTCTGGCTTTGATTTATATATATATTTTTTTAATTAAATATTTTCTTTATTTACATGTCATATGATTTCTCCTTTCCCAGTTTCTCCTCCAAAAAACAAACAAACAAACAAACAAACAAAAACAACAAGAACAAACCCCTGTTGCCTCCCCCTCTCCATGCTTTCCACCCCACCCTCTCCCACTTATTAGCCCTGGCATTCCCCTACACTGGGGCACAGAACCTTCATAGGGCCAAGGACCTCTCCTCCCATTGATGACCAACTTTTCAATCCTCTACTATACCACATACTGCCAGAATAATCAGTCCCACCATGTACAGGGTCTGGCTTTGTAATGCATGCACATTTCAGCATTTGTGTGGAACTTGAAATTGTATAGTTTGCCTCCATATTTATTGTACAACTTGAGTGTGATTACTTACATTTTTGCACTAGTATTATGTCAGAGGACAGACTTTCAGCCTGGACTGGTGCTCAGGATCATGCAGTAAGAATTTTCTCCATCAGGCTGCTCACCCTGGGTCTTTGACCCACTCTGGTGTGTTCTTTTCAAGGTGGTAGGCCCTTTGTTCTGAACTGATCAGTCAGCTTCTTGAGAACAACAGCTGGCCCATGTGCTGAGGGTTGCTCATGTGGCTGTCAGTGGTCTCAATTTTTCTGGGATGTTTGGATCTGAAGTGCTTCCTAAGAATAGGCATGTTCAGTTCCCAATGTCAATTTAAATTAGACGTCCCAGGGGGAAAGGAAAACAAAAGCAAACAAACAAGCAAAGAATACAAGAAGTTGTTTTCTCCAGTCATGGCCTCTATCTACAGCAAAAGTATACTTCTGGCCCTTTTTTGCATTATTAAATTCATAGCCTTAAGTTCATGTAGCAAATCAGCAAACATGATTTTGTGAATTACTTTTTTTTGTTTGTTTGTTTGTAATTAAAGTATGTAGCATAAGGGCTTGGATACTAGGAGAAAGCTCAGTCAATAAAATGCTTACAGGCAAGCATGAGGACCTGAGTTTGAGCTCTATCACATACATAAAAGCCAGCATGGGGGGTGGGGGTGGGGCAGGAGAGATGCCTCATTGGTTGGATGTACATAGTACTCTTGCAGAGGACCTGGCATTGGTTCCAAGCACCCACACCCAGAGGCTCCCAAGCATCTGTAACTCTATCTCTAGGGGGTCCAGTTCCTTCTTCTGGCCTCTGCAGACACCTGGGCTCATGTGCACATCCCCTCCCCCACACATATGCAATTGAAAATGAGAAAAGCTCAAACAAGCAAGCCAGCTGGCCGTAGTGGTACATACTGATTTTCCCAACGCTAAGAGGCAGACCTCAGAGCTGGCCAGTCTGTCCTAAGGCATGACGTTTTGGTGAGAAAATCCTGAGGTCCAGGTCCCAGTGGAAAAACACGACTCAAAGAACAAGTCCTCCTAAAGAATAGTAATTGAGGTTGCACACATGTACATGAGCACCTACACACCTGTTCGCCTGCACACAGGAACACGCATATACTTAAATTAAGAGAACTCTAGGTAAATCTTAGATATTCTTTGCTTCTTTTGCAGTTGAGAAGCTTCATGGAAAACTTTTAGAAGCATTTTTTGTTTGTTTATTTGCTTATAAAAGCAGATTTGCAGGAAAACTTTGGAAATCTTAGTTCTGCTTCCCCCGTATCTGCTACCATTGCCAGCATTGGCGCACCTCAGGAGTACTCAGAGGTGTGGTCACTGCACTGAGCTAAAAGACATTTCACCCCCTCTGCCTATTTTCTGTGTCTTGGTCAGTGTATTAAAAATAAAAATGACCAGCTAGGGCACTTTCAAACCATGACAACAACAGAGAAGTCCCCTTTCACACCTAAACTTGAGGTGGGGGTTGGGTAAGGGATGGTAGGATGAGCTTGGAGCCCAGGGACCAGCACTTTGCACTAAGTTCCCTAGCTACTTCTGACAGGCTGCCAGCTTCCAAAGTCACTGGCTAGAATATGTCATTCAAACGTTCTGAGTGACAACTGAGATTGTAATTAGGCTGCTAAGAGCACAGGATTGCTCCTCTTTAGCTCCTTCCCCATCACTCTCCTGTTTCCATCTCCCTCCCCTTTAACAAGTGAACATGGTTGGGGAGGGTATTTAGGGACATGTTGTCTGTGGCTTTCAGAAGGCCGTTTGTGGCTTTCTTTCAAGAGGGATATGAGGCTTGTACCAGAGCTCAGATCCAAGAGCTCTCAGGGTTTATGCAAGCATAGGCTGTACCCCATCTTCTCTTGCCTCCACGTCCAGAACCTATCTGAAAACTAGCAGGTAGGTGAGATTGATTGACACTGCTCACTGGGATGAGCCAAGCAACGCAGATGAACATTAGTAATGAAGCGCAGCTCTGCTTCCTGTAAGGTGACTGACTTAAGCCCTGGAGCAGCAGAGGTACTCATTAGGGTTCCTTTAGCTCTTCAGTCTGGATTTACTTTTTTAACCCACTAGAATAGTTAATACAATGTGTGGGACAACACAGTGTCCATTGGGGCACAATCAAAATGGAAGCTGGTTTCTGCACTTGCTTTAATCTCTCTTCTTACATCAACTTGAAGCAGGGAGGGGGGGAGTGCACTGAGATTCCTGTGCATAGGTCCTGCCTCCTACAAAAGGAAGAGTTTCACTTAGCTCCTGATTCAAAGGTAAAAACCATTAGTACTCATAATTATCACGAAGACAGTACTAAAAGCATACACCTCTTCGAACTAGAAAAAATGAAGCTGAAATAGCAGAGCAAATTCAAGCAGGAAACAAAAACAAAAACAAAGGCTGCACAAGTGGACAAGGCAGAGAAGGAGGCATGGTTGAGAAACCCTAAATCTTATGAAGACCATCCTCCAATCATCCCCACAGGAGAACTACTCAGCCTATTAAAACCAAAGCTCTGCATGCCAGGGCTGTGTGGTCATCTCCTTGCAAACACGGGAACTCCATGCATAATCTGGAACTACTGTCTGCTATATAACCCATTGTCTAAAGATGTAAAGTTGTCCCTCAAAATCCACCTGGAATCAGCCTGTCAAGAACCTGTAGGCAAGAAAAGGGCTGCCTTCTCTCCCCTGCAAAGAAAAAGTCTCCACTCAGACATCAACACGAGGCGAAGAACCTGTAGGCAAGAAAGGGCTGCCTTCTCTCCCCTGCAAAGGAAAGGTCTCCACTCAGACATCAACACGAGGCCAACCCTGAGCCAAACTGATTTAGACAGAGGAGTGTTGGCTTCATTCATGCCCTACCTGTGGATCTCTTTCTGGGTTTCTGCTCTTTTCTCATCTTCAGTCTGTGAAGTCAGAGCTCTCTGTGAAGAAAAGCCTCGTAACATGGTAAGTCATGCTACTGTCACACCTGGTAGCAGTAATATCTTAAGAGATGTCAGAGGCTGGAGAGATGGCTTAGAGGTTGAGAATATTGGCTGCCCTTGCAAAGGTCCTGAGTTCAATTCCCAGCAACTACATGGTACTTCACAACCATCTGTAATAGGATCTGATTCCCTCCTCTGGTATGCATGAAAACAGAGCACTCATATACATAAAATAAGTAAATAAACCTTAAAAAAATTTTGCTGGGCAGTGGTGGCACACGCCTTTAATCCCAGCACTTGGGAGGCAGAGGCAGGCGGATTTCTGAGTTCAAGGCCAGCCTGGTCTACAGAGTGAGTTCCAGGACAGCCAGGGCTACACAGAGAAACCCTGTCTCAAAAAACCAAAGAGGGAGAGAGAGAGAGAGAGAGAGAGAGAGAGAGAGAGAGAGAGAGAGAGAGAGAGAGAGAGAGAGAGAGAGAGAGAGAGAGGTCAGATGGTGCCATTTGCAAGTAAAGATGTGCTATTACCGACAGCCAATGACTTAAGCAATGAGCATCTGATGGTGGGTTAGTATGAACTCCAGAGGTGCTTCAGTCTCTACCAGTCTCCCAAATTTCCTTTCATGAGCCTCTTATTGTTTCTTTCTTAGCCTCTTTCTTAGGCTCCCACCTAACCCCACAGTTGTCCTAATAGAAACAGTTCTGTTTCTAGTGAGCATCTTTCTTTCTTGAGACAATATACCATTTCTGTGGATCCCTGGTGCATCAGAGTAAGAAGTAGGCACTAGACAGCTCAGACTCCTCTACTAGTCTCACCCAGCACATTGTTTTCTCTTGCTGCAACAGCTACATACACAGTAAAGTAAAGAGGAAATGAAGGGAACAGAGAAGTCATCTTGCTACCGAGGTGAAAGTTGCTTTATTATTTGTAGGATCATACAAGAGAGGAAAATATTTAAATCAAAGAATGACTGCTGTGATTCCATGTCTTTGTATGTCTTTGTAGTTAAGGCCTATCTAGCACTGCCTTTAAAACAGGAGCTCTTCCAGCTATAATGTTTTTCCTTATGTGTGTATGCATGTTGGGGAGCAGGTGTCTATGTACATTGAGTACAGGTTTCTGAAGATGCCAGAAGAGGGCATCAGATACCCTGGAGCTGGAGTTATAGGTGGTTGGGAGTCATGGACATGGGTACCGGGAACTGAACTTGAGTCTTTTGTAAGAAGAGTGCACAGGCTTAACTACTGTGCTATCTCTCCAGCCCCAGAGCCCTTTTATTAAATAAGAAACTCATTTTATAAATTCATTTCCTTTCATTAGTTTGAAGCTAATGTTACCATCTAAGTTATGGTAGCAGTTACTTTTTTGGTTAGTATGATAAAATACCACATCTAAGCAACTTATAGAAGAAGTTAATGGCTTATGGTTCCAGAGGGCCAAGAGTCCATCCAGTCAGGGAAACATGGCAGCAGGTGACAGCACAGCAGCTGGTTCAGGAAGCTGAGAGCTCACATCTTTAACTACAGTCATAAATCAGAGAGGACAAGCTTGCTGTAGGCAAAAGCTTTATACTTGAAAATCCCATCCTGTGGTGATGTACTTCTTACAGAAGGCTGCACCAACTAAACCTCCCCCAAACGAATCTCTAGTCAGGGACCAAGTACTTCCATACTTGAGGCTGTGGGGACATTTCTCATTCAAGCTACTACAACTGTCGGGAATGCTAAACTGTACTGTTTTCTCCCTCTCCCTTCCTTCCACACATTATACAACCCTTGGAGACAGATAGTGAGAGGGTAGTTGGAAGGCCAAGGAGTCACTGGCCTGAGTTGAGGTTCATTCTTGCAAACTCCCCAGAGTCTTCCTAACTCCATGCTCTATGTCTGTAAGATGGATTAGGGAGGTGTTTGATTTCCCCCCATGGCAGAGTTCAGGTCATGTGATTGTGAACTTTGTGCCTTTTCCAAAATGGAAACTATTCAGCTTTTGACGAGATTATTAGCTCTCCTCTTGTTCAGGTCCAACAAATGAAAAACAGATTTGCATGTATAAATAACAGCAATGTGCTGAAATGATTTATTCGGTAAAGTTACTGTTTTGGAAACTAAATTGTCCTATCATGTCAAGATCCGATCGGCCCTCACATGGCAAAAGAGATTTCTCTGGGGTCTACTCCTAAAGAAAATGTTGGAATCCTATTAATAGCTTACTTCCACCATGTGAGAATTACAGTGGAATCCAGCTACGAGAAGGAAGCTTAAAATAACGATTATGAGAACCTACTGACAATAGCCCCTGTTATTTCTTATTGTATTCAAGACACAAGACAGAGATAATTCTCTCCCAAAAGGAAAGAAAGGGTGTTTTCCTACTGCATTCATTTTCTCCATAGAGAATTAGAATTGGAAGGTAATTCTATAGCCACTACATAGCAGGACACCAAGGAGATGACAACCACAGAGGTAGGTTGGACCATGTTTCTGTATGTTCTGTTTAAGAACCACAAGCATTAAAAGTTAAACATTGCATCACAGTCTTCCATTTAGAAAAACCTTAGAGGTAGGATGCAGGAATGTTTCTGCATGAGTTAATGGAAGCTTCCATGCATGGGACATAAGCATAGTCTAGAATAGTGCGGGGAAAACACATAATTGGACCTGAGCGACACTGCTGCGGATTGCAGTGAACATAGACTCATCTGCAGCCAACGCTAAGCATTGTTCTGATGTGAAGCCAAGGCCTTTTGATTTTGAATCTGCTCTGTAAAAGATCAGTGATCTTGCTGGGAAAGTGCCCTGAAGAGAGGGAAGTTGAAGATTTGATGATACACCAGTGTGGAGCCTGTTTCTGATCTGAGGGGAAGAGGGTGGAGAGGGTAAGAGGGTGGACAGGGTAAGTCTGAGTGATCCAGGAAGGAAACTGGATCCTTGCTTTGGTGTCTACAAGCTGATTGTCTTTGAGGGACAATTTTAAATCTCTTTCATCCCCAGGGTCTTCATTTGAGGGTTGGAAATAATGAATGTCTACCTTGTCAAGGGCAGGGAAAGGGAGCAGATGTTCTGAGTGGTTCTGAGCAGGGCAGGTAGTCAGTAAATAATACTATTTATTTACTTACTATAACTCTTAATGTACCTTTTCAAGGGATGACTGTTTTCCTAAAGCTGTTCTTTTACATTTTAAAGGGTCCTGTACCTTCCCCCCATTAATTGATTAATTTATTTACTTTACATTCCAATTGCAACTCTCCCCCCACTTCCTCTCATCCCTCCTCCCTGTCTCCTCAGAGAAGGGGAGGCCTCCCAAGGATATTAACCTGCCTTGGCACATAAAGTTGCAGTAGGACTAGGTATATCTTCTTCTGTTGAGGCTAGACAAGGCAGCCAAAGGTAGGCAAGAGAGCCAGATAGCCCCTGTCCCTGCTGTTAGGAATCGCACATGAAGACCACGCTGGACATCTGATAGTGTCCTGAACCTCTTAAACGGGTGACTTTCTTTTTTCTAAAACTGTATGGGACCATCAACTGAAAGTACAGCTAAAGTATGGTGCTTACATGCATTTTTCTGATAAAGAGAGTAAGGAAGTTCTAAGTCTGGCTTTGCCTAAATTGTTCCCACCATATGGAATAAAAATATGCATAATTTGAAATTTTTGTATAGCTGTATCTGTACTATTCTTTCTCTGATATTAAAGAAATCCCTGGTTTTCTATCTCCTCTCTCCCTTCCTCCCCCTCTCCTTCCCTCTCCTCCTCTCTTTCCCTGTCCTTCTCCACCCCTCCCCTCCTCTGTGTTTGTGTATGTGGTTGTTCACATGGACATGCATGCTTGTGGGTTTAGGGAATGTTAATTTCATAATGTGACATAAGTTTGCTGAGAAAAGACAGAACAATTGTGGGACCAAAGAAGTTGATGACAGATGTGTATATGGGGTGGAGCCTGGGAAACCGTGGGAAGAGTACCCAGAGAAAGCAGGGGGGTTGAAGCAAGCAGAGCAAGGCAAAGCCAACAGCCCACTGGGCTTTGTTTTGGGTTGGTTGTTTTGAGGTTTGAGCAGAAGAGACTATAAGGGACCTGTGTTCATATGAGAAACAAGACTCCAGTGAACCCGTGAGATGGCTCGTATGAAGAGTATGTGACTGGTGCTGGGCCTAGAGGCACAAAGTGAAGGATCAGAAGTGTGTGTTCTTTTATTAAAGGTCATAGAATAAAAGCATATTCTAGGGGAAAAAAAAAACAAAGAAGTGCCTAAAGTAGAGACAGATTATATAAATCAAATAGAAAGAGAAGAAACAAAGGAAATCAGCAACTCACAGGAATAAAGGCAGAAGACAACTGTTGGACCTGTTACTTTGTAATTCAAAAGTTGCATGTCTCTGGTGACAGGGGCTTAAATATCCCTAGGAGGTGGCTTTGCTTGTGTGAAGCAGAGTTGACATTTGGCATTAGGATAAGCATGTCTTGTCATGATAGATGCCATGAGGAGCCAAGATCGTGTGTGTGTGTGTGTGTGTGTGTGTGTGTGTGTGTGTGTGTGTGTTACAGTGCCTATGTAACATACATGGGCATAGATTTAATGCTAGAATGCCCTCAAAAGAGATCAGTTTAAAAAGTTTAAACTTTCAGATACATGAATACATATACAACTTCAGATTTATATTACCAAAATGCTTTTCTTATATTTAATGTGTATGAATGTTTAGCCTGCATGAATATATGCGTTCCACATGCTAGCCCATAGCCCACAGAAGTCAGAGGAGCACATCAGATATCTTAGAACTGGAGCTAGGTATGGTTGCTAACTACCATGTGGGTGCTCAGAACTGAACTTGAGTATCCCCAGCAAGAGCAACAGTTACTCTTGATGGCGGAGCCATCTCTCCATCCCTACTCAATTTCTGGTTCATACTTTGTGATCCTCTCTCCTCAGGTTACAGATATGTGTATATTTGTGCATCTATAAATGCTTCAGCAAGCACATTTGAGTAGTTATTATTTGTTAGTCTCAAGGCTAAGAGATTTAAACAAATATTCCACTCAATCCTAAAACAATCCCCCTGAGATGAGTGTTATTGACTCTCATTTTCCAGATATGGAAAGAGATTTGACTATGGTAAAGGAAGGCCCCGACCCATATCACACATTAAGGTATGACTCCAGTATGAAGAGTTGAATGCCATATCCTGTAAAAAGAGCAGCCACCCTCTATCTATTCCTGGGTAATATGGAGCTGGCTTTAATAAAAGGCCAGGCTAATAATCTTAACAACAGCAGAAGGCCCAGGGTCTTGAATCTAAGCTTTCAGGCTGATTCTAGGTCTGTGGCACCGTTTTCATAAAACACCCCAAAGTAGATGTAGTCTGACATTTTAACCTTGTGCTGTTCTCTGCCATGTTTTATTACTTCTCTGTACACCAGGCAATAGGACTCCAAACAGAGGAGAGGGCAGCTTAAAGAAAGGAGCGGGAAACTATTGAAAGCCCTTTTCTTTTTCCCCCTACACAAGTCCCACAGGTCTGAGAAAGTCAAGGGCTTGATATTTACCATTCATTGGCTCGACACACATGGAGATCTGTGCTCAGAAGCCACAGACAATGAAAAAATGAAGTTTGTCAAGTTTGGCACCTCCCAGCAGTTCTGGTCTTTCAGGAAGACACACTGAGGCTGCTCTTGGGCTGCTGGGCAGCTCCTTATGAGGAGCAAGGTAAGAGTCAGCACTCTCAGAGAGTCCTGACCTTCGCAGACATTTCTAGAAGGATGTCCCAGCATTGCATGTCTCTGAAAATTAGAATTTGGGTGAAGATTCTTAAAGGTCACAGAAGCTTCTTAACGGCCAACAGCTGCTACACAATTCTGCCTCAGTTGCTTGAACCACCCTTCTCTTTTGACCCTGCAGCTTGTCCTGCCCTCTCTATAAATGCATCTTATTCTTTCTATTCTACTAACTGTGGAGTACTGCATTGGCATCAAGTTTAGACAGTGATGTAATGACACACACCTGGGAAGAGGAAGCCAGGCTTAGTATAGCTGTTGAAGTAGCTGGGACTCACCTGGAGAAAAACAGACATAATACATTGAGTGGGCCAGACTCTGGCTGCTGGAGATGATTGCAGTACTCTCTGTGTCTTTGCTAAGGCTTTATATGTGCCCAATGATACCAAAAGACCCAGAGAAAATCTGCGGCATGGTTCCGAAGAACACTAATGTCTGTTTACTTATTGTTAGTGTTGCCTGACTGGCATGTGTCCTCTCTAATTCCTAGGTATAGAGATTTCTGGAAATGAGTCATGCCTGGCACTTTCATCACTATGTTTCCAAATCCTAAATTGATGTGTAACATATAGTCAGTGCTCAAAAGCTCAGCCAAATGTCCCTAACTAGATAACCTTACTCTTCTTTGGGACATGAGTCATTAACATCATGCCTATTTAAACAAATGGCATGAAGTTCCAGGGTAGAGGACCTGGGGGGCACTTTAACCCAGCACCGTAACACAGAGAGAGAATCTTTCCGAAGCTGAGATTTTCTTTAAAGATCACCCTACTGCAGTGATATAGGGATGGCTTGCTAGTTATTTTATACATCATTACAACAAAATACAAGACAAAGCAATTTAAGGAAGGGTAAGGCTTATTTGGCTTGCAAGTCTGGGGTAGGGGGCCCAGGATAGCATTAGAGGCAAGACCCAAGGAGAGCTAGTCAAGTTCACCCACACTCAGGAGGCAGAGAGTAAACAGGAAGTGGGCCCCAGCAATGAGGTCTCAAGGCCTGCCACCACCTGGGAACTATATCCTCTTTTGAGGTTCTACTTCCTGGGCTTCCACAGCCTTCTCAAACAGCACCACCATGAAGTCTAAGTGTTCAAGCACAGGAACCTATGGGATCATTTCATGGGAGAAGAGTGGAGGAATAAGACAGATGATCTTCAGGTTCCCAGAATTACACAGGACAGCATTACTTTTCCTTGGTTAATCAAAATCTTCATATTCAGAATGTCTGTGGTATTGTGAGATTCATTTACCTGTCCATGTACACTTGCCATGCTGGAAAATATTTCCAGCATGAGGGCATGTTCTCAACATCTGTTTTAACACAAGGAGGATCCAGCATGGTAGACACTGGATCTGGAGGCAGGGGATATTCTGTCTTAACGCCAGATGTTCCATTGTGATGACATTGTTTTGCTTTAAAAAAGAGGCATTCCTCAGTTACTGTGATAAAAATTTCTCTTCCAAAGAGAAAACAAGTTTCACAGGGACAGAAGTAAGAAACAAGTCAACCTAATTTTTTTTAAAAAAGGAAGATCCTTTAAAACCAATTCCTTAAGATTCTTCCTCCACCATTTCAAATTAGCATTTCCCCCTATGTATGCTTGCATGTTTCTATGGGTGTACATCAAGCATGTGAGGATGTCTGGTAAGTGCCTGTGGGTACCCATGGAAGCCAGAAGAGAGCAGCAGGTCCTGGAGCTAGATCCCCTGGAAGAGCAGTAAGTTCTCTTTACCACTGAGCCACCGCTCCTGCCTCTCCAATCAGCATTCTCGGTGACTTTACTTTTGATGGGCTCCCCTCCATTGTGATATCTGATGAGGAAAAGCAACACTCAGTCATTTTTGTTGAGCTTACATTTCTGAGACCTCAGCATCTAGAGAAAACGTGACCACATATATACATCTGTAAATAGTGAAGTTTTCCACATGCAAAGTGGTGATCAATGATATAGGAAATTTATGTCATATATATGCTCTTTGCATGATGCCTAGATCTCAAGTACCACTAGTTTCTTTGTGTATATTTGATGCCAGATGTACTCATCTATGGCTTGAAAGCAGTGTTCAACCAAGGGCTCGAAAGTTTAAACCTGACTGTGTCTTAAACTTTCCCTGAAGCACTAACAAGTAGGTTTTCTGAACCTTCTAAATCTATACTTGTGATATTATTATGATCTACAGGATAAAACTAGAGATTTTGGCTTCTGTTCGGGCTCTTCTAAAGCTACAGAACTCATGGGACTCATTCCAACTATTTGATGGCTATGATTGCAGCCATGACCACCATATCTCACTCTTTTGGTGTTTTTCTTAATTAGAGAATTTTGCAAATATTCTGGAAGTTATCTAAAATCAGGCTTAGGTTAAATTGAAGGATTTTAATAAGCCAGCTTGTAGCTGAAGTTAGAAGTTTTGGCAGTTAAGATCCACTGTAGTATGCTGCCTGTTTGGTAGTCCAGTGTTTGAGAGATCTCGGGGGTCCAGATTTATTGAGACTGCTGGTTCTCCTACAGGATCGCCCTTTTGCCCAGCTTCTTTCAGCCTTCCTAATCCAACAGCAGTCAGCTGCTTCTGTCCATTGGTTGGGTGCAAATATCTGCATCTGACTCTTTCAGCTGCTTGTTGGCTTAAGGCCCCCAACAAACATACAGTAGAGAACTTCTGGGTCTGTGTTCATTCAGAGATGATGCATCTAACCCTCAAGAGACTGGAGGCCCCTGGGAGTTTAGAGGTCATATCCTCTACTATACTATATGCTATATACTATATGCTGCCAGAGCAATCAGTCGCACCATGTGTACTCCTTGGTTGGTGGTTTAGTCCCTGGGAGCTCTGAGGGTACTAGTTACTTCATATTGTTGTTCATCCTAAGGGGCTGCAAACCCTTCAGCTCCTTCCATCCTTTCTCTACCTCCTTAAGCAGGGTATGCTTTATTATTTGGTTTGTTATTTATTTATTTACTTATTTATTTATTTGCTTTTCTTTCTTTATGCTCCAAACACTAGTGTAGGTGAGAGTTGATAATAACCTGTATTTAGCAGAATGTGCTAGGTTTCTGATCTTGCAAAGGAAAATCCTGTTGAGGTAAATTTTGTCTTATTTGTAATATTAAGCCATTGTTGCCCTGAAGGCAAAGACTCTGCCTCCTTATCTCTCACCCCCACCGGACCTGTGCTGGCAGGTTCCTACATCCTCATTTACTATGGGCAAGCATCTTCCCAGAAGAGGGCAAGTAGAATGATAATTGAATGAAAAGAGAGAGAGAGAGAGAGAGAGAGAGAGAGAGAGAGAGAGAGAGTGCGAGAGAGAGCAAGAGAGAGAGAGCAAGAGAGAGAAAGAGAGAGAGAGAGAGAGAGAGAGAGAGAGAGAAGGAGAGGGAGAGATACAGGACTGCTCCTGTGTATGTTGGAGGAGTTTATTGTAGATATGTGAGTGAGCATAACCAGAGGCATCTAGAAGTGTCCAGAATGAACATTAGCTAGGCTATGTGAGGAGAGAGGGAAGGGACATGGAGAGGAAGAGAGAGGAACCTGAAGGCAAGGCCATGAGGGCAAAAGGCAAAGGGTCCTGCATAGCCAAAATGGCCACACTATATAGGGAACTACAGCATATATAGGGGAAGGGCAGACCAGCCCCTGGGCTGGAAGTGCAGGGCATGTGGAGGGTATGCCATAGCCAGGGGAACCCTGTAGCTGGTAGGACTGAGGGATGCTGGGAGAACCTGGCACCAGCTTCAGCTTTTATATGTTAACAGGCACCCCACTTAGCCTTTTGCCCTGAGAGACAAGTGTTTGAGATCTAACAATGTCCTCTCATTTCAACTCTTGAATGAGAAATGTCCCCCTTTGGCTCTGGTTTTTGAATATTTGGTTCCCAGTTGATGATACAGTGTGGGAGGTTTAGGAGATGTTCTTTTGCTGGAGGGAGATGTGTCACTCTGAGCAAGTTTTGAATATTTTATAGCCTCACCTCATGTCCATTTCACTCTCTATACTTCGTACTTGCAGGTGAAAATGAGACCTCTTAGCTTTCTGTTCCACCACCATACTCCTGGCATGTTGTCTGTCATGCTTCCTCTCCATGATGGGCTCCTAAAGCCTCCGGAGCTGTGAAGCCAATCAGGCTCTTTCTTCTATACATTGCTTCTGCCTGTGGTGTTTTATGGAAGCAACAGAAACATAACCAATTCAGTGGGTATGGAGAAGCTGTTTTTAATTTTTATCTTTAAAGAGTTAAGTCTTACTTACAAATAAAATCTATTTTTTAGAACTGTAGCATACAAAGCAGATAAAATGGAGATGCATTGCTTGGAAGAGGATTGACATGACACCCAGGTCCAGTGACTCTGTGGTCTCCTTACACTCTGTGTGGAGCTCCCATGATGCTCCATGGAACCCAAATTTCCAGCATCGGGCTGGAGCCTGTAGTTGGCAGGAGACCCATTGTATCCTTCATATTCACTCACTTTTGTGTGAAACACAACTCTAACAAGTCTAGTTGTATAGCTGCCCAGTGTGTAACATGCTTATAGGCAATAAATTATGTGGAAGGAATAGCTTTAAACACTGGCATGGTGATCTCAACAGGGCTGATATTGGAAGCCAGGAGTGTATCTGAAAAACTATAAAATGCATCTTTTAAATGAGAAACTTTTTTTCCCCCCTGTCACATTTTGCTTTTAAAATCCTACCTCCACAGCACACTCAGTCTATTTCTGAGGAACTACCTTCTGTTACAGTGTTTGCTGATGATTGACGTTCACATCTTACAGTATTTGCTTTATGTTACATTTATAGTTATACATTTATCTATATATTTCACATTTCAGAGATTTGACATAGATCAAATATTGCTTAATATACAGTGCAAAATAATTGTATTTACAATTATCCTTAAAGATCCCTCATACTCCTCTTGCAGTTTTAAAAATAAGGACAGCATTCAAAAATGTTTAACATATTTTTAACAGTAGACTGAAACCCAACCAACATCATTTGTATATCAAGGTGCTATGTGAATATGGAAGAAAATTTAGGATTAGGGGACATTTTTTTCACATACTCTTCTAGGTAAAATTTGTAAGGCACTGAAGGAAATACAATAATTCACATCAGAGATAGTCTACTGGCAGCTGTATTACCCCCTCCAAGACTCAGGGATCTTCTTGCGAGAGGGCGTGGAGAGAATGTAAGATTAGGAGGATGCAGAGTTGTGCAGCCGGATGATGTCTTCTGAATATCACATAACCCCTGCACTCAGAACTCATGGCAGCTGTAGGAATCTGCCCAAGACCTGCACTGATGTGTTTATAAAAAGATAAAGAGAAAGGGGGTTATGTTCTATGGAGGGATGTGAGGTATGGGGGAAGGGGATGTCTCAGCAGGCCCATGCCAAGGCATCCCTTCCCCCTGAGTGACCAGGCACATGATGGTATAGTATAGAATAGAGTTTATTCAGGGCATGGGGAGGGGAGTTAAGAGGGTAGCAGAGGCAGAGAAAGGCAGAGAGAGGGAGAGAGTAGAGAAGTAGAGGCTGGCCATGAGCACATGGAGAGAGGGGGAAGGGAACAGGGAAGTGAGGTGGGAAGGGAAGAGCCTAAAAGGACAAGAGAGCAAGAGTAAGTGAGGAAGGAGGAGGGGGCAAGCAGTCCCTTTTATAGTGGGTCAGGCCTACCTGGCTGTTGCCAGGTAACTGTGGGGTGCACTGTGGGGTGTAACATGCACCAGGTTGGACCCATCAACATTTTATCATAGATAATGGAGAGAACCATGAAGCCCCATTCTTCCAAAAGGCCATTAATGATTCCTCTGAAGGGAATGTGATTTTCTTTCCTGGCTTAGCCACTGATAAGTTGTCCTTAATCTAGTAAATAGTCTTACCCATACTTGGGTAAACAACTCCAATTAAATTCAGTGACTTACTCATTTAAAAAATTGAAAACAGGAAGAAAGGGGTGGTTGAGAAGAAGGACTCCACAGGGAAAAGAAGGGATAAGAGAGAGGGACAGAAGGTGAAGGAGACTGA
Organism: Mastomys coucha; assembly: GCF_008632895.1. Lineage (NCBI taxonomy): Eukaryota > Metazoa > Chordata > Mammalia > Rodentia > Muridae > Mastomys > Mastomys coucha. The sequence goes on along the minus strand of NW_022196911.1, from coordinate 40,357,586 downwards.
AACTCATCATGTGATGTATGAAACCGTCACACAACTAAAAAAGTATTTCAAATGCTTAGGGATCTTATTTTGAGGGAGAGCACCTCCCTATTATATGAAAGGCCCTGAATTCAATCCTTAGTCCTGGGTAGAAATAGATTAACAAAGCAGATTTTATATGTAGAGTCAATAGTGAAGTGGTGCATTTACCTGAGTAGAATATTTTACTTTCAATGCTGTTGAATAATGTGCCTGGCTGCACATATCAGCATTCTGTTACAGTTAAATAAGCTATTGGTAGGAAAATCTAACAGGTTATATTGAAAAGGGGAGTAATTGATAGTGCAGGTGCTTCAGGTATATTTGGCCCTGTAGCTTCCTGATGTGCCCCTGTTCCCTTCTATTGCTTTCCACCTTTCTTTGAGACCTTGCTTACTCTGACTGTAAAATGACTGGTTGTGGGCCTGGAGAGAGGAGTAGAACATAGAGAGAATAAGGAGCTAGTTGGTCATTCATGAAGAAGGATCATCAGTGTGACTATGCTAACATGATGCCCATGTCCATGTCTGCCCTGCCCTGACAGCTGCAGAGATGGGGAGGCAATCTGAGCAGACTTCAGCCTTTCAGTTTCCACTCTCAGAACCCCAGAAGGTGATAATATCTCTGTGTGAATTCTTAACACGGAGGAATTCATGCTTGGAGTGGCCAAAGACTTTATTCAAACTGGTCCTTAAGGAGTCAAGTCCTCTGCCCACTGCTGGAGCCCACATAAGTATAACACCTCCCATTAGAGGTGCCTGAAGCATATCTATTTTCTTGTGAATGATAAATGAGATTTTTCTTTTTAGAAAACATAATCTATATGCACCTTAACTTTTGTCTCCCTTGACACTTCCTAGCCATGCTTGCTGAGAAATCTTTTCTGTCTATGGCACAGAAAATACTTTCTCCTAAGGTTTTTCAGGATCATCTAGAGTCAGATATTTATTTCTTGATTATAAATATTTTTTAAAAGATGATAGGTAATCCCAACACCAAGAAGGCTACATAGTCTGAGATGTGAGAGGGAGATGAAGAGAGAGGAAGGAAAAGACAGGAGTTGGGGGAGGAGAGAGGGGGCAGGAGATGTTAAAGAAAAATAACAGAGGATTTGAAGGAGTAATGATGGAAAATGGAGGGAGAGAGAAAGAGATGAAGGGAGGAAGGGAGGGAAAGAGGGGGAAAAAGGCATGCTAGGAAGAAGAGATTTGACTTTTGAAAAGGTATTTTGAAATGGTAGACAGCCTGTAGCAGGATTTGCTGAGTGACTGCAAAGTTTTTCTCTTTGAGTGTATTTGCTTTCCCGGTAAAGAAAACATGAAGTCTAACTTGTAGTTTTACAAGGGTCCAAAAGCTATGAGAATGTGGATAGCAAGTTATAAATCTCCCTGCTACTTGGGTGTGGATAAAAGTTCCAGGCCAAATGCCCGAGTGTCCACTTCATAACGAGAATAATAAGGCTATTTGAAAGCATGGGCCAGATCCCAAGCTATAGTTGCCTTTTTTTTCTAGAGGACATTCAGACATCTTTATGTGCACACTTTGGAATTGGATCCAAGGTGGAGGGCATAGTTGACTTTCTGACTCTACAGTTTGTCACTGACTCTTAACATATTTCAAGACATGAGCAGTAACTTCTGGATGAAGGGTGTTTTTCTTTGGGACTTCATCGATTATTTCGCTTTCTCTTGGCAATGACCACCACTCACATCTGAAACATCAACCACTGGGCTGACTTTGTTCTGGAAACTTTTACGCTCCCTCCCTACCTTCCTGGATACATGCTTCATGCATTAACTTGTTTAATCGCTCCAACTTTTACTATAGCTTGGCAACTGGAACATCACTGAGTTGCATGTTCCCAATTTAAATGCTTCTAGAATGTCTTTAAATAGGTTCCAATGGACTTAGTCATTGCTATTCAAATGAGAGAACCATATTTCAAGAAACAGAGCTTGAGGAGAGGGATGAGGTGACTAATGGGCTATAAGAGAAAACCATCCATCAAGACACATTGGAGACTAAAACAGATGGTGAAGAAATGCCCCCGAGTCCATTCTTCCTGCCCCAGAGGGCCTACCAGTTTTATTTCCAGCAAGCACATGCTTTGGCTGGCTTTCCTTCACAGCTTCTGGCTGGTGTTTCCTATTTAAAGATCTAGGGGAAGCAGGAAACTCACCTGTTTCTCAGCTCTTGACCTATGAAAAAACCCCATAAGGGAGAGAGGAAGGGCGGTGTGGGGACCCTAAGCAGGTGCTGACATTTGTGGAGGATGGGTTGGCACCACATTCAGATGCAGTGCTGTGTTTTAGTGGGTGTTAGTGGGCACAGGAGAGGCAGTAGGGGGGTGTGTTCAGGCAAACTGTCAAAGTTTCAACTCTCCTCTCCTGCAGCTTCTCTTCTCCTCAGTCCTTTCATCACCTTCGGAATGTGCAGGGTGTTTGTGGCCCCACGATGCCCAAGTCTCAATGCTGAGGCTTCTCTTTTATGGTGAAATGAGCAACTAGACCACCTTGTAAGACTCTGAGTCTTCAACATCAACAATATCAAGTGGGGTTGGCAGCACGGCCTCAACCCCTCAGGGATGATGTGTAACTTACGCAGGATGACACATGTCCTGAACCTGTGACCTGTGCTTCCTGCCTCCTCACTTCCTCACTATGGCCTGCTTGTGTCCATTTTTAACCAGGACTATTCTCTGTCCTTTCTTCTCCTTCTTCTCACCTCTTCTCTCCCTCCCCCTACCCCAAATTCTTAAACAACAAGTTTAAGGCAGAAAGGACTTTGCTGTAGCTATCTATCTAGGACCTCAAATTCGCAAAGTTATCTTTGAAGGAAGTAGCTTATTTTTTTTTTATTTTAGATATTTTCTTTATTTACATGCGAATTTCTCCATTCCCAGTTTCCCCTCCAAAAAACAAAGAAACAAACAAAACCAACAAAACCAAACCCCTGTTGCCTCCCCCTTCCCCATGCCTGTCCCCCGGCCCTAACCACTCTGGAAATCAGTTTGGCAGTTCATCCGGAAATTGGACATAGTACTACCGGAGGACCCAGCT
>NW_022196911.1:40248736-40353910 GCF_008632895.1 Mastomys coucha | reverse complement strand
AGGGTCCCCAGTGAAGGAATTAGAGAAAGGACCAATGGAGCTGAGGGGTTGGCAGCCCCTTAGGAGGAGCAACAATATGAACTAACTAGTACCCTCGGAGCTCCCAGGGTCTCAACCACCAACCAAGGAAGTAGCTTATTAAACTGTATCAAGTTGCAGTCACCCAGAGAAATGCTGTTTCTAGGAATTTACCAGAGTATGCAAGACACATAAAAGGATGCATGTGACATCTTTGTGTTGCAAGCCACCTGTACAATCAAGGTTGTTGGTTAGGGCCTATGGGTATGGCTCCAGCGGGAAAAATCTTGCCTGATCAAGATCCATTATTTAATCATCAGCACAGGAAAGAAAAAAAGGAAAGAGGATCTGTATCAGAGATAGAGATAGGTAGGCAGGTAGGTAAGTAGACAGACAGACAAACAGACAGACAGACAAACAGACAGACAGACAGACAGTAGAAAAACAGTACTGGTTCAAAATGTTACATCTGGGGCCACCAAGATGGCCCAGCAGGTAAAAGCCTTGGCACCAAGTCTCAGGACTTGATGTTCGTCCTTAGTCCCCACAGTGGAAAGATAGAGCTGACTCCCAAAGGTTGTCCTCTTCCCTTCACATGTATGCCCCGGGAATATCATACCTACACACCTACACATCTACACACAAACAAAGAAATAAAACTAAAATTGTACACATATATAATAAGATACCAAACATTTAAAATGCTATGGCAACCTTATTTTTATAGACATTGAAGTAAATCCATGTAGTAAAATAAACCAGGCTTTCAAGTTGGTGTGAGGTGATGCCTTGCTGTGTGAGTGTCTAGGCCACAGTTGAGTCCATTCTTACAGCTCTGTAAAACCACATGGGGATTTCTGGAGGGAGTTAAAATTGGGTTTTAGCGTTTTTTAAAATGAGAACTGATGTCAGGGGGGAATATTCTAATTTGATTGTATTTTCTTAAAACAATGGATTTATTCATCTCCAACCATAAAAACCTATTTTCATATGCCCCTTGAAAAATCCACTTTGAAACCCTGAGCAGGAATGTCCCTCTTCGAGTCTGTGTTTAACTTTGCCTTAGCAGGTCACAGTTCCTTGCGGTTACCCCCGTGGCCAGTACTTTATCCACCAGAGGAAAATGTCTTCTGAGGTAAGGACTTGCCTCTCTCCCACTTCCCATGTCATGTGCCATTGCAATAACTGATGCTTGGAGAATTCTTTCCAGTTTTAAGTCCAAAGGTTTAGTGATCTGGAAACTGTTCCAAAAATTTTAAAGTCTTGTATTACCATACATTAATTATACATGATTATTAATAACAGGTTCCATTACGACATTTTCACGTGTATGCAGTGTATTTTGATCGTGTTCAATTACAATTACCCTTTCTCAGCCCCTCCCCCGAGCTGCTCCTTTCTTCCTTTCCACAACGAGATACCTTCTATTTTTCACATCATGTTTTGTGTGTGTGTGTGTGTGTGTGTGTGTGTATGTTTCCTAACAAATTTTATTAGGTTACTTATGGAAACATGAATCTGGGGTCCCATAGCCTGGCAATGTGATTAATGCTTTCTCCAGAGGGGATGCGTCCTTAAACATAATGGTGATGTTCTCAGGAGTTTTTGCTATTCTCCACATCATCATTTCTAAAACTTAACTTACCCAGTCCTTATGGAGCAAAGAAGAAAGCACACAGAGATCTGCCGTATGGCCTCTAAAGTGTCATATGAACATAAAATGCGGCTCAAATCTTAACAGGGGAAAAAAATCACCAATAATAATCACGTATCGATGCTATGTAAAGAGAGAACATTCTAGTAAGATATGAGTAGTCCTTGTCCTTCACCTCACTCTCCTCACCTCTGGCCTTAAATTCCCCATGGAGTTGGCACTGATACTCAGTTTGGGGATTAAAGCAGGACCTGACCTGGATTTGCTCCACATTGCCCATGCCCTAGATTGAAATGTTAAAGGACTTGGAGTGAAATAAGTTGCATTTTTCAGTGGCAGCCTCACAGTGACTAGGGAATTAATGTCAGCCAGGCAGTGATTTCCCAGTGGTTGGGTTTGTAGCGAAAGGCTTCAACTTTTATGTGTGGCCTGTTTGAAGTTGAAAATTGTTGTTAGACTCTCCAGAGCTGTTTGAGGTGTCAGTCATCTTTGCCTTTTGTGTCGGGTGAGAATGGGGGAGCAAGGCGGCTGGGAATCATCTGTGACTTCCATCCCCAAGGCTGGTCTCTGCCAGGGCCCCGGCTGAGCCCGTCTCCCAGGGAATTCAAAGCCTTAAGACTCTGCACTTCACCTGGAACCCTGCAATCCAGCAAAAGAAAGGAGACTTGCATCGCAGCACCATGGTTGTTATGTGCAAATGAGCATCTCTGGCATTTTCATCAAAGGTCCAATTTTCCATCCTAGGATATCATCCTCCAGAGAGGTGGTGGTGAGACATAATAGTAACTGAGACAATGACAGTGCAGCAAGCAGTGGCAACAAAAGCCAGCAGCTACCACTCTTTGCCACCAGTTATGGACCACACATGCCACATAAGATTTTCTCATTTGATTGTCTTGATAGCTCCATCAGATAGATATAGACAGCTCCAGTTTAGAGATTCTACAACTGAGGCCATAGAGCCAGCAAGGTGAAAATTGGAGCCATTTAAGTTGAGGGTCATTACTGACATGGCTGCTGTAGACCTTCTCTTACAGTTCTTATGTGAGAGCCATAGCTCCTCCATCTTAAAGTGGGGCAAAACCACTTCCATCTAAAGTTCCTGAGAAATATCAGAGTCCTTATTTGTCAGATGTCTTACCAGTGAATGGTCACTGCTACAGTTGATCTTTGATCATTTTCACTTAAACCAAATGTTCTCAACTCTTTCCTTTTGCATTTTTGGGGTCTATTTCTGGTTCCTCAAAGCCAGGGGGATACTTCTGTCTACTTGAGCCATATCCCTTGCTAGAGATTTTATGTTTATCTCCAAAGCAGATAAAAGACCACAAAAAGCCCAGAGATCTAAGGCATAGCATAGATCTCGTGTAAGTACTCCTATGCTAATGAACTTGGAAGGACTATGCAGTTCAAGAACTGTGGGCTTGAGTAGCTGAAGAATACTATGTCTTACCAAGCAACTTCTAAGATGCGGTAGGACAGCAATTGAATATGTGTACTTTGAAGCAGGGGCTGAGTTCTTGCTGGTTCATGCTTTGTATAAAGCCAATGAGTCTCTTATCAGACAGTGAACTCAGTGCCCATTACAAAAAACATTTCTATTGAGGCTTTTCCAGTTATAAAGCCTGTCAGTTAAAAGCACTGTCTAGAATCTTTTGCATTCAGGGCATCCATGTTAAAAGTGGAGGTGTGGATGGACATTTTGAGAAGATGCTTGGGTAGAGAAAAGGGGTCTTCACTGTCATAGAAGCTTCTGTCATCCTCAGATAGCTGCAGTGTTATTTGTAGTCTCCAGGCTCCTGTATCCACAGAGTTGATTGATGGGCAGTGAAGCCAGTGGTGTGATGTGACCTTCTCATGGATATGTCTGCTATCTAGTACCCAAAGCCAGCTCTCTGTCCTTCTAGGAGCTCCAGGGAGCCATAAATTCTCTCTAAATATTTCCATTTTGAACCAACTGAAATATGCTCTGGTCTCTACAAGTAACAGTCCTGACCCATGGCCTGAAAATGTTATCATGGAATAGTTACTCTTTTTGACCACCACCGCCTCTTCTTTACAATGATTCATGTTCAAGGAGGAAACAGCAAGGTTGGTAAAGCCATAGGGAGAAAAGAACACAGATCATGTGAGTAGTGGGGAAGCTAAGTGTAACCTTAATGGAGAATAAAATGATAGGACTCGGAATGTGCACACATGTAGCAGGTAGTGCTGGTCTGGTGAATAGCCTGGGTGCTCACAGGACTTCCCCTAACAATTTACTTAAATACTTCCACCTTGGACATGCCTATCTTGGCTCACTCTAGCCATCTGTTTGCACGAATATAGAAGACTAATTCGTCCATATTACAGGCTGTCCAGGGTCTGTGTTTTATACATCCCAAACACTGTCTTGCTTATTTAGCTTTTCTGCAACTGCTTGTCAGTTGTACTTTGTGCTAAGCAAAGTTGACTGAAGCATGTACTTTCGCCTGGAATATTTTGTGAAACAGCAAATAGCTTTCTATTTGAGTAAGGACCTCGGAGCCCCACCCAGTGCTTACATGGAAAGTTTGTCCATCGACTTTTGTGCAGTAAGAGTTGTTTATAACACGAAGGGCTTGTGGACAAGGATCCATCCCTCTTTTGACCTTGTTTGTTTTTTCTTTCCTCCTGTGACATTAATTATTTCCCAACCATGTGGGTTTTCTTTCTTCCTTTTTTTTTCTCCTAACTTAGAATTCATGCATGAGGTTGAAAGAGTCATGTGTGTATTTTTAGTTTTGTGTTATATTTTATCCTGAGACTTCTGTTTCATAACCGGGTGTTTCAACCTTCTAGAGAATGCTCCTTAGCCCAGTGGGCCCTTCTGATTATAGGGTAAGGAGCCATGTAATCACTGTGACTATATCCCTGTGGATTTTTTCACAGTGTCCTAGGAGCTTCAGATCCCTGGAGCTGGGATTTTGGATAGCTGTGAGCTGCTGTGTAAACACTAGGAACTGAACATGGGTCGGGTTCTTCGCAAGAACAGCAAGTGTCCTTAACTGCCCATTCCTTGTCCCTCGTTGCTATCATTTTTATTCTGCTTCTGTGCAAGGTCCTTTAACTTTCAAAATGTCTTATTGTATAGTCTATCATTTATCCTAATCCTGGACCTATCAGATAAGCAGTTATTTTAATTCGTATTTTAGCAGATGATAGATAACACAACAGCACAGAAAGTTCTAGGAACATCCTTGAGGTTACGTGGCTTTAAGCATAAAGCTGTTATAATCTTGGCTGTCCAAGGATTCTGAAGCAGGCATGTGTAGTTGACAAGATTGTATATATCTATCTATATATTACTGACTCATTCATTTCCTTCAGAGAAAGATCGATTAATGAAGGCTGACTAGAAGCACTGGGCTATAGCATAGTCAAAAATGTCCCTAAAGTTGTCATGAGTTGTCCAAGCTCTTCCTGCCTCTTTAAACACCATAAAGCATGGTGGTTGCTGGATCTGTCTGCTTTGTCACTTAGGCACACTGAATCTTCAAGTGAAATTTCAAACATAAAATTACAGGAAATTAACTACTTTTCTCTTTTGTGAATGGAATTTTTATTTTTTTCTAATCACTGAAGAAATGCCAATTTTCCATAAATATGGAAATTGCTTGCTTCTTTTTTTTTTCCTTAGGAGTCTAACATTTCAAAATGGCCCCAAGATTCCTGTATGAATTCTGACAAGGACATAAACTCAAGCATCATGACTTTTCTGCAGATGCTGTCGGCTCAATGGCACTCCCAGAACAGTGCCTTATTTCTGTTGAGATCTAGGCTTCCAACATCCCACTTTTTCTATGGACAGAACCACCTCTTTTTTTTATATTAAAAACAGCAGAAACTCATGGAAACATGCCTGATGTCATTTTTGAATGTGAGGGAAAAGAATTTTGGAACTGGGATCTGCTTCACATTTCTAAAGCATTTTTTTTAACTCTAGTTTTTCCCTTTTGACCTTCCTGAGGATGCATGTGGGTGTTAAATTGTTACCAAAGGGAGGGTCCCTTGTAGCTGCAACCAACTACACACACACACACACACACACACACACACACACAAAACACACTTTCCCACACACTAGACTTGGCTCTGTGGCACTCTCGTGGAATGCTGAATGGAAAAGATGCAGAGTGTTTTTGATCAAGAAATGCAGCCGGGATGACTGTAGTCATTTTTAGATACGTATTTGGGCTGGAAGGCAATGAGTGGGGGGTGGGGGGGGGCAGGGGAGAGAGGGTGTGTCTGGTGAGTAAAACTCCTAATATTAGGTTTTTATACATTTAAATATTGAAGAAGATGAAGTAAAAACAACTTCTTTCTCTTATTTCTTCTTAGTTTTAGGGATTGGGGAATCATCTGATGCTTGTCCGTTTTGAGTTTGTACTATGAATTCAAGAACTGTTGATTTGAGACTTGCAATCTGTATTGATTTCTCTTGCAGCTGAGAGCTTGTTTCTTTATGAAAAAAATGAATCTTTTATACGTATCGCCCTGTCACTTCTTCTGTTTTCCACTCATAAGTGTATTCTGCTTTGTTCCCTGGCAGGTTAGAGTTTCAGAACTTGGCTTCCTCCTTTTAGGGCTGTATGGTGTTTCTTTGCATTGGTTTGATGACTCTAGGTTAAGAAATACTGGGAATACAGTTGCTCACTCTTACAGCATCACCTTGAACCTCTGTCTTTGCACAGGAGAACTATACTTCCCTAAGATTAATCCTCAGCATAGACTTAATAGATAGAATGGTTGTACTCCCAATGATAAATGTCTAGATTTAAAAAAAAAAAAATCATGGATCTTTGCAAGACAAAACTCAGGACAAGAATTAGTCTAAAGGTTGTTCCTATGGGTGTGTGCTCATTACCGATACTCATCGAGACTCAGAGGAATGGGGCTTTCTAACACCAAAGAGACTTAAGGCATCGCACTTACCAATTACATCAGAATCACTGCTGTTGGGTCTGTTGAATCTATATTCAACTTTTTGGCCCTTTATGAGAGACTGTGAGCCACTGCTAGGGTAAAATGTCTTCAACATAGCAACTGATGTTCTCTTTTGTTGGTGTTCTGTATCTATATGAAGACATGCATACCTATTATCCCAAATACACTTTTATGTACTATGTGCTTTCTGATCATTACAGAACTATTTGGTACACCATGACCTTTGCTCTCTGCTAGCCCATAAGTACACATTATGTGCATAGTGCACATATATACAGTGCTACATATGAATTGGACAATAATCAGAGGCAAATGGATACTTGAATGGGGGAATGGTGAGAAGTCCTAGAGGTGATTAAAGGGAAGATGAAGGGGACATTAAGCAATTGTGTAGCATAATTTTCAGGCTGAAAAATGGTAGATAATCCAACATAAACATAATCCTTATAGGTTGTTAACTACCAAGGTAAATGGCCCTTTGTCATCTCTGATTTGGGTCGTTAAATAGTAAAAAGATGTATGTGGAGAAAATGTTGTCGTACATTGGCCAGAAGCTGCTATTTTATAGCACAATACATCTGTAGTGTATTTTCTATGAAATATATATATATATATATATATATATATATATGTATATATGTACATGATTTTACATGACCACATCATTACCAAAGGAACCAGGGTGAAGGGAGAAGGGATAAGAAGACTATCTTCTTGATCCTGTACATTGCAATCATTTCTAATATATGTCTTTGCAGATTTGGCACCTGGAGTTTCTGACTATAAGGTTTGTGTTCTTTTATGTTAAAATGCAAACTTCTCAGGGACACACAGTGAAGAGAAGTAGGGATTATGGAAATTTTTAAGAAATGAATGTGTGCTATACAAAGATTCTACTTTATACTTTTAAACATTGTGTGAGAAAACCCACACCCACACAAACATACGCATACAGACATACACCCTCAATGTGTATCTTGAACCATGTTTAGCAAACAGGCTTGAAAGCTATAACTCCAATTTTAGAAAAATCTAGAGCTTTGCATAATTAAATCAACCAAAGTATGAATTTGCCTTTAAAATTAACAACATATTTTGTAAAATGTTTTATAAACTGAGTTATAATAATTTGTTTAGGATATTGCAATATTTATACAAAGTAACATTGCGAGATGATATTTTAAGCATAGGTGAATATGGTCTATAAGCAGATGCCTTCAAGGGCCTGTTAGAAGGGCACCTTTTTGAACAGTTCTACATGGGTCTGTACTTCTGGGATGCCAGTTCCCTCACTCTCCTCTTAGAAGACCTTGACTTTGTAAGTGTACATTTGTCAATCCTGGTTAATTTTCAGGAACATAACTTCCATGGTGGTCCCAGCATTGCTGTTCGCTGCCTGGGGAGTGAACCATTATAACTCATTTCCTCACGAATTTGGATTGTTTTCCCAATTAGTCAGTAATCACCACGCTGAGAACGTACAGGGCAATGTGTTTGGATGAGGGACTAGTCATTGGGAAAGTGCCCGCCCAAGAATGGGAACAGACTGAGGCTTGAAACAGTTTGGATGTCAAAAAATGGAGGACAGAAACACCTATTAGATGAAGCCATAGGGATAGTAAGAAGCCAGCAGGCATGCCTAAGGCAGGAACTATAAAGTTGGATTAGGCGTTGTACATTTTAAAAGAAAAAAAGTTCGACATTTTCTCCATGCTAATTTCTTCTGTTATTCTCTTCCCATGGGAAAAGTAGAAAGAGCAGTAATTTTGAGACAAGCACTAACAACATAGTTCAGTAGCAGCACTGGGGTCAGTGGAGCCTTAATATCAAGCCTGAGACCTGAATGTTCTGCTCTCTCAAAACATCCTTGTCTGTGGATCATCTCCTTCCAGTCCCAAACCTGATGGGGCCATCTCCAGGGCTGGCTCATTCTGGGAGCATCTTCTGCAGCAAAGAGGGAAGCTGGTATCCAGCCATACATTAGGGTGTGAAGCAAAAGGGAAGGAACTACTTTAGTTTACAAAGTGGAAAGAAACTCAATGGAAGAACTGAAGGTTGTGCGTGAGGAGAGAAATTTATTTCTCCCCAGGCCACTATGGGAGGAAGGAGGGGAGGAACTCAAGTGTGTGGGTGTGGATAAGGATCCCACGTTATGTTGTTAAGTAAAGCTGTTTGTAATCTTCTAGACTGTCTCAGGAAGGAAACCCATGCCAGGATGCTGGAGGCAAATAAACAGTTCTATGATTCTTTTTTAACAACAAATTCTGGGAACCATAGAGAGGAATTTAATTTTACTACACTTGACCAAAATTCTAGGATAGACTGAGTGTCTAGTGAAGCTTTGGAGCTTGAGCAAAGAATGCTGGTATATATAATATCCAATGAATGCTGGTATATATAATAGCCAATGGAGCCTTACCAGGAATGAAGCTGATGTGAAGAGAGAGAGAGAGAGAGAGAGAGAGAGAGAGAGAGAGAGAGACAGAGACAGAGACAGAGACAGAGACAGAGACACAGAGAGACACACACAGAGAGAGGGACAGAGAGACACAGAGACAGAGAGACAGAGAGAGAGGCAGAGAGAGAAACAGAGAGAGATAGAGAGAAAGAGAGACAGAGACAGAAAAACAGAGAGACAGAGAGAAACAAAGAGAGACAGAGAGAGACAAAGAGAAAGAGAGACACACACAGAGAGAGGGACAGAGAGAAAGAGACAGACAAAGACAGGCAGAGAGACAGAGAAACACACACATAAATACACATTCATGTGCACACACAGATTATCATATGATGTAAGTAAATTTGATTTTCAATAAAGATTTTTCCACAATTTCTTTTGAGGGATGTGGCAGACTGCACATCAAATAAGAATTCTGATAAGTTTTAAATTTGTTGACTAATCAATGATCTTAGATGAAACTGAATTCTATCTTGGTTTTGGCAAGTCTTGACACCCACCTCTGCCAGTTGTGAAACACACAATAAGTTATTTCATGGGTTCTTGTGCTATTCAAGTGGGAAAAAAAAGCAGGGAAACTAACTGGATGCCACTTGGTGCTATCATTGATCCAGTTTCACAGAAAAGGTTTTATTAAGTAAGTATATAATTATTTGATTTAAAATTTTTCAGGCAACATCCCAAAGAGACAATTGATTTACTACCTAAGAAAGCTGATTTTTTTTCCCGATTCTGTGTAATACTTTTAAGGAATAAAATTAATAAATGAAAGGAAAGTCTGTGCTAAGAAGAGAGAGAGGGCACAGGATGCCCTACGCTCTCCTCCATAAGGAGTGCAAGAGTCCAGCTTTCTAACTATCTCTCTGTTGTCACAGAAGTTTATATGGCTGCCAGCAGAAATCTCAGCAGACCTTTTCCACTTAAAAGCCTCAGCATGGCTGTGAGAAGAGGAAAGGTGTTTGGGGAAAAGCAACATAACACCAAGAAAGAATTATAGCAGGAGCAAGATTGTAAGTCATCAGCAAGCAATGTCAATTTCAGCAAACCTCCGTAAGTCAGATATTTTGAAAAGGAAGAGATTAGGTGCATAAGAAGTATTTAGGGAAACTCAAGAGTTTACATTGTTTGTCGGAATTTCTGAAATAATATTTTTCCTAACACCTAATATTAGGCTATGTGGAATTGGAGGTCTGTCTGGATTACATTATTATTATTATAAGTAGCATGATTAAATTTTGCAATGATGTCAGATTTCAGCTTGCCTTCATGATTTCTCATCTAACACGCTCTTGGTTTCCTTTTTCTCATGCGTTTAGCTACCAAGAAAATTAATGATGGCTTCTGAGCTGCTCTATTTAAAACTGTTTCTTGAATTGTATATTATCATACTAACCATACTTCATGGCACATGGGCTTCACAGCCATTTCTAACTTAATGTGTGTCACAAGAGGCACCACTCTACACATCCTTGGAAGGGAATACTGTTTTCCCAACTGTCTAAGAAACTTCTTTGCTTCTTTTCAACTGTAAGATATTTTGGGAAAAAATGGAAGGGTCTTCTTGTTCTTTACTATTCTAAAAAGCTCAGAAAGTTAATCAAGATGTTTATTTGGATTTTACACTTACAATATAGTGTATATTTATTTACCTGAGGTGGTGACTACTTTTGGGAGTTGGTCTTCACTCCCTACCTTAGATTGTGGGATCCAGAGTTACCATGACCAGGTTGTCAGGCTATAGAACTTATCCTGTAGATCTATCTACTTTGGAAGGTAGTGAGTCTCCCGTCATCTGAGATAGTTAATGTGGAACTAACTACAGATTTCTGTCTGCAAAGAAAATTATACCAGTGATTTCTTATGTCTCTTTTACCTTAAACTTTATATGTGTAAACATATCAATGTACCATATATTTTATAGAAAAAAATTCAATGGATAAAATTCAAGTATTTTTCTCACAATCATGATTATATCAATTTCTTATAAAACCAATCTCACTCCATGGAAATTTTTATAAATGCCTGTTTATTTTGTTGATTTTTTTCTTCTCTTTTTAAAGTTATCTATAAAATTACAACTCAATTCCATCACAATTGACCTCTTAGCCTTCTAAATCTCTTTCCTAATCTACAGCACAAAGTAGTCCCTTTGAAAACTAAGTCCCTACCAAGACTTAATAACAGGGTTGACAATGCAAGACCTTGCCACAGCCAACTCTGGCTCTGTGAAAAGTAAGGACATTTTGCTAACTAGTTCAAGCCTGTTCCAAGTAACCTTGGTCCCAGGGTCTCATTAATCACAATATATTTTCCATAGCAACAAACTTGTACATTCAATAAAAAGCAATAGCTCTTAGCAAGAGTAAAACCCCAGGAGACTGAGCAGGAGAACATTATTTTTGATAATGGCTGGAGACATGAGTTCTATTAGAGGAAAATATAGTAGGAAAGCATAGAATAAAAATTGATACCTTCCTTAGAGCCAGTCCCAGCGGGACGCTGGGCAAGTGGGATGTGGGAGGGGCTGTACTTCTTGTGTCTTTGAAGGTAAAGGGAGCGCAATACTTAGAACATTGATGATTGGTTCAGTTTCTCACATTGCAGTGCCTTTACCCGACAAGTACAAAGGGAAGTCACCCTCATGACAACAACCAATAGCTTCTACTAAGTGTCTGTTTTATGCCTGACACGCCACTAAGTATCACCCATGCTTTAGTTCATTTGATTTCTCAATGGCTCTCACATGTACTCGTTATCATTATCATTTGAAGTTGAGCAAGCCAAAGCTTCATGGATTATCTGCTACTGACATTTAACAGAAGGGATGTTCATCTCTGACACTAGGACACACATTTGTAACCAGTTGGCTCCATAGCCTTCCAAGGCTCAGGCTCCAGTTTTATCTCCAACAATGGAATGGTTATTGGTCATTGGGGGAAAATCATTGTTAAAGATCATTATCTTTCTTTGCAATTCATCTGGAGGCAGCAGGCTTCCACCCAAGACCCATAAACCTATGAAAGGGATGGGAGTGTATCTTGGTGAACATGAAACTGTGGAATTATAAACTGTATTGTGGACTTAAAAAGCTTAGAGTCTTAGGATTTTCTACACATACAATGTAAATGGAAGTTAATGTCTTGGTCCAAATCCCAGTAATTTAGAAATAATGTAGCTATTTTGAGCTGGATTGGAGACATTGTAGATAGACAGGTAGATAATAGAATGATAATAGGTAGGTAGGTGGGTAGATTAGATGGATGGATAGATAGATAGATAGATAGATAGATAGATAGATAGATAGATAGTTGGATGGATGAATAGATAGATGGACAGACAGACAGACAGACAGACAGACAGACAGACAGACAGACAGACAGATAGATAGATAGATAGATAGATAGATAGATAGATAGTTGGATAGATGGATGGATGGATGAATGGATGGACAGATGGATGGATGGATAGATGGATAAGTAACTGAATAAGAGACAATGATGTCTACATCTTAGGCGACAGAGGGAAGAGATTGTACTCCACATTAAGTTTTGACTGTGTTCAGTTAGGTACAGAGTACAAGTGAATTTTGGAGTTGCTGTCTTACCTATGGGTTTGAACCCTCTGTGTGATTGAGACCAAGTTGTTCATTTCTCTAAGCATTATTCTTCTCATTTGTAAGTTTATGATGATAGTTTCAGTTCTGCCTAAAGAGTCACGGAAGCTTAGCAGCTGTTTCTTCATTGTCCAGTGCCTCAGTGAAGGCATTCCTGATGCCCTCTCAGGAACTGTCCACTCCGGGTACTGCCATTCTCTGCTTCATTACCCCACTGAGGTTTTCTTTCCCCCAGACACTTGTCTCTGTCTGTAACAATCAGTCATGCATTTGTTTAGATGCTTATTGGCCTGCCTCATTCAATAGAATGTGACTTGTTTTAAGCTGGGGAATTTGTCTTGTTTCTTCAATGTCTATACCTTCAGCATTTAGGAGATTGACTGCTGTGGGGTAGAGGCCCAACCGGGGTTCTCTCTGCTACTTCAAGGAGTGTAAACATGGTAACAGCTGACGTGTTTGTTAAAAAAGACAAATGCCATGAGACCCAGTCTTAAGATTATTTTCAAAGATTCCCCTGAAGAAGAATCTTCCATTCTTCGTATGATTCCAACATGCATCCCAGCTTCAGAAATATTTCATTAGAAAAATCGCCCACATTTTCAAGAATCTTTCCATCTTCGTTGGCAGTCAGTATCTTTCCTCGGTGAGGAAAGACAAATGTCTCTACAGTTTCATGACTCTAGCTCCAAATGCAGGCTCCTTTGGCCTTTTCGAATTACAAAGAGAAAAAGAAAGGAGGAAAAATTCCCTGAGGGGGGAAAGTATCTGCGGATAGAGAAGGGAGGGGTACAGTTAGGAGAGGGTGAAATGAATCAGTACACAATGAAATACCCCTCTGTAGGGGTCTGTGAGAGCAATGATAAAGAAATAAGAAGGGGAAAGCAGAGGAAACAGATGTAGCTGCCAGAAGTTAAATACACATCTGTTAAGAATGCTCTTCTCATATGCAGGGTCAGAAAAATATGTACAGATGTAGCACCCCACTGATTGACAGCGAGACCTCAGTTCTGGCTCGGGGAATGTTGTTTACTTGACAGCACTTTGTTTTAAAGCTGGAGGCAGAGACGTGTCTTATGCATGTCCTTAAACTGGAAGGCCTTTTGTTCAGGATACTTATACCATTTGCAGATAATGATGTGCATAGCAGTTTCAGCTGTCTGCATATGCATTTTTATGTTTTTTTATGACAGTTCTGCGTACTGAACTAAAAGGCCATTTAGAACTGTCAGCGCTGACAGGCATCACCCTTTACATTTACAATTCTGTTAGCGTGCATTGTCAGGTAGGCTCGCCAGACTGCCGAAATGGGATTTCCTTTGAAACCTATGTATGACTTTAATTTAATACAGCAGCCTCAAAAGAGAGAGAGGGAATAAGAGAGAGACAGAGAGAACGCCCAAGAGAGCTTTATTAAGTATTCTTTTTCCATTAATCTCCTACTTTTTTGTTTTGTAAGACCCTTCCTTTATTCCAGCTCCTTTCTTTTCTCTTCCCCCCTCTCTCTCTCTCTACATTATTTCCTCTTTCGTCTTTCTTCTCCCTGGGATTCTCTTCCTGTCAAACAGAAGGGATGTCAGACAACTGAATGACTTTACCTAGCTGAGCCAAGCCAGACTACCTCTCACTTTCCATATGGCCCAGGGTTAATTTTCAGTCAAACCAATTTTTAAAAGACGTTTGGCAGAGTGTGGTGCTGAGTGAATATTCACAATCTGGACGGTGGGGACGTGGGAGGAATCCATGTAATCCGGCTAATGACTTATCATCTTGTATTATCAGAGCCACCTGTCTTTGAGAGAGCCCTTTTATTCTGCCCCCTAAATATTTATTTCAGCAGTATGGAAGTCTGTCTTATAAAAAAAGAGATGCTAACATATGTACCTTGAGAGGAACGGAAGCCTGGATAAGCCATGGTAGGAGCTGCAAGCTTTGATGGTTCACCTGGTGTAACTGTCCATGTGTGCAGAAGGCAGACATACTTCAGCTCCAACTGGGCTTAAATGAGATGCTAACATGTCCATCCTGACCTGAGACAAATGTGCTAAATAGCAATGCAGCTTCAGCTTTTGAAAAGTCCCCTGGAACTTTCCTGACCCCAGAGCATCTGGGGTGGGTAAGAAGCAGAAAGGAAGTGGATCACAATTCCACATATACACTTCTGGTAAACTGCTTTAAGAGCTCACGGGGATTAAAATTGGCTCTAAGTTGTCAGTCTCTCTTTTGTATACTAATTTTGTATTTATCTTAATAAAGGGTTTCATTGCCCCTGATAAATCAGACTAATAGTTGGCTATGCGCAGAGACAGGCCAATTAATTATCTGCAGATATAGAAAGTTTTAAGGAACATATTGGTTAGTAAGTAGCACTTTGAAGCCTATTTTAAAACTTTAAAAACTAACTATACCAGAAATAACATGTACACTAATCTTCAGTCATGGAGCCGCAGACTTTATTGTGTGTGTAACCAAGGAGCCACAGCAGGGGTAGCAGGTAGACTACCTCCAAGCTTCTGAGAAGGATGAATATGTAAGTCACACATCCATCTCCACTCTCAAGGTTTTCTCAAAGACAGGAGGGAGCAAACTGGGAGTACTGAATGAATTTATAGCAGGAAGGCCTAGTTTGTGTTAACCTATGAAAGATTTAATCCATAGGGGTGGTGATTTTCCACCCTATTTGTTTCATGTAAGAATCACACAGCCCCCATGATGATGACGATGACAATGACGATGACGATGACGAGGATGATGATGATGATGATTCATGTATGGTGTAGAGTATGGTGTCCTAGGGGGCAGCTACTATGAAATTGTTCTTGTGCCTTTGTCTCCTCTCTTATTATTGTGTAACTCAATACCCTTTACCTTTGCATGAAGTCCCTTTTTAAAATATCCCATTTGCCTTGTTCAGTGTGTTAACAAGTCTCTTCCCAAGCTCCGCCATGCCACCGTTCTCCAGACCTGCTAATCAGTAGCTTTCATCTCTGGCAGGAGTGATGGGATGGAGCCCCCAGGCTCCGGCAGGCAGGTGGAGGATAGAGAGAGAGGCTCAAAGAGGGGGAGCAGAGCCATGGATGGCAGGCAGAGACAGGCTACAGAAGATTCCAACTCTGCCGTGCATTGAGTCTGCCTTTGCCAGCCCCACTGTGAGCCAGGCTGGTTAAAGCTCCTTCAGAGAGGAGAAAAACTGAAAGAGGAATCTGAAGGTATACGGTGCTCTGCTCCCAGCCTCACGGTACACTAGCCTCCAATGCCCTGCGGGAACCAATTACAGTATTCTAATGAGGACAGTTCCTATTAGCTGCATTTGGCTAACCTGTTAGCTCCCATATACTTGCTGGCTGGGACCATCTCAGCTCAACCCACCTTTCCTAGCCCTTGTGCTGCCACAGCTGGCCTGATGCTCCCTAATGTTGCAGACATCCTCGCCACAGAATCACCAGCAGTGGGGAAAGATATTTATGGTGGTATAGAGACCTAAGTTTGTAGAATGCAAAAAACAAAACAAAACAAAACAAACAAAAAACCCCAAAGAACAACAACAACAACAACAACAAACTGTGATACCATCAAGGCAGAGAACAAAACTGGCAAGTGATGACTTGGAGTTGCTATGCTTCCCTTACTTGTAAAGTCTTTGGGGACCAAAATGAATGACTATATTTGCAGCAAATGCCCCACTAACCTGGGCCTATTTCTAGATAAAGGATAAAATACAATAAGGTTTAAAAACACTAGTCTGAGACTTAATGTTGCTAATACGTACTGACTCCATAATCTCTAGCCAGTTCCTTAATCTTCATAGGCAAACTCTGTTTGTCATGTGCAAAGTTCTCCACAGCTAAGTCTTAGTTTGGTGACTAGTATGTGACTAGAGTTATTCTAACATAGTTTGTCTTAATAAAGATGGGATGAATATGAAGAATGGGAATTCTTGTCACTTACTGGCAAGGACCTGTCCCTGCCTCCTGGCTCTGCTCTTCACACTATCAAAACCCATCTCAGAACTCCATTGTCAAGAACTTCCATTCTGCATAGCCATTACAAAGAGGTGAGAGGTATATAGATAAACTCTTTAAGGGATATAAATAAGAAAGGTTTAGTTTTTATCCATGACATACAGGTATATGAATACAGCTGCCCATTGGTGTCCCTAAAGGATTAGCTTCAGAACCCTCTTTAGATACCAAATTCTTTGTATTCTTAAGTTACTCATATTAAATGTAGAATTTATTATGTACCTAACCCACAGACATCTCCCATTTGTCTCTAGCTTACTTACAATACCTGAGACAATATAAACACTATATAGTTAGTAGCTCTATACTTTTATTTAGGGAATAATGTGAAAACTGATTAAAATATTTATACATGCTTAGTGCATAAGCAAGTTAAAAATATTTTTCGTTCATGGCTACTTGTGTCATTAGATGTGGAACCCAGAGATCCAGTGTCCAGTGATGTGTAGTCATAGAAACACATAAAAAGCCATCTTCAGAGTCTCCTGGATTGTATTATGTGTGTGTGTCCACAGCATGTGCCATATATGTGCATGTATGATAGATGTAGAGTAGATATATGTGTACATGCATGTGAATGCCTGATAGATGTGTAGTGTGTGTGTGTGTGTGTGTGTGTGTGTGTTTAGAAACTCAAGTGTCAGTCCTTGATTTACAACTTGTTTGAAACCGGGTGGTTTCGGTGATTGCTTCTGTGCATACCAGGATAGATGGCTCACAAGCTTCTGGTGATGTTCCTCTCCTCCCTGCATCTCACTGTAGTAGCACAGGGATTGTAGGCACATGCTACAGCGCCTGGCTTTTTATAGATTCTGGAGCGACATACCAGAAGGCATACCATGCCTTCACCTTTGCCTCGTAAACACTTTACCCAATCAGCAACCTTTCCATCCTGTGAATCATCTTAAAACTAGAATAATTTTGCAAAGTATGCATGAATCAATACAAAATCAATGAAATGCGCTCAGGGTGACCTGAAGTGAAAGACTGTGATGTGTGTTCTGTTTGCAACCCCAACACTCCTCTTCCATATGGTCTTCCAAATGAGTGTGATCAGTTACTCCTCCATAGTGAGCTGCCCATTGTTTACCATGCTGCTGTTTGTAAGAGATTGCCTTACTCGATCCTTTGACCTTTTCCCCGATAATTGTAAGGATCATGAAGCTTTAGAATCTAAGCTTTACAAAACAAATAAAAAAGACCTGCCTCCAAATTATTTAATAAAGGAAATCCAGATTTGCAACCAATCTGGAAAGTGACTTTTATATGGAAATCTGAACATTTCCCTAAACATTTCCTTAAAGTAGTTGGCTTCTGTCTGCAGGTGGCTATTCACTCCTCATTAGACATGGAAATGGGCCGGGGGGAGGGCAGCATTTGTTATCATTGGTAATTCATGAACAATAGCAAATACATATTTGGTTCTGAACCAAATCTAGGAGACCTGAATCAGGTGTCTGGGGGATGAGATAGGCATTCCTTTAATCATGCCTTTTGTAGTTTACAGTTAAACATATCACAGCCATTAGACAAAGCAGCACCTCACTTATGGAGTTCGTTCTTCTGTTCTCTGACTATGAGAGGAGACCAGAAGCCTCGTTAGGTCCTTGTTGTCTGGAGAAGAGGCAGGAGAAAGTCCACAGGGTCTAACATAAGCTGCTCCAGTCTAGGGCTCAACCCAGGACTGGAGGGAGAAGGAAGACACCCTCACTCCTGGCCTTGAAAACTGAGCCATTTTCGCACCCATGGGCCTTGTGGTTGACTTTCTCCCCATGTCTCTTGACTTAGTCTTTACATGCTGGGCATTCTAGCTCACTGCTGCACTGACTTCTGGTCACCAACTGAGTTTCCTCTCTTAAGTATTAACATATCTGTTGATTTTATTTACTATCAGGATCCCCTGCCACGAGAGGGCTCTTCATTGTGTTACTCCTCCATTCAGCGCTTAGCACCATTTCCGCAGCATAGTAGATGTTCAGTAAATATTTGTTAGCCCAAAGGGATAAATTAATTGTGTATGTGGATTGATCATTACCATGAGTGTCCCACAGCAAATACTTAAGTCTTCACTTCCTCCTCTGTTTCGTATCTCAGAGCTCCACTGTCACTTCTCTCTTACCCCTGTGTTTATAAAATACAGTTTCTATTCTGTGGTGGTTATGTGTGTGTAAAATCTTGTCCAATCTTCACAATTCCATTTTTTTCCCATTAGAAAATCCAGGATGGTCACTCCAAGGTCCTCCTGTCACGCAATGAGTCAGTGATCTGCATCTCAGAGCTCAGGTTTCCTGGGAGCTGTAAGGTGAAGCTGGTGGCCACAACCATTGTGACTGGCACTTGGAATCTCACTGCAGTGTCCCTATTTCCAGCTGACAGGCTGAGGCAGCAGCTGTGCCTTCCTTGCTTTTATGGTTTTCTCCCACACTCCAGCTGCTGAGCTCTACAGAGGAGGAGGAGGAGGAAGAGGAGGAGGAGGAAGAGGAGGAGGAGGAAGAAGAGAAGAAGGAAGAGGAGGAGGAGGAGGAGGAGGAAAAGGAGAAGGAGGAGAGAGAGAGAGGGAGAGAGAGAGAGAGAGAGGGAAGGAGGGAGGGAGGGAGAGAGAGATTTGTTATTGCTTTTCTGATGCTTTTCGTTACTTGGTCCTTGGGGGTTTAAAGGAAGGAGGAAGAAGCCAGAGATATACAGTAACCTTACATCCCTGGGCTATGAGGTGGGAGACGCAGAGATAGAGTTATGCTGAAGCAGCAAAACTTGTCATTCCCATCTCTCTGGTGCTTGTGATAACTCCATTTTCGCTACAAGCTCCCAGAGGACAGAAGTGAAGGGTACCAGTATCCTCAGAGGCCAGTCTGCTATATACAGGCAGGTTGGGGCCATAAAGCTCAGCATCCACACTGAGCCTCAGTGCTATCATCTAAGAGATGGATGTGCAGTGCTTCACAGCCCACAGAGTTTCCACAGGGATGCAGAGACCATAAATGAGAGACTTTCATACAGTGCCTGGTACCACATGTTTTCAACAGATATTTGGTGTTCTGATGGCTCGAGCCCAGGGTCATATGCATGTTTCCTGAGCGTTCTCCTTCCAGCTCTAGCCCTAGGCCTTGAGTTATTATCTCTGTTGTTGGCTTTCTGAATGCCTAAGGTTGAGGTTTAGTCCAAATCCAAGCCATTCCAATTCCTAACTCTGATCTTTTCAGATTAACCCCATGCCTTACACAATTATTTTCCTGGGCTGGGAACAGAGGTTGTGGAGGGTGGTAGGGAGAGAAGAGAGAAGATTAATTAAGAAAGAATCATAAAAAAAATCAGTGAATCTCAAATGGATGTAATATTAAATACATAATTACTTCTCAACTTCAGTAGCTATAATATCAGAGATAAAAATCATGTCAGCTTCAATCCTTTTCTCATTGTAGATTCAGACTGCTACATTAATGACTAACTTTCTGAGCTGTGTCATTGTCTCTTGGAAACATACCTCTTTAGAGCTTGAGTATAGAAACCCTTCCAGGGCACACCCTGGAAACTCCCTATTGAGGCCTCTCCACTCCCTCCCACTGTTTTGGTCATCAGAGTGCCTGATCCCCTGTCTATTCACTCTCCTAAAATAAACAAAAACAAAGACAATTCATCTTTCAGGCAGTTTTGACTTGCCTTGTGCTTGGCCCAGGCATAGAGTTGGCTCATACTAGTATCGGCTGGATATAGCTACATGTGAATAATACCTTGGGTGTTTATTAATTCAGAAACTTCTTTGCTAATAACTCAAGGCCACCACCTTCCACTTTGAGCTTGGTCTTAAGCAAAAGGTCTCCAAATATATTGACCCTTGCTTATTTTAAACAGGGGTATTCTCTCCCAACCCTGATGCCTAGTCACTGTGGGTTAGACCCTCCATAGACATGAGGGAGGTGAGAGTCTCTGTTTAACTCTGCCTGAAACTTAGTCTGTGCCTCCTCCAAACAGAAGTGAAAGATCCTGGAGAGTTTGCCAAATACTGTGTAAGGATCATGTTCTTCTAAGTTTTCTTCTGTCATCAAGATAGCACCTGTTTCTCAGGCATTATGGTAAGGGACAAAAGGTCTAGAATTCTTGCTCATTTTACAGAGGATGGCAGGAGAGTGACTTGATGCTTCTCCTTTCCCTTGTAGATTCTCCTTCATTGTTGTTTATCTTGACTCTCACATATATTCTTCCAGCACCCCCTACTCACTTCAACCTCTTTTCCCATTCCTATGGTGACAAAGCCTGTCGCACTAGCTGCTCAGAGACCATCTTCCCCCCAAAATACCATCTTTTGACTCCACCTCTCTCCTCTGCCTGTTTTGTTTCTGTGTTCTCTGTTCTTTCTATCCCATCTATTCCTTCCATTAACCCAGACTCAGCAAACATGTCTTAAAAAGAGACTCCTCTCTTTGCTCACCCATTGCTGCATTATACCATACACTAAGTTTAAGATGGGTTGGTTTATTGATGTATAAATGCAGCCATTCAAATATGGGCCATAATCCTGGAGAATGAGAAATGAAGAATTCTGGAGCTGTCTCTGTTATCCCTCTTAGGATAAGTGTATCCTCAATCCTGAGAAAGGCCTTGAATCTTCTTATCGAGAACGTAGCAGTAATGTGTTGACTTGTTTTGCTGGAAGTATTTTTCCTTCCTAAAATTAAATCACTAGGAGCAAGCACAATACAGCAACATACATATAAACCATAATCACAAGTACTTATTAGACAAAGTACTTTCTCTTGCTATCTTGACATGCTAGAAGGCTACTAGTTTCTGATCTCTTATTTTTTAAACACCCTTGAATTTGCATCAAATCATGGATATAAGGAGAAAGTTAGTGATTTCTTGTTACCATGTGGGAAATTGCCCTCCACATTGCAAGGTAGTTGGCAAAATTCTTTGCTCTTGCCCACTAAAGGAAATGAGGAATCCAAGGAAAAGGAGAAGGAGAGGAAGCCAACTCAGTGTTGCAGCTTGCTTTGTTTCCTGGCTCCCTTCGATAGCACAGCAGTGGTTATTTTAAGTTAGAAAAAACAAATGAAATGAGGAGTGATGACGTTTAAATATCTAGGACAATAACACTATGAATTTCTTTTCCTCGTAGTTCTTAGTGCTGCCGTGTGAGCTAGGGTGAATGAGCTGAAAATGCAGATGCAGCACGAGATGCATCTGCCCATGCCTCTGTCTTCTAGCACCACTCCCTGGGAAGCAAGCTTCTCATCTGGCAAAGTCAGGGAAGGGTTCTGCAATATAAAGGCACCCCCACATTTCAATGGACCACCTCTCTAGGTCCTTCCATTCCTGCTACTCTCCTGTGTCTGCCACTTCTTGTATCACCCAGAAACTTAGGATTTAAGAAACTTCATGTCGTGTACATGTGTGTCTGCTGGGCCTTGTTGGGATTAGGACTTCCCATGAGGTCTTATCATGTGTGGCTATTGATATTGTTTTCAGTAATAATAATAATTAGAAAAATCCCTAGGATGTAATTAGGCATGTTTACTTGTATTTGTTAAGAAGGAAGAAAACCTTTTTATGCACCAAAACACATTTTGTCTCATCTCCACTTTTTCTTTATTCCAAGCAAGATAGGACCATTTCTTGTGATGCTAACTTCCAGGATCTTCTTGTTGTGGGATGTCTAGCAAATAAAATTAAAGAAGAGGCTAATTTAAACAAAATAATGGAGAGGAAGGCTGGGTAAGGGATAGAAAGTATGTTCGCTGTCACTTCGGAAGGAGGTGAGGGAGGGCTGTGTGGTGAAGTAGCTAGCCACCAGACACTGTAAACACCCTATTGTTTGTCAAAAATCATAGATCTTGTTTTATTTTAGAACACTTAAAAATGTTTCCCTATAAACTCGGAGTGCTGTGTAAGTAGGAAAGGTGTAATTGTTGTGTAAACTCCAAGGAAGCTGCGGGCTTGGCTCTTCCATTGTCTGTCTATTTAAAGAGCATGGTGCTGAGGCCTGGGGACAAAGCTCTGTCAACCAATTGTCTTCCTTGCAAGCATGAGGACCTAAGGTCTTGAGAAGAAAATAAAAATGGCAGCAAGATGGCAAGAGGGTAAAGATGCTTGTTGCCAAGGCTGATGACCTGAGTGTGATCCCTAGAATTCATGGAAGGAAGGAAATGATTCCTGTAACTTCACTCCTTGCAGGCTACCCTTTGACTAAGTAAAGAATACCACCACCACTACCACCCCCACCACCCCCAATAGCACCACCAATACCACCAATATCACCACCATCAATACCATCATCAATACCACTACCATCACCAATACTACCACCACCATCCCCACCACCACCACCAACACCACCACCAATACCACCACTACCACCACCATCAATACCATCATCAATACCACTACCACCACCAATACCACCACTACCACCAATAACACCACCACCACCACCACCACCACCACCAATTACACCACTACTACCACCACCACCACCACCAACAACAACAACCACAACAAGAGGCCAGGCCAATGAGATAGCTGAGCCTGACAACCTGAGTTTGTTCCCTTTCTACATGTGGTGGAAAGAGAGAACCAGCTCCTGCAGTTCTGATCTCTACATACATGCCACTCAGTACACATGTACACTCACCCCCCCAACCCACCCAATTAATTAAAATTTTTTAAAGAAAATAATAATAATACTAAGATGGTCATGGTGGCATATGCTTATAATCCCAGTGGGTTAGTAGAAACAAGCATATCCCTGGGACTTCCTGGTTGAATAGCCTGGCCTACTTGCTGAGCTCCAGGTCAGGAGAGACTCTGACTCAAGTACATAAAATAAAGATGGCTGTTGTCCAAAGACAGACAGCTAAAGTTGTCCTTTTACTTCCACATGTGTGAACATACCTCAGTACACACACACACACACACACACACACACACATACACACACACGCACACATACACACACACACATACACACACACACACACACACACACACAGATGCATGCATCTGTACACACATAAAGAGGCACAGGCAAAAAATAACAATAACCCAATGCCTAGACTGAGTCATGTCATTTCTGGGCTAACTCATGGGCTATGCTTGATGTCATTTGTTTCCCTGCCAGGATGATCTTCATGACAATTGTGAGACCAGCACTTCGTATCTTAATTTCTCCCTTAATTTGTTTCTTCGAACAGAAGAGCTGAAAGATTTTTTCAATCAATATTTAATCTTCCCTATCATTTATTAATGGGTGACTTTATGACAATACTATATGAGTCTCTGGTTCTATGAGAGACACAGACAGAAGAGACCACCCCCTCATAAAACTTGCTCTTATCCATAAATACATATTGGGTCCACATATAAAGTGAAGATGTAGTTGCATGGGTCTGGTATTTTTCCAAGTGACTGAACATATCATGTCATAGAATCACTGACTTGCAGATCCTTCTAACTGAATTACCTTAGTGTGAATGACATGGACACATCCACAAACTCCTTTTGTCCTCACCATTTAAAAAAAATCTCTGAAATAGTGGTATTCCAAAAGATGTTTATTATGCACTTATTACACTCTGTACTTTCCTTGTTAAATCCGATATGGCCCCAGCAATGAATAACAGATCTTTTGAGCACTGTGACTCAGACTCGGCATCAACATGATTCTATGAGCTGTGCTGGCTGATGGAAACACACCCCGCTCTCATACCTCTGCCATTATGCTTCAGCAGGATACTTCATCAGATTCAAACTCACACTAACTATGGGAAGGAGCCTTTTGCCTCTTTCCCCCACTGAGTCTGGGGACATATTAGGATCCATCAGCAGTTCCTCTGATATTTTGTCTAAAGCCCTTCCCTTGCCTTGGATACTGGCTAACATTTTCCACTGGTCAGAAACTTTGTTTATACAGCTGATCGAGTTAACAGTCCATCTCCTCTGCTCCAGTTCTACCGTCACCATAACAGGGGTTGGCTGTTTAACTTGGCAGAATCGTGCCAGTAATATGTGATAACCAAGTTGTGTAGATGATCAATTCATTTCCCTCAGAACTTACTCCAATAAATAAAGCCACCGAGCTTCGTGATGGAGTTGCTGCCTCAGTAGAGGCACACAATGTAGACTAAAGGCTGTGGATAGGGACTTTCAGACATCCTGATTGGCAACCAGAGAATTATCCTATTAATTGTGATTAATTGTGCCCTAAAATCCACACACTTCAGCTTTCTCAGGAGCTGTAACTCAGTTTTCTATGGTACATATATTAGAAATGTTAGGCCAGTAAAAGCTTCCTTTGAAAAAGTTCTGGGCTAAAAGGAGTTCAAAGACCTAGCTGCTGGCATGTCATATTGGCTGCCCCTTGTCCAACTCCCACCTATGTATGTTTAAATGCACATGTGGATGAGCTTTAGTGAGTCATCACAGTCTTTATGTTGATGTACACAGTAAACTCAGCGGAGAATCAAAATAACCGAACCTCATTTAAAATGTTTCCCCTTTCTGAGGGAGAAAGATGAGTTCTCTGAATGAAAACGCATAAAACACAGTGGGGAATTTATCAATAGAATTTAAACTCACAGAGATAGACCTGCCTCTGTCTCCCCAGCACGGTGATTGAAGATGTGCACCACCATTTTTGTCAATAGACTGCAAGATATAATTTTAAATGAAAATATTTCTAATGGACAGAGAAAGCTTTCTCATTGACAATGTATGGCTTGAGGCCATCATGCAACCTACCTTTTGTTGCAATAGAAAAGAAAAAAGGGTTATGCCTCTTTCTAAATGGCCAATTAGCAGGAGGACCAAGAAGAACATTGTGTATTGGGGGGCGCACTCTTTTAAAGTCTAAGTGTTAGACAATGTGGGATGGGGTAGTACCTCAGTCAATAAGGCATTCTCGCCTTTCAAGCACAAGCACCAGAGTCCAATTCTCCAGAACCCATTCAAACAAAAGGCAAGCATGACTTAATAATAGCCAGTGCTGGGAGATGGAGAGAGGTGGGTCCCTGTGGCTTGCTGGCCAGCTGGCCTAGCCTACTCAAGCAAGATCCAGGCTAGTGAGAGACCCTATAAAAACAAGATGTATAGTGCTGACATATAAAGTAGACTTCTGGCACGCGCGTGCGCACACGCACACACAAACACACACACACACACAAGCACACATTCACAGGCATGTTTTCTCACACAAACAAGCACACACACACAACTACATTTATACACAGGGCATAAAACACCTAGCAGACTAATCCCTAAATTGCCAAGTGAGCAAAGGTACACTGTGGAGCCCAGAGATCCCATTCAAAGTGAACATTAAACAGTGTTGACTCTGTAGTGAGGTTGGTTCTCTTTAGTTCTCGCTCGCTCCCTCTCCCTGATTTCTCCAAGAAAAGCCTGTTTGTGATGCAGTTTGCACCCTTCCTCAGCACCTCCCTAATGCTTGCTCTGCTTCCTTGTCTGAGAAAGAGAGAAATAGCTGTCCACAGAACCTTGGCCAAAGTGTGTGTAACTAGATTGTTATAAGAGTGTGTTTTAGTTTTCTCTGCTCGTGTTTTTGTAGCAAATACCTTCCTGACAAGTAGAAGTGTCAGGAATTGCTGCTTCCTCTTAATAGCAGCAATACAAAACTTCACTTTTATGCAAATTGATGTGGAAAAAAGGGCACTTTAAAGGAAAATAAGCAAAATATGAGTGATATTTAATTTGACAAATTGTGGACATGATATGAATGTGATTGAAGTAAGAAGTCATACATCCTAATTTGTCCAAAGCAGGCTAAGCCTCAGGAGTGCTTGTTTTGGAAGTAGTTAAGATTTTCTTTTTAAATGTAGTGTTTTATTACTCACAAAATTCTTAACCCGTACAAGGAAACAACAGAAATAAAGGAAGAAATTTGGAATTTTAACCATTCTGACAAACCCATTTGTTAAGGGAATCTAGGTACTGGAGGTTGAATCTCACTTCAACCTTCTGAACAATGAACATGAAAAATACACACACACACACACACACACACACACATACACACACACATACACACACGTACACACATACACACACATACATATACACACACACATACACACACACATACACACGGGGGGGGGATGAGGAAAGAAGGGAAGAAAAAAGAAGTGGTGTCCACTGGTTAGAGAGAGACACCCTGCCCCAAAGTCCAGTTTGTCTCATTACTTTTAGATTGGAACACACAAGCAGTCTATCAACTGCTTCCAGAACAGACTTCGACTTGTGCTGAAAGATATTTTGCCTTGGCCTCGGGAGACCACATGAACCCACAAATAGTTACAATTTGGAAGAAGTTGCAGATAAGCTAATCCCTTGTGATCCAAGTCCTCTCCTCCATATTCCCTCTCTTTCTTGTGCACACATGTGCACACACACACACACACACACACACACACAGAGATACACAACCACATACAGAATTCTCAACTCATGTCAGAGTTCTCATCATGTAATATTTTGAGGTGGGTTTTTAAAAATGTTGTTTCTGGAAGTATCTGTGTGAGTTCAATTTAGGAAAAGTGTGGAAAGCAAGATGACACTCAAGCAGCTTGGAAGCCTGTCTTGTTGCATATAGTGTTTGGCTAAATGAAATACCCAAGTTAATGATTTCTGCTTGTTAATACAAAATTCTGGCTTCAAGTGAGGAAGGGCTTGGAAAAGAAACAGCAGTAAAAACATGACTAGATTCGTCTTCATTCCTCCCTAATATATTCAATTCCAACCCCTGGAAAACTCACCCAACTGCACTGTAGTCTCTCAAGCTGCCTCTCCAGAAAGTTACCATCTTTAAGACTGATGTGGCTTCCCACCCCCTTACAGTTTCCTAGTCTGTGTTTATATAATTATTGTCGCAAATTTAGATATGTGACACTTTAACACCATATTACTGCACTTTAAGGGAAGCCACACCCTCTGTGCGGTTCTTCTTCCCTGGGTGTAGGACTCTGATTCCCAGCAGATGTTCATTGGTGTTACGAAATGGCTTCAGAATGCTGGAGTCAGATGGAGCACAGAGGCGAGAGCCAATTATGTCATATGGTGTCAATGCCCAGTTACGACACTAATATAACCAGCTTTTTATTATTTTTTAATTTTTTGCTTCTAATGACTTCCATATATCCTTCAGGGCTCCTTCCAAAAAGCCAGATTGGACCTGTCCTTATGGTTTTTACCTAAGGAGGACAAGACATTGCCCATGGCCTGTTTTGTAGGTGCGTCAGAAATGTCTGCAAAAAGTGAAGCAAAAGTAAAAACAAAATCCTCTACAATAGCTGAGTCACAGCTGACTCAATCTGTGTCTAGATTGTGGGTTTCTAATGAGTGTGTATAGAACGGCTCACTTGAATGTATGGCTTCACAGTTCTCTATCCAGCTTAATTATCTTCATTTTTTTTCTCTCATTCTCAGAGATTGGAACTACGCATATCTGTGACCCCTCCCCAAACATAAAATAGTACCTCTTTCACTCTTTTAATTCCTACCCCAGTCTGAAAACATAATTATT
Organism: Mastomys coucha; assembly: GCF_008632895.1. NCBI lineage: Eukaryota > Metazoa > Chordata > Mammalia > Rodentia > Muridae > Mastomys > Mastomys coucha. The sequence goes on along the minus strand of NW_022196911.1, from coordinate 40,325,656 downwards.
TTAAAGCTACTTTAGGTTGACATAACAAAGATACATTTGTAAAGATTTCATTTATTTTCTTGGCTATTGTTTATTAGATGAGAGCAGGGTTAGCTGAAAGTACCTCCACAAACCAAAGCTGATTGCATGGTTTTGTTTCTTTGTTTTGGAGACATGGTTTCATGTAGGCCAGGCTGGTCTGGAGCTCATTTACATAGCTGAGAATGGTTTTAAATATCTGATCCTCCTGACTGGACTTCTCGAGTGCTGGGATTATAGTTGTATATTGTCATACCTGGTTTTCTGGACATTCTAAGCAAGCATTCTATGAACTGAACTCCATCTCTATCTCAGTGTGTGGCTTTTGTAAATAAGGTCTCATTGGGACATAGCCACACCCATTAGTTTCTAAATCACTAGTTTAACAGATCAGGACAAAGTTAAATGGTCACTTCAGTAGTCCATAAATATAAAGTCATTACTCTATGGATTCTGTAAAATACATTTTCTGGTCCCTAGCACATGGTTGAGGGAATTCTAGAGGTGCATGGGAGTAAAAACATTTGTGGTTTTCTCAAGTTCTAGGTAAAATGTTTGCCAATTCCAAATTTGGCTTTCTGTTGACTCACACATGCACAGGCTTGCCTTTATAAAAGTCCTAATGTAGCACGAGAGATAATATGTTAGTTCATTAATATTAATTTTCACTCCCACTGTTTTATTGGTAATGAAAGTAACTATAATTGTCACATGGAGCTGCCCTTTCTCATTCAGCAAGAGGATAATCTTTCCCAGGATTGCCCAAGTCGAACACAAAGAAGATGCTTTGCATCAAGATTTGGCCAGATGTATGAACGTCACTCAGCAAACCAATTTGTACCATTCTCTCCACCCTTCCTAAGTAGTTAAGTTTCAAATAACAACATCAAAGCACCTCAGAAGGGCTTGTGTGAACTGTACCCATTTAAGTGCTAGGCCATCTCCCAGCAGGGGCAGCAAAACATTGTCCCCATGTCATGGGAATGTGACCCTTGCAGATCTGGCTTGCCAGGACTCTATTGCTGCAGGAATAAGTTATAAGCTAAGGAGGGTCTCCCCACATCCCTGAATTCCTGCTTCTTAAATATGTCACTCAGATTCCCTGTCTCCAGTCACTCAAATCCTAGGCTAGGCACTATACTTTAGGGACAACTGTTCCTTAACATACCAGGTGCAAGAGGGTCCCAAGACATGACACTGGGAAGAAATAAAAGAAAATTTGTCCAAGCAACCATTCACATCACTGAAGAGAACAATTAGTAATCATCACGGTACCTCTGATGTGCCAGGTTCTTAGTTAATTCTTTTTTTTTTAATAGCAGCTGATCACCCTATTTACATAACCACAACCCAAGAATATACCATTATGCTCTACAGTTATTCACAAGGGAACCAAGGCTCAGCAATACTTAGTAATCAACCCCATGTTACACAGCTAGTATGAATTCCACAGATGGTATCCTTTAAACTTGTAAGAGGCCATTTGGGAAGCATTGAGTCTCTTAAGAAATACAAGTTCACTCATGACATAGAGGTACCCTCTTGATTTAGAAAGCCACTCTTTAAAGGAGTTGGGCTGGGCAACCTGAATAAGGGGATTTGTGGTTTCCTCGTAAGGATCGTCTTGTTCCATCACAATATTGGTGATGAAATCGGGGCTGGTCTTTGGCATCTAAGGATTAAGGCTTCCCTGATGAGACTTGCTTCTACATCCAAGCAGTAAAAGAGCTATCAGAGATAGCTCTTCAAGAGATCAGCTCAGATGAGGATACCCAGCAGTACCCAGCTATTTAGAGGAAGGAAGCAGACTGGAGTCTTTGGCTCCAATGGGAAATGCCTCCATTTTCCTCAAAGACCTTCATCTGAAGACCTAGGGGTTTATGATTCCTGCAGAGTACATGTAGTGCAGTCAGGGAAATGAAATGTGGGGGAAGGGATCAAATAAGAAACAGGAAGAACACACACACACACACACACATACACACACCATGTATGAGATGGCTCAAGGAGACTCTTAGAGAACAAGCCTAGAAGTTGATTAAGAGTGGATGTTGCTCACACTTCCAGGATCTTTGAGAGGGCACTGGCTGTGGCTCATTCTTTAAACACCATGTTTTATTGCCAGGCCTCTTGCTTCTGCTCTCTCAGGAGAGCTGATTTCCAACGAGCCAGAAAAACAGTTCTAGGATCCTGAAAGTAGTGATCAAGAAAGCTCCAGGGACTTGGAAGAGATGTCTGAACCTCAAGAAGAGTTTCTATGCAGAAGGGAGAACAACACAGAATACCCATCTTTGCCCCCCTATTACTCATTAACATTATTGCATTTCAGGATAGTTATTATTGGCAATGATCATGTGCTGTATAGATGTCCCCAGGTGTTGTTTGCAATACTTCTGACACATCTCACTAAATCACCCTAGGGACACTACCAAATTAGTTCTATGACTCTACTTATTTTGGAAAAGAACTTCCCTTTCCCAAATGCTACCCGTTGTCTTGTCACAGATGGTTTTTCATACCTGAGATCACCTCAGCAGTGTACCATTCAAACAGGAATTAGGAGATGAGTACGAAAAGATAAAAAAGGTGTTCTGAATGACTGCTTAACATTATTTTGCTACTAATAACTTAGGATGAGGTTAACATATTGAATTTGTCAGATTAAGTAAACTGTTAGCAGAATTACCTACCTGTGGTTTTCATGCCTAGTTTGGTTACTAGAGAATGTTAAACTATGGGCCATGAGTGATAGCTCTTGGTCTGCAAGTAGGAGAACCTGAGTATCCCAGTCCCGTCCATTGTTAGCTATGTGATCTAAGACAAATTATGAAATTTCATAAAACATCAGCTCTATCATCTTTAAAATAAAAACAGAAATAGGGCTTTTAAAATCTTGTAATAGTTGCTGTTGCCTGTCACCCCAGTTTGTTTGTTTGTTTAGTTAGTTATTTGGTTAGTTTAGGAGGTGAGATTCACAGTCCTGAATTTCCCTGGCCACCTCGTTTAGCCAATTCACAAGCTTCTGGTTCACTAACAATTATTGTCCCAAAATATTTGAGTACTCATGCAAAGGCCAGTCAGACCAGATGGCCAGTGTCTTTCTCTGGCATCCACAAGCATGCTCATGATCATGTGTACTTGTATTCACACCCATGTGCATGTCTTACACACATACAAGGAACACACACACACACACACACACACACACAAGAGAGAGGGGGATTAAATCACATTTGCCTCAGGATACGCTTTGCATTCCGTTTGTTTCTGTCGGCAAACTACAACATATGTGGCTTATAGTTAGATGACTAGCAGAGCAGACTTCAAACCCAGGACCATTAGTCCCTAAAGCTGTGCCTCATTCCTTCTGAACTCAAGCTGGCTACTGGGTACCAGACATCTCATGGAACTTCTATGTAATGTCTCACTGAATCATGGGTTAAATGATATCAATTACTCACATTTATGAATGATGTTATAATGTTACGTAAGACTGGAAATATGATTGTTTTTATTTTAAAGATGAGCAAGTTGGGTCTTACCAAAAAATTCATAATTTATAAATTCATGAATTCATAATTTGTCCTAAGCCACCTAAAGTACAATTGACGAGAGTGGAGTTTGAATCTACCCTTCCTTGAAGATGGTTGTGACAGATCCTCCTTACTGAGCTGCTGTTTATGTTCACTCATGACCAAGCTCTTCCTAGCACTGAGTTATCTGCCTAATGAATGTGGAATGGTAGTTCTTGTTATGACTGAATCCAGTGATGCTCATCCTGGGGGGGGGGGTTGCATATCAGATCTCCTGCCTATCAGGTATTTACATTAGGATTCATAACAGTAGCAAAACTACAGTTATGAAGTAGAAACAAAATAACTTCATGGTTCAGGATGACCACAACATAAGGAACTCTATTAAAGGGTCACAGCATTAGGAAAGTTGACAACCACTGATTTAATCTAAGAACAGCAAACAAGAACCTATATGTCAAATGTGACTTCCTTATCTTTTAATAAATATATATATTTAAATATGTACTTACTTATAGAAATATTTAAGTATAGTTGTAATGTCTTTATGTATAAATTTTTATATAAAATATAAAATACAATTTATATATACATATATAAAATTGTATATATAAATAAATAAACTAGTTCATGTTTGTGATGTGATCATCTTGTCTTCCAACTGAATTAGATTAAAAAGACCTAGGGGATTGGTACCATGCACCTTTGGGTGTGTTAGTAAGGACACTTCCACAGAGAGTTAGCTATAAATGGTACAAGAGCAGAGAGACCTGAGTGGAGAACCAGGGTGGAAGAGAACAGGGGAAGTTGACTAGCACAATCTCCCTCTTCCTCTCTCCTCTTCCCTCTATCTCCCTCTCCTTTTGCTTCTTGTCTGGAGATGATTGAGCCTCTCTGCCTCATACCCCTCCTCAATCTCCCACCACTGACAATGATGTTCTCACTATGGACCCAGAGTCAGCAGAGCTAAGGGCAAAACACCTAGAGTTCTGAAACCTTGAGCCAGAATCTAACTTTCTTCTCTTTTTAAATTGGTCACATTTCATCACAGCAACCTGAAGACCTAAACATCAAAACCCTGATTGTTGCTTATATACTTAAAGCCAATGGGTGATTTTGCACAAACATGGAGCTGACTAATTCCAGCAGAAAACACCCACCCCAGCCAGACTAAAGCACTTCCCATGAGTTCTTTGCTTATCATTCATCTAATGTGTTTGGGGATCTTATTTGTCTTTCTGTGTGACTCTGAGTACCTACAAGTGTGGCCTTCTTAATCATAGAGTGGGTGTGTGATTGGTGGGGTCAGGTGGCTAATCAATGATGTCTGGTACTCACTGGTGTATCTAGGGACTGCTCATGTAGCACACATCTCAGTCACTCCATCTTTCAAGGATTTTTTTTCCACCACTACTTCCTTTCCTAATGTTACTGGACTAGTAACATGTGGGTTGTAGTTTGCTTAAAATATGCAGGGATTTTTAAATAGGGAGAAGATAAGTTTGGCAAAAAAACAAAAAAACAAAAAAACAAAAAACAAAAAACAAAACAGCACTTAAATACTTAGTGAGCCATGTTGGGTTCTTTGTGCTGCAGTAGGGTGACCTTGCACTCTATAGAGAGATGGTTCTCACAAAATTCACATTGGTTTCAGGACATCAGGACTCTTCATACTTAAGTAAAACCAACAGCAGTGAGTGATGTTGGCCTCACTGTGGTTTGTGGAAGAAATGGACAACCAAATCTATGTTAAATAAAGGTGGCAACCCAAGGATATCTTGGGACAATTAGCTGCAGGAATGATCACTTGAGGAAGCCATGTGCCATTTCTAACAGCTTGACAGCAGCCACCAGTTCTGAGTACCTCTGATGTTCTAGAAGATTTTCTTTCTTCCTTCCTTCCTTCCTTCTTTCCTTTCTTCCTTCCTTTCTTCCTTCCTTCCTCTTTCTTTCTTTCTTTCTTTCTTTCTTTCTTTCTTTTTAAAATTTATTTATTTACTTTACATCCCAATCACAGCTTCCCCTTCTTCTGCTCCCAGTCCTTCCCTTTCACCTCCCCTTGCCCCATCCCCTTCTCCCTTTCTCCTCAGAGAAGGGGAGGCCTCCCATGAATATCAACCCACCTTGGCATATCTGGTTGTAAGTCTCTGCATCTGTTTCCATCAGCTGTTGGCTGAAGTCGCTCAGATGACAGTTATACTAGGTTCTTGTATGCAAATATAGCAGATTATCTTTAATAATGTTAGGGGTGAGCTCTTTCCCACGGCATTGGTCTCAAGTTGAGCCAGTCCTTGGTTGGTCATTTCCTCAATCTCTGCTCCATCTTTATCCCTGACTATCTTGTAGGCAGGACAAATTGCAGGGTTGAAGATGTGAGTGGGTCTAGAAGCTTTTCTAAGTATCTTTTACTTTGATCTCACTTAGACCCCTCAAACCACTGGAGATGGGTCCTAGCATTGTCTACATTTCCATTTGAGGAAGCTAAGAATTATAAAATTTAAATGATTTTTCCCTCAGGCCATACAACTGGTGGACAGCAGATAGAGGGTATAAAGAGCCCAGGTCCAGGAGTAGCCAACTCCAAGGCCTGTGCCTCCTGCTAGGATTCTGCACAGGGTACCTCATAAACTTCATGGATTCAATTTCCCACACCATATGACCTACAGGAATGTTGGGTGCACAGTAAGCACTCAATAACTACTCATTTGCTGTGGTAGATTTAGAAATAAATCTTAAACCACTTTGTTGTAGGCATCATGAAGGGAATATAGTGGAGGTTCAAGATAAATGTACTTAAATTCAACTTATCAATTAACAAAAGGTGTGATATGATCTCAACCACCATCTCTATATTCTCGAAGATTCCAATCTCATGTAAGTTCTGTCCTTTTTTATTCAATTTGCTTACTCATACTTTATTGCTTGAAATTCTTTACTGCAGGAAATTTTATTTTTCTGTCTTATACTTCTGTCTCATTTACTTTGCCCTCTTCTTCCCAAATCCCAAACCTCACAAAGAGTATCCATAGTGTGAAAGAGATTTCTTAAACCACAGGGGTGATGTAACTCAATGCTTGTTCTTTCCTGCTTCTCACACAGAATGTTGGATATGAGTGAGATTTTAAAAAATTGGTTTTCAAATGTGATGAAACGTGTGTCCTTTTCACCAGAACAAAACAACCCCTCCTGCAGAAGCTGCCTTCCTGATGTGCTTCCCTCCCAACGATGAGGAAATCTGTGCATTGAGCCATAACCTCCCAACATGTAGAGCATGAGAGGGAGCTGTGGATTGGAAGAACTTCGATGCGTAGGATGGATTGACTGGCCTCTTGTTCAGGCTCCCGGGAGTATAGTTGAGGACATGGCTTCTATTTAAATGGGCAGTAGCCCAGTAAAGTTTGATTGCCATCCAGCTGATACAGGGGAGGAGGAAGGATGGGGGGCTTACCATGAAGAGTGTTTGTGTTGGAGTGTTCTCAGCTAATTGCCATCAATTACTGAAGAGTCAGATCTTGGCCAGAGGTCCCCCTTTCCACAAAGTATGTCATTCTGTGTTCACAGAAATGCAGCTTACCGTCCTGCAACTAAATTAAAACTGGTTCCTCCAAATTAAAAGCAGGCAGGACAGATGTGAAGGGAAGAGATGGAGGCTCACATCTTTTGTGAATCAGCTAATCATGGTGCCAGGACTTGAAATCAGTTTTTCCTATAGTGGCCTCAACTGTACCACACCTATGTAAGCTATGCTAAACGGAGTGGAAATCACATTTTGCCACATATTTTCTTTCCGTTGTCCAGTGGAGGAGGATAAAGAGCTATATTTGGCCCAGGCTCCAAAGCACTGGGTGTGTTCCTATGTGTATGTGTATATGTGTGTGTGTGTGTGTGTGTGTGTGTGTGTGTGTGTTATAAATGTGTTCATATGTGTACGAAATTATGAGTGCATGTGTGTGTGGAAGCCAGACATTGACATCAACAGTCTTACTCTGCTGTTCTTCAGCTCATTTGTAGAGACAGACTTTCTCACTGAATCTGGAGCTCATGAATAAGACTAGACTAGAAGGCCAGCAAGATACTGGAGTCCCCTACCTCCATCTCTCCAGTTCTGAGCTTATAAAAGCTTGAAGCTCTGCCTGATATTTTATGTGGATACTAGGAATCCAAATGCCAGTTCTTATACAAATGAGCCATCTCTCCAGCCCCCAAGCATTCTTACCATGGAAATATAGTGCTAGCATAGAAAGATGGGCAAGCCCACTCAACTATAGGGACCTATTTGGGACATAAGATGGTAGATGAACAGTACATGATATTGTTCCTAAACTCTAGAGCCTGTGTTCTTTGGGGATGGGACATGGTATTTGAATGTTTTTTTTTAAATGAGGATTTTAGTATTCATAATAAAAAATATCTTAGTTTTCATTTATTGGGTGATTTTAAAACCTAAAATCTTCAAGCATGATTACTGATACATGGCTTGACTATCTTCAAAGGACCAACTGTGATGAGCAGCATTCTTCACAGAGTCACCTGCAGGGCTACTCTCTGCCTCTCCTGGTACATTTTGCATCTCATCCCTGTGTGCTCAGGGATTCTGTTTTGTCTTCCATTCCTTCACTCTCCACATTGTCGTCCACTTCAAGATAGTCTGTCTGCTGCAGTGATTTCGTAGTGATTCTTTAAAAAATGTTTATTGTTTTATATGTGCATGTGTGTGCCTGAGTGTAGTCTGTGCACCACATATGTGCAGGTACCCACAGAGGCCAGACGAGGGCATTGGGTCTCCTGGAACTGGAGCTATACACTGTAAGAAAGGGATTGATTGAGGTAGTGTGGAAATAAAATAAGAGACTGACCTCCACAGAAGCAAATTGTCTAGAACGATGAAGAGCAACAGTGTCTCTGAAGGAGTGGAGACTCTATCCAAGTACATGAGGCTTCAGTGTTTTGTTGGACAGAAAAGGGAATTCTGGGGCAGGAAATTTATCTGTAGATTTGTTCTTTGTAGTCTCAGGGCTGAATAGTGCCAGTGGATACTCTTATCACATGTTGATTTCTGGTTGGGATTGTCCCAGCTCCGGACTGCAGATATACTCATTACTATGTTAGTTTTCTTGTCAGGCAAGTGTTTTTATAAGTTTGTGAGTTGGGAATTGTTGATTTGAGGCTCCTTGTTTTAGGCCATTAACCCTTCATAGGCAGTTACGAGGCAGACTCCTGATGTGGGTACATGGAACCACACCCAGATCTTCTGCAAAAGCAGCAAATGCTCTTAACCACTGAGGCAACTTTATAATCTGTCTTTTAAAAATTATTTCATTATATTTATGTATTTATTTGGGTGTGTGCATTTGCATGTGCATCTGTGCTTCTCTGTGTGTGTATTTGCATGTATTGTGTGTGTATGTATGTGTGTAGTGTGTGTACACATGTGCTTGGAGGTCACAGGACAATTTAACTTGCAGGAGGGTCTTTTCTCTTTTCCTCATGTGGGTCCCAGGCATTGAATTCATGTCATCAGACTCAGGGCAGGTATACTTAACCATTAAGTGATTATGTGAAGTTTAATAGTTTGTAGCCCATTGTGTGAATATTAATACAATTTACTTCAAATCATTTTTTTTATCACTACCAAATAAGTGCTTTAGGGCTAGGACCAGAGCTTAGTTGTAAATGTGTTTGCCTTAAAAACCTAGAACCTGAGTTCAATCCCTCAAACCTATGTTAATAATAATAGTGATGATGATGATGATGATGATGATGATGATGATGATGATGATGATGATGATGATGATGATGATGAGCTAGGCAGGGTGATTTGGGCCTGTAATCCTACTGCTGGAAAGGGAAAGACACACAGATTCCTGTAGCTGGTTCCCAGCCATTCTAATCTATTTGCTAAGATCCAGGCTAGTAACAGAAACTGTATCCAAAAGCAAACAAACAAAAAGGTAAACATCACCTACAAGGATGCTTGTGGTTCACCTCTGACCTCCCCTCACAGGTAAACACAGACATGTACACACATTCTCCTCCCCTACTTCTATCATTTTCCATCTGCTTCCACCTCCCTTACACTCTAACATTCCCTCCCTGGGGTAATAATTAATCTACTCCATCTATGGCATCTCCTCTATATTTTATGGACATAGATGTCCATTTTCTGCAGATAGACTTGGATACTAAGCAGACTTTTGTCTGCTCTTCCTCCTCAGCATGTGTTTGCAGCTCCTCCTTGTTGGATTAAGCATCAACATTTAGTAATATTCCATTTTTATGAGTATGCCATAACCTATTTGTCCATTCACAAACATGGTGAATATCTAAGTTATTTCCACTTTATTACTGTAGTGTTATAATGGTCATTCATGGATAAGGGTTTTTTTTACAAGCATAACTTTTCATTTCTCTGAGGTATAGAGCTAGTGGTTGAATTGTTCATTAGTACAAACATCCTGTGTTAGATATTTCAAGGAATCGTATTTTTGATCTACCGTTATCCATCAGCAATCCCTTAATTCTCAGCTAAAATGTAAATTCCTAAGAAATATATTCCTGTCACTCTATTCTATTGACTCAAGTACCTCACTTAAATGCCTCTCATAACTCACTCTGTCTTGTCCTTCAGTGACGTGTTCCAGGCAGTTCTTATGCTTTTATGTAATAGTAATCCGATACACCTCTAACCAGAGGTGTATAGTCTGTCATATTAAATGGCCCTTTGCATCATCACTGGCTCACCAGAATTCATGCTAATAAGGTACTATGGTAGCCAGCTTGTAAGAGGCCCAGAGTCCACTATCCATAAGCAGTCCTTGTAGGCAGTGGTTCTCAACCTGGGGGTCACAGTACCAGCAGACCTCTACCTCTAAAGATATTAACATTATCACTATGACAGTAGCAAAATTATGAAGTTATGAAATAGCAACAAAACTAATTTTATAGTCAGGGGTCACCATAACATGAGGAATTGTATTAAAGGGTCACAGCATTAGCAAGAACTTTACACTGTTCTTATGTAATACCATTTCCATACGTGTGAGCTTGACTTATTAGTTTCTAGCTAACAGGGATACTATAATCATTATTGTCTCTGTCTTTTTTTCTCATTCATGACTTGCTTGTGGGGGAGACCAATGATTTCCACAAAATGATGTTATCCACTTGATGTGGAAGCAAGGCTTCTTCTCAACTGCCACACCAGGCAGCTGGTCCACACCTTGAGTTCTCAGATAACTACAGCTTCAGGCCTCATATTGATAGTAGCCTTATTATGGATCCAATTCTAATTGTGTGAGAATAAATGCTTATGTTTTAAGTGACCAAATTTTGAGGGAAACTTGTTATGGAGAAATAGACAGCAAGTTATGCTGTGTAGAACCTACTAGTAGCAAAGGATAAGGGAAAACCACAATGGCAAGTAAAGGAATATGGGCCATGGGCTTGGCAGGAAGGAAGATATCAACTTATATCTATGGATATCTAGATGATTTGTGCTGTATGGGCTACATGTCCTTTAACTCGTATGTGTAAGTTCTAGTTTCCAGTGTTTGCAACAGAAGCCTTCACAGGATAATCTGGTTTAGATTAGCTCGTGATGGTAAATCCCACAGGATGGAATTAATATCTTATAGGAAGAGAATGATGGAGTTCCTTCATTTCCCTCCAAGTATGCTCACACAAGGAAAGGCCACATGGTTACACAACAAGAAACTATCTGTCTACAAACTCCACCAGTAGGACTCCATCAGGAACCACACCTGCCACATCTTTGGCCCTAGATAGGCTTCTCACTCTCTGGAACTGTGAGACATTAACATCTGTTGGAGGTCTCCCTCCCTGGATTCTAGCTTTTGGCTCTAGAAGCTCAAGGAGATTAAATCTATGTATACTCAAATTTCTCTGAGCTCTCATAACCCCAGCAGGACATTCCATGACCTGAGTTTGCTGGTGGAGTCCAAAGAAACTCAGGTCCAAAGAAACTATGGAATCAAAGTCAAATCTATGTAATACTGAAGCAGGAAAATTAATCAAATTACATTGCCATGTGGCCATGAGAAATATTTGTTCTTCTGCCTTAGAGAAACATAAATTGTTTTGGGGCCCAAAGCAAGAAGCAACCTGGTGGATCAGCTGAACAGAGGAAGCATACCATTTTATTTTCAAAGCATTGGGGAGATTAACCAAATCTCTTTGATGCACCAAAACAAACTTAATTGAAGTAAAATTCACAAGTAAAATTAAACACTTTAAAGTGTGCTGAGTGATAGCACTTGGTGACTCTATCCACAATGTCATGTAACCATCATACCTAATTATTCCCAAGATACATCTATCCTCCTGATTCTCTTACCTAAACACACTAACATGCAATGTCTACTTCCTTATTTATGTGTGCTTTGTTTTTACAAAATCTTCATATACTTTCCAACCATGGTCTCTCATTTTCCCCCTCAGTGTAAGACAGTAACAAGTTCACACAGCCTTCTGTCCTTGTGGCTTCAACTTTTTTTCTTGTAGGAAATTCAAGAACTTACCAAGAACCATACATTCTAAACCAGGGGTCCACACATACCAAGCAGGCTCAGTCCAGCACTCAGCATGTTTCATAACCATAAGCAAAGCTGATTGGACTCATTCACACTCATTTGCTTAAATACTGAGTGTGGCTGTTTTCTCACAGTGCGGGCAGAGCTGAAGAGCCATGGCAGAGCCTGTGTGGCCAGCAGAGCCCCAGATATTTACTGGTTTGCTTCTTACCAAAAGTGCCACTGAGCTCAACTCTAAACCATGGTCAGTCATCTTTCACTCCATGGCTATATGCAAATCATCTTCTGAGCCTTAATATATACTTCCTCACTTGAATCCATACTTGTACTGGCTGGTTTTGTGTGTCAACTTGACACAGGCTGGAGTTATCACAGAGAAGGGAGTTTCAGTTGGGGAAGTGCCTCCATGAGATCTAGCTGTGGGGCATTTTCTCAATTAGTGATCAAGGGGGATCACCCTTGTGGATGGTACCATCCCTGGGCTGGAAGTCTTAGGTTCTATAAGAGAGCAGGCTGAGTAAGCCAGGGAAAGCCAGCTAGTAAGGAACATCATTCCATGGCCTCTGCATCAGCTCCTGCTTTCTGACTTGCTTGAGTTCCAGTCTTGACTTCCTTTGTGATAAACAGCAATGTGAAAGTAAGCTAAATAAACCCTTTCCTCCCAAACTTGCTTCTTGGTCATGATGTTTGTGCAGGAATAGAAACCCTGACTAAGACAATATTACAAAAGGGGTTGGACATGGAGGAAGGAGAGAATCGACTTCTACAAATTGTCCTCTGATGACCACACTTGCAGTGAGGCACACACATGGTCCTCTCCCATACATACAGTAGAGCTTGGATTTCAGCAGGGGACTTCCTTTTCTTTTTATCTGCCTAGTACAAGATGTCACAGCTTTAAAATAAAATATTTATGGGAAAGTCCAGTGTGAGAAATACAAGGGTGAAATTTCTCTGGTGGAAATAGACTATGCCATAGCAGAATTCTTCCTGCTGGCTCAGTCACACTGTGTTCCTACCTTATCCTCTGAGGCAATATTTTGATCTTCCCTTGGAACTCTGGGAAAAAACAACAGGCTCCTTACACTCTTTTAAGCAACCCTCCCACCATAACATCTTGTTATTTGGTAGTGTAAGGATAGATCTTGGAATTAGTTTGATTCCAACTCTGACATTTGCTATGTGACTTGGTTCAGATACTTAACCCCTGTGAACTCCAGTGTCATCTTATGAGATGATTGTCCTAATGTCACCCACAGGATATAAGAAATAAAGAATAAGATGGGCAGAAAAACCCTAATCAGAAAGACTTGGGATCAGATGTAAATTAAATTTAAGTTAGTTATTTTATCTTTTGAGATTCTAATGTAATTACATCATTTTTCCCTTCTCTTTCCTCCATCTAAGCCCTCCCATATATCCCTACTTGATCTTTTTCAAATTAATTCTCTCTTTTCTTTAATTGTTGATATATATGAATAAATGTATATATAAATACATATGTGTATAAATATATGTACAGATGCATATATGTGTAAATATATGTACAGTTATGCATTTATACCTAGATACATAAGTACAACCTGCTCAGTTTCTACTTTGTTAATTTTATGTAGGTTTCCACACTATGATAATCTAAACATGAGATTAACAAAGAAAAATTAATAGGCATAGTAATGTTTGATGGGGGCTGCCCAAAAGGTCTCAACTCCTGACACACAAAGAACTACAGTCAACTAGGGTATGTTGAGAGCAGAAGGAGGAAAATTATCCCCAGAGAAGAACACACCAGTGGGCTATTCAATGCCAAGTGGTCAGAGGTTTTTTTCTTAGATTTTTTTTCATTTCTTTACATTATTTGTTTATTTTTGTTTATATGAGTACATTGTAGTTGTCTTCAGACACTACAGAAGAGAGCATCAGATTCCATTACAGATGGCTGTGAGCCACCATGTGGTTGCTGGGAATTGAACTCGGGACCTCTGGAAGAGCAACCAGTGCTTAATCACTGAGCCATCTCTCCAGCCCCCTTTTCTTTAGATTTTGGAGATGTTTACAGCTACAAAACAAGAAAATTGGAATATTTTTAATTTAGTCTGCTGAGCACAGATCCATCTCATCTGTGACCCAGGCCACGAGATCAGGTGTAAAGTTTCCTGCTTAGGAGTCTTATGTCAAGCTCAAGTAGTCTCAGGTTTGTAATTCAGGATCTTTAGTTTTTGAATTAGAGTTATTCTATCTGGGTTTCTAAAATCTGTCACCCTGCATCTAGCAAGTGGGAACTAAAAAATGAAAGTATTGTTAATTTAAGGAAATCTACACAATGCTTTATTTGCACACCTTATTCTTGGATCTCCACATAGAGTCTAAGATTTCTGAGTGAAGAATATGCCATCTTCTTCTTTCCTGTTTGGACAGTGCCACATAGGCCAGAGAGAGGAATCATATTTTGCTGTCATTGGAAATCTGCTATTTCTATGATAGGATTTGGGGACACTTTGCCGATGTTTATTCTTGACTCAAAATAACAATGTCCACAGCATCCAGCTCAATACTTGACAGCTACTATTAACAATTAGCTGATTCTGGAGCTAGGTCAGCAACTTTGTAGCCATCAAAAGACCCAAACAAAATAACATATTAACTATTGTCCTCTGTGTGATTGACTTGGATTGATCAATGTATTAAGTTTGTCTTTGAGGGAAAGAGACATAAATAAGGCTTAGAAAAGATTTACAATGTGTGTAGCTACTTATGGAAAATAAATGCCAATCTTAGAGAGGCTTCAAGAAGAGAGTCGGGAAGCTCTTTAAGAAGTTGTCACCTTCAGCTCAGTTGGCTGTGTGACTTAAAAGCAGTCCCTTAACCTCTCTGACATTCTATTTGATTATCCAAAATCAAGGTTAAAATGGACTGACTTCTGAACTATTTTGGTCATCAATATCTAGTTCATATTCTCCCATAGAAGAAGCACTAGGTTAAAGTTTCTTATCTGAGTGAATTGATACAGAGTCACAGTGGACACTGTGAGTGCGTTAGAACACCACACATTATTGCCCGACCTTGTGACTACTATTTCTGTTAGAGGTCTGCTCAAGGGCAAGATAAAAGGAAAGGATGCAGAGCACAAAGGTAAGGTAACATAGATGACAGTGAGAAACAGTTACTGAGTTACTGTGTGTGGTGGTTTGAGTGGTAAAAATGTATCCCGTAGACTCTGGAACTTCGCATTTGACCCCTAGTAGTGGTGTTGTTTGGGGGAAGTTATGGAACCTTTAGGAGGTGCAGCCTTGCAGGAGAAAGGAGGATGGAGTGAGTCTTGAGGGTTTCCATTCCACCCACTTCCAGTTCACTTCTCCACTACCTCTTCACAATTGAGATGAGATCTCTCAGCACCTTGTTCCACCCTCCCGTTGCCATGTCTCTCTGGCCATCATGATTCTTATCTCTTTAAAACCATAAGGCAAAAAACACATGCTTCATCTATAAGTTGCTTTGACCCATGGTATTTTATCTTAGCAACAGAAAAGTAATGGATGTACCTTAGAACCTACCACACAGGCTGGGAAAACAAGAAGGTTTGATCCAAGTCAGAGCTGCACCGGATAGTGTCAGAAGCAGTGACTGAAGCTCAGCCCATGTGTACAAACATACTGGTTGATTGTACTGGCTGACATCAGTTTAATGCTTGCTCCTACAGAGGTCATAGTTTTTTATTTCATTTCATCCTCTGAAGTTTTTTCATGTAAAGTAAAGTGGGGGGAGCTTACTTAAGGCTCGCGTAGTGGGATGCATCAGAGTGGAGTTGGGGTGTAGTATTTGGTCACTAAAGCTGCCTTCCATGACAATGCACTGAGTTGCTTCCCTCTAGAAGGAAATACAATGAGGAAGTTAATAATCTTGGGGTTCCCTGAACTCAGAACTGTCAGAGCCATGGTTCAAAACTATGTCTATCTAGGTTCACATTCTGTGAACTGCTACATGGTCTCCTTTGCAGTTTTGGTTTAGGTTGGTGCAAAGTACTTGCTTGCCTGATGTTTCCGTTCACAGTACCCTCACCCCCATCATAAAGGATGAGAAAGCCCCTAGAAAGACACACACAGAGTGGTATCAGTAGCCCCTTTGTGGGCATGGAAAGGTATTGAAGCCATCTGGCTTGTCTTGTGTTGAAATTCTCTTTCTAGCAATGGTTCACAACCTATGGGCTGAGGCCCTGAGAGTGGTCACATATCAGATATCATATATATCAGATATTTACATTATGATTTAAAACAGTAGTAGCAAAATAACAGTTATGAAGTAGCAACCAAACAACTTTGTGGTTGAGGGATCACGAGAACATGAGGAACTGTGTGAAAGGGTCACAGCATGAGGAAGGTTAAGAAACTCTCTATGCTTTACAGGGGGACACTGCAGATGCACAAGTCTGTCTGAAACACAGACCTGACTTCTGGGCAGCACTTTCACCTCACAAAGTTTCTCTGTGCTCTATGTTGGGGTGCGAGGCTCAGCCACTTGCTGTAGGCAGTCCCCAGAGAGTGTGAGTGCCGCTGCGGACAGGCACACTGACTTTGAAAACCACAGCTCCAAAGCCTCAGGGCTGTCTTTGACTCCTGTTTCCCTTTTCAGTTTGTAATGCTTGAAAGGTGCAGGGAGGCAGCTGGAAGGGCAGACACGGATCCCTCTGAGAGAGCAATGAGGAGTAGACTAGGGCTCAGAAGGAAAGACATAAAAGAAATGATGTGAGCTAATGTTGAGGAGCACAGGTGCCAGGCAGTGTGTAAGCTGCTCTGTGCACACACTATTATGGGATGCTCCTGGCAAGGAGCATCCTGAGAGGTAAGTAAGTACTGAACTGGTTTGACAGGGTAGAAGGCTGAGGTTTAGAGGGATTCCATACCTCATCAAAGTCACGCATCTTGGATGCAGAAATGGTATCAAGTTGTTCAGAAACCAAAAATCTCAATTTGCACGGTTTTGCTTCATGCATGCCTTTCTGTACAGAGTACAAAGAGTTCACCGGTGTTCTTACTTTGCCAAGAACATTTATGAGTGTGAATATATCTGATGCTTATAAAAGCTTTGTGAGGTAGGCAGGGTGTGTTTGAATTCATAGGTAAGAACTCAGAGACTCAGGAAAGTAAGCATCTCATGCAAGCTTATATGGTAGAGACTAAATCCCAGGAAGCCTACCTGGAAGACATCTTCCCATGAGTCCTGTGACTGTCTTCATGGAAATAAGGGTTGCCGAATCACTTCTTATTTCAGCACAGCACAGACTCGGGCATTGGTACTACTGAAGACTGGAGTCCATGTTCTCTAGCTCAAGATGACTCTGGGATGTACCATAGGTTTCTTTGCCTAGGTTTCCTTAGGCATAAAGTAAGAAGAATATTCACACCTACCTCATAGCTATTAGAAGCATCTAGCACAAGCCTGAGTGAAGCCAGAGCAAAGCCAGAGCGAAACCAGAGTGAAGCCAGAGTGAAGCCAGAGCGAAGCCAGAGCTCCATGAGTAGAAGTAGTTAAGGTTCTTAACCTATAAAATCTTTTTACCTGACTTTTACTGGCTAAGAAAAATCACAGTGAAGAAAACCTGTTATGGCTAAGACAGTGCCAAAGAATGCTGGCAGTACTTGTGTGTTAGAGATTTCTAGGGAACCTTGGCCAGTGCTGGATTTGTGAAATAGTGGAACATAATAACCGTGAGTGCCTCTCGCTGGCCTTTAAGCAGGTGATGTTGGAGTATGGCAGCCTTAAAGACCCTCAAGGCACACCATTCCCCAGTCTCGAAATCGACAGGTCCCTAGGAGCTGCAGTCCTTCTCAGTGGCATCAGCTGCCTTTCTGATAAGTGTTATTCTCTTTGGTCTTCTGGGAGCCCCACCAGCATCATTAATCAAAGCACTGCGTTGCTGCCTCGTACTGAAGCATCCTCCCCGCCTCATCAATCATAAAAGCAGTAAAGAGTGTGCTTTGGATTGCTAAGGAAAGCTCCAGACAGCACCAAAGAAAGGAAAAAAAACCTGGTGCGGGGGCTGGGGGAGAGCTTAATTATCAGCTGGTCCTTGGCCCATCACTCACGCTGGAAATGTCTTCACAGCTTTATTTGGGTTGTGTCTCTTTTTAAATCCTAGTAAACAGCCGTTACACTAAAAACCCTCATTGCTTGGCACAGGGAGCCCCACTGGTTTTCAAGCTATTATTTTAATAAGGCCTATTTTACAATTAAGGCACCATGGGCTTTAAATTACATATAAAATAAAATGTGGAAATTGAAGCATTAAGTGTGTGACTGCCGTTAGAGAAACAGCAGCCGCTCTTTGTAGTAAAATGCTGTCTGGTATAAAAAGGAAGAGAACAGAAGGCTGGGGTTATGCATTACCATGATGAAAATAAGAGAACAGTGTATGTGCCTGCGTGTGCACACACACAGACACATACACATGACCATCAGAAAAGCATAGGAGACCTATGCACCACTCAATTAAGATTTAAGGTCATGTGTAGGCAGACCAAAATATGATGATGATGATGATGATGATGATGATGATGATGATGATGATGATGATGACGACGATAGAACAGCCACCAACAATCACACCTAAATAATTTAAAGACTGTATCACACAGCAGAGGCCTCTCTCATATTCACTATGCAGCAGCTAAAGATGACCTCAAATTTCTGATATTCTAGCTTCAACCAACCAAGTCCTGTGATCATGGTCATGCACCACCACACCTGGCTTTATGGGGTGTTTGAGGTTGGGAACCCAGGGCCTTGTGAATGCCAAGCAAGCACTCTCACAAATTGCACCCCTCCAAGCCCAAGACTTAAAATCTTTGAACACTTGTTAGCAGCTAGTCAATAGCTGAGAACTGTTTCCTTCACTGTGTCATCTTCTTGCCAAGTCTCAGAGGAATGTGCCATCTTTGTCCCCATGGGAATAGGGAACTGAAGACTTGGAGAGGAGATCATTTGCCAGTTTTACGTCAGCACTGAGAACTGGGTTGGGTAGAAGGGAGTCTGTGAGCAAAGTGAAGGACCATGACCTTCCCTTGGTAGCAGTTATAAAGTATTGGGAAGTTGAAATGCTAGAAGAAAACTCTTTCACCGTGCCCAAGTTTATCCAGGGTGATGGGTGACAGAGAAGAGGAGCTGTGTTGGTTGATAATGAATATTGACGTGACCTGGTCCCGAGTCACTGGTGATGCAAACGTGCTGGGCGTGCTTCTGAGAGCATTTCTAGATTGGGTGAACTGATGTGGGAAGACATGCCTTAGGTGTGAATGACCCTCCTATTTTATGCTAGACTGCATAAAAAAGGTGAGAGCCAGCACAGCGCTTGCTAGTACTCACCCCTTTCTGCTTTTTGATCATGGATGCAATGTGACCAACTGCCTCATCTTCCAACCGACATGCCTTGCTCTGTATCCCGGAACTGTGACTAGAATAACCTCCTCCTCCTTTCATTTTCTTTTGCCAAGTATAGTGTTGTAAGAGTGTAAGAGCGAGGTGAAAAACTGAGGAGAAAGGGAAGGTTTCTCTCCATCAGAGTGGCCTGGAATGCCTCTTTTGACAAGGTGATGCTGAAGCTAAAGGGGAGGAATGAAGAAAGAGAACCCAACTATGAGATGAGACCCAGCAGGGGTCGTAGGCTGGCAGAAGGAGAGCCCTGGGTGCTTTCAAACACAGGGAAACAACAAGGTCAGGGTAGCAAATGAAAGAGAATGGAGCAAAATGAGGACAGAGAGGCAAGCAGGGGTCATCCCCTTCATGACCACAGCAGGTAATTGGCTTTTTTCTCAGTCTTGAGAGAGCTGTGGCCAAGGAAGATGAATGCACCAGTTTTAAGTCAATGACTTGGGCTGCCAGTGAAAATGGATTGGAAATGGGTCAGGGTAAAAATAGGGAGACAAGTCAGTTCTGACAGTAGCCCAGAAAGACCCAGAGGGTGGGCCACAACGAGAGAAGCTGGGTGTATTTCAGATATATTTTGGATGCAGAAGTAGGAAACATCTATTTTCTGCAGCCTTCCATCAGAATCCCACTATTGTACTATTACATGGTCATTGTCCACACAGAGAAAGGTGCATTGGTTCCCTAAGCAAGGTTGCATGTTCCAACCTCTTTTCTTTAAGCTGGTACTTGTTCCCTTGTGGTTGGCATTTCAATTCAGAGGAAGGGGAAAAGTTTAGAAATTCTTCTAGAAGCAAATAAGGAGAGTGCCAAACAGACCCCTCTGCCTCTGTGGACAGCTGTCTATAGAGGGTGATGGCAGAAGCATCTATTGGCCATGATAGAGTATGACCTCCTCTGAGTCAGATAGTCTTAAAGAAATGGCTCTGAAGAAAGTGGGGGGCTTGCATCCAGCTCCATGGCTGAGAACAACACTGAAGCAAGTCTTCCTTTTCCCTCAGAGCATTAGCCTCCTGTATGAGGAACAGAGGGTGTGACCAGCTGTGTCATACACTTGGAAGCTTCCCACATTTATCCACAGAGTTTTGCTCCTGGGTGGTACTGAGTCAAATTCATCAACATCTGCCAGTTATTCGGTGGCTTATGGAAAATGACTTACAGTTTTAGAGTTTGAATCCCACTTTCTATGTTTCCTTGGCAACCACAATGGAGATCTTCAGATGGACTGATGAGGTGGAAGGTCTTTCTGAAAGAAATGGTCCTTTTGAACTCATTTGCTTTTTGGTAATAAGAAATCTGCCAGTGGGTATTGGCAAAGGGAAGCTTGGGACTGTCTGAAGATGGTCAGGGTAGATTTCTCTCTCTTAACCTATTCTCAGAAGACATTGGAGATATTTCCTTGGTTGTTTGTCAAGGCCATCCTTTGTAGAATGTTTCTTCATATTGTCTTAGAATTGATTTTTCTGCCTGCTTTTCCTTCGTGCTTCCTGAGATAAAAACTACATTTTGCAATATGACAACTGCTGTGTATTCTGTTAATGGGATGCAAACTAGATTCATTCTACTACAATAGTAGAGCTGATTAAAATCTTAGTTTTGCTAGTCTTTTAAATAGAGAAAACAAAATCCTGCTATTAGTGAGAACTATAGTTCCCATAGGTAGTATCAGTGAAGTTAAAACTATGCACAAAATTTGGAAAATCCCTTTGATTGCATTGGAGAATTGAATCTCTCATGACTGTTTGTGTAATAACACAGGAACACATATATTCCAGGTTATAACAGTAGAGGCAGAGACTCATAAAAGATGGTTTAAAGACCAGTTGTATCATTTTGGTCAGAATTAAATCAGGTGGAACCCTCTAAGAGCTGCAAAGAAATAGGTGCCTATAAAAGCTAAAGAGAAAATAGTATACTATGTGTGTGTGTGTGTGTGTGTGGTGTGTAGCCTTGCTTCACCATACACACCACAAAGAAAGAAGGTCAGTCTCCAAGGAGAAGAAGAAATGAAGTAGACATGTACTATAAGCAGCATTCCCAGGACAGACTCCTTTTGCAACCTGATTCAGTTGATTCTGTTTAATGGATTCCTTGGACTTGTTCAAGCAATGGACAGCATGCAGGAAAACTTCAGCATCAAAAGTATGATGAGTCTTCAAAAGATTTGAAGACTTGATCTTAAGTCAAAGTCCTCTTGGTTGTAGGGAGGTGAAGTTCCACACTGTGAGCATCCTATCACCAAACATCATGCAGATACTGGTTTTATGGTGCAGTAGAAGTTGGTTGGATCAAATTTAAAGACAAAAATTTTGCATGCCACTCACTGAGAGAGTATCTTTCAACAGAGTAATTTATTTATTTATTCTTAGCATTCACTGTACCTTTGGCAAGATTATGTTCTGTTGAAGTTGAGACAAAGGGCCATGGAGAAGAGAGGAAGCCCAAGTTGAAGCTCAGAACAAGGAAAATGTGTGTAAGTTGTCCTGTGAAGTGACAGAATGGTAGCACTGGGATGCCTGTCAGTGGGAGGAGAAACTTGCACTCATAAGTATTTGTGCCACTCCTGTGCTGATCTTTGAAACTCTAGCCTAGACCTTTCTGATAGTCATGGATTACACCATTACAAAGTATAATGACTTCATCTTTGTCTCATAATTGCAAAGCTACCAATCTCCACCCAGTGCCTCAGACACTGTCCCTTGATCTGTACTGTCTGGATGCTTCCTTGCCCTCTGTATCCTCAGTTTCCCTTTCTCAAGAAAATTCCCACTCACTCTTTGTCACTATGAAGTTTCGCTTGCGGAGCCAAAATTATCAGCCATCTCTCTGTGGTATCATTGTTACAGTTTTTCTGTCTTGTAGTTGTTTGTTTTTCTGTCTCCCTCTCGACCCTTTTCTGGACTGTTGAAGAAGAAACCATATTCTTTCTCTCAGCATCCTTAATGCCACAGTAGTACCTAGAATTACACAGTAGTACCTAGTCAGTGCTTAGCTTTTAGCAATTGAGCAAAGGATGAAATTGAGTCAGTGCATATGTGAGAGTCTTTCGTATTGGTATGTTACTGACTTGCTCAGACATGCTCCTCATCTTAACTAGACTCCCCCCACCCCTGCCTTTAGAAATTGGTTAAATCACATTTAAAACTGATTAGGTGGCAGTAGCTAACTGGAACCCTAAATTGGGAGAGTTCAAATTGAGACTAATGGAAAAAGAGAGATCCATGATTGATTAGTGATATTTGTCATAAGTAGAAAAGGAGAAAGTAGTGCTGTGCCATAAACTAGAGAAAATTCAAAAGTAACACAAAAGCAATACTTGATTACTGTTCAAGCTATAAACATCAGTGCAAAGCAGTAAAAAATAAAAGCCAGAATGCTGGCATTCTCACCAAGAATTCCATTTTGAAGCTAAATAAGAGGGTCCATGGTAAATCTATTTTAAGCCTTCATTTCAGTGTATAAATAAATTTAGTTATCAACTTCAATTGCCAAAACATCAAAATAAAAACTACTTAGTGAATTCTAATTCACATAAATTTAAGTAGTTATTTTGTATTGTTGTGGTTTAGATATCGTTTCTTTTTGTACCCCAAGAATTCATGTGCTGGGAGATCAGTCCCCACTGTGTAGAGTTAAAAGGTGCTAGAAACTTTAGGTTGGGAAGTCAGGACATCAAAGGTGTTGCCCTGGGGTGGGGGATAAATGCTAGCCAAGTTAGGAAATTCCAATCAGAGTGGATCATTGTTCTCTTTCAAAATTCTGCCTTTCTATTACACATACTTCCACCTAGAAAATGCTATCTACCATGGGAACATCATCCAAACTGAACAGAGGCTAATGCCAAAACTATGACCATGACCTAAAGCTTTTATCCTTACAAATTCCTATCCTCAGGTATTTTGTTATAGGAAAGGAAAAAAGTAATGAACTTGTCTTGGAACAAATTGATTTGAGATACACAATGATATTCATTATTGCCATCAATTAGATATTCCCAACATCACTTCTACTTACAATATGGCTAGATTACGTCTTCCCCAGTTTGCTGGGTATGATCATAAGGTTTTGCTTTGGCTGGTGAGATTGTGAGTAGAGGAGACCCAGATTCCCTTTGGGCCACAGCCTTTAAGAGAGAGTGCATAGCTACTCTTTGGCTTCCCATTTCTGAAGGCCACCAGCAGAGCTTCCAGATGGTAAGTTTGTTAAGCCTGGATCCCTGGCTGAAGATAGCTCTGAGTGAAGCAGAGCCCTGGCTGATTTGCTGTGGGTGCACAGCATGGATGGTAAATAAACCTTGTTAACATTTTTAATCCAGGGGAATGTGGAAATTGTTTATCTCTACCATATGACTTGACCCTGTTTTGACGGACAGTCTCCACATTGGGAATCATGATACATCACAGGGTAAGACAGAGATAAGATTGTCTCCAAGGACCAGTTACTTGGCTCAGCCTGCTGTTCTCCAGACTGTGGCTTCTGTTCTTCTGAAATATTTAGGAAAAGAATCAATAGAAAGAGAAATGAAAGCTCTACCACCCACTGCTCTTCCTTACGGACCCTGTTCTCCAGCTGAACAAAGCTGGTCACTCGTCTTTATAATCACCCCCAGGCTTTCTCATTTCATGCCTTTGTCCCCACTGTTCTGTCTCCTCAGAAAACCTTTCTGTTGCCTTGTATCCAAGACAGTCCCACCTCCCAAGGACCAACTACAATGCCAGCTCTTCCAAATGTCTTCTCACCAGCTGAGAGGGCTGCTTCCCTCTTGTGAACACTCAGAAGACTTTGTCCTCATCTCTCTTCTCATATTTTTCATTGTCTCTCATCAAAGTTCACTGAATGATTATGGAAAGAGTAGAAGGAGGGAGAAGAGGAGAAAAGAGGAAAGAGGGGAAGACAAATATAAGGAGATATGGCCAGCAATGTGGAAATGACATTTCACATTCTAGACAATTGGTCTATATCTGTTTTTTCTTTTTAATTTTCCTTCCTAAACTTTTCTTTATTCTAGAAACCTTTTCTAAGTTGCTCCACTTCCATGCCCCACATGGGCTCTTTTCCACTATGTCTTTTATAAGTTATAACTGTGTGTGTGTGTGTGTGTGTGTGTGTGTGTGTTCAGATAAATGTATCTTTTTGACAGGTGAAGAAATCTATGTCCTGATTAAAGTCATGCATTTGTATTCATCTCTTGCTCAAGATACTTTCTAGGCCTCCAAGATACATATAGAATTTGATAAATGGTAACCCCAACTTCATTAATGGATCTTTTGAAAAATACTGCCAGACTCTGTGGCTCAGTATAAAATAAAAGTCCAGGTTTCTTGTTGAATAGTTACTGAAAATTTCAAGATGACAACAGATGAGGGTACAACAATGGAAGAGGTCACTCTCGCCACAGGTAGGCAAGTGCATAGGTCACATGCCCAGGAACTCAGGATGCCTGTGTATCAGTATCCTTTATGATGTTTGCGTATGTGCATGTGTATCACACCACATGTGTGAAAGTCAGAAGACAGCTCAAAGGAGTTATTCTCTCCTTCTACCACATGCTCCTAGGTACGAAACTCAAGTGGTCAGGCTTGACAGCAGGTACTTTTACCCACAGAAGCATCTTGTTGATTCTGCAGTGTCTTTAGACTTATAGAATGTGGGTCATTAACAACTTTAATCATATATTTGATCCCCTCCAAACTAGAATGACTTCCATCTGGCTACTCCAATATACAAGGCAGGTCTGTGTTGGATAGACATGCTGCTATCCAAAGAGTCTGACAACCTACAAGAAAGTTACTTGTGGAATCTCTGCTTTCTGGAGAGAAGATAGGAGGCATTCTAGGACTCAAGAAGCAGGTTCACTCAGCATCCTCAAACCACCCTTAAAAGCACCAAGGAAGAGTTCTGATTTGTCATCTTTCTTCTATAGCAGATGTATTCACCTACCAGAAGTACTAGCTATTTCTTGAATAGAGTTAAACGTCTGGCCCTGTCTTCTAAGAATTGGAGTCATGATGACCTATTTTTTTCTCTCATCTAAAATTTTTCTCTCCTACCCAAATCAAAGGAAAGTCGGGGATTCTTTTTGCTCATGTTGTCTAACTTCTCTGCAGTTCACTTCCACATCAAGGTAACAGAGACGTTGCAGAATGTCTTCCAGTAGGGCAGGCTAGCAGGAGTTCCCACCACGAATCTGAAATGTTCTGTGACCTTCTCAGAGCTCCATGACAGTGCATCACACATAGGTAATAAATATTCTATCCCACACAAGATTCCCCAAAACAGGAAAAGGCTATGGTCTCCTCCCAAACCTTTATTCATTGATGGGACATTGGCATTTGCAACTGGCCACAGTAGTCAAACTTTTGCAGACTTCACCATGCTCTGTGAAGAACACCAAGAAAATACACAGCAAATAGAAATGGTCTTGGAAAAGCTAGAGTGCACGGCCACCATAATGCCTTGGTCTGGGCTGCTGGGCTGCTGGCTAGAGATGCAAGAGCCACAGGGGGACATGTGAGCTCTCCATTTTGACATGATAGTCTTGTGGACTAGAAAAAAAAAGGCATTCGTAAGTAGCGTCAAGTGATATCAAGATGTTTGTACCAAACACTCCAGGAACAATAACATAAAACCTATTTTTTTACATCAATCAAGATATTCTGAGTTGTGATAATATAAAGTAAATTGAGTGCCTTAAGATAATAAATGACTTACATGCAACCATGTTCAATCTACTATGAGAGTGTGTTCTTCTCCAGACAGGCAGGCACTGCTAGTATTGAAGTCCAAGGATATTCTGAATAACACTGGCTGCTGTCAATCTTCATCTTTGGAATGAGTATCTCACTTTTGAAATGGGTCAAAAGTCATCTGGCACTGAGTCTGCTGAAGAAAGAAAGAGGTCACACTGGGTGAAACACTTCGGTCTTAAACAGGGTGAAGTCCTGAGGTTGTAAGATAAATCTTCCTGTGTGGTTGGCTAAAGTGCCTTTGTAAACAGACACCCCCAAACAACATTACCATGTGAATTTACACTCTGTTCACCTGAATAAGCATTCTTGATTTTTAAAAAACAGTCATCTCAGGAGCTTTTGACTACATTTGACAGGGAATAAGGATAGAAGAAAAGCAAGCCTGCTGTCGACTAGGGAACTCACAGAGATCTGATATATTTGTGCCATGGAGTCTCAAAGGCTTCCAAGTATATTTTTTATAGTTTGCTACCAGCCTTGAAACATTGGATAGGGAGAGAGTGGTGTATGCAGGGCTACATCTCAGACATAGATCCTGATGGAAACTGAAGCTAAGTCCAGCTCTTAACTGTGCTCTTCCTCCATTAACCCCATATAGAATGAAGGGGTTCCTGTACTGCTCAGGGATAGTCCTTACATGCAACCATGTAAGGGTCTCAGGAAGCAGAGGAACATCAGACTCCTGTTCCTTGAGAAATGATGTCCAAGCAGCATAGATAGACTTAAAGCAAGCAACATAGAGATAAAAGAATGGTTTTAAACTGCTGTGCTAAATTCAATATAAGGAAAGTTCAGATGATGTGAGCTGGGAGATAGCCTGAGGAAGTGAAGTTTTAGCTAGGCAATGAGAAATGAATCTGTCAAAGCAGGGAACCAGCTGGTGTTGGGAAGAGAACAGCTTGTACAGAGACCTGGGGGTTCTGGAAGCATTGGCCATGCTACTTTGTAGATCATATGATACAACTCCTCATTTGTAAAGTGAAGAATGTGGAAAGGTCAAATCTAGAGACCAGATGTCCTGACTCACGTGTCTTTAGAGTGTTTCTCAGGACACCTCTGATTCTTTGGAATTCCAGATTTGTCTGGAACAAGCAGAGAACTTAATGCCTGGGATGAACAGCAGCATGTTGCTTTTGAGAGTTGGTTATGGGCTTATATATAACATTGTGCATATGCACACGTACACACACACATATTTCTATGTACATTTACACAAAATATTCAAATACATACACATATACACATGCACAAAGTATATTATTTTAATATATGTGTACATATAATATGTTTATTTTGAAGATTTTTACATTTTTAATTTTTATACATGGATATGTGTCCTTGCATGTAAGCGCAATGCCCGCAGAGGCCAGAAGGTGGCATAGTACCTGCTGGATCTGAAGTTACATGGAGTTGTGAGCTGTTTAACTGGGGTTCTGGGAATTAATTGGGGTGATTTTCAGCACTAGCACGGCCTCTTAACTGCTGAACCATCTCTTTACTCTACAGCTGGATGGTAGTGTAAAGAACCCCCAAACTCTATCAAACTCTATTTCTTTAATCTTGGCTGTAGGTAAAAGTCACATTAGCATTCTATGGTTCAGTTTCATCAAATACAGACACATCTTCTAGGCTAAGCAGACACTGGATTTTAGTGAAGTCCAGAGGTTAATATGAAATTGTCAAACATGCACAAACTTATAATACTATTTTTAACAATCAAAAGATTGGCTGATCTGAAGTTCTCTGTGAGACACTATGTCTAGTTTTCTCTTCTGTTAATTTTGAAATTCTTCACCTTTACCAGGCCATTTGGTACAGGTTCCATGGAAACTATCCCACCAGACCAAGCTCAAAGCCCTTCCAAGTAGGATTCAGGGTCAGGAATTTTTGGATCAGGAAAACCAAGCTCACACTCCTTCTCTGTCTGTCCCTTTCCAATTCTGTTGTCCTGGGAAAGGTTATTTTAAAAGGAGGCCCACTTCATTCACTTGTAAAGCTTGGATAGTTAGGTCTCCTTCATAGACTTATGTGAAACAGAGACTAATTTGGGAATCCATGGGTGCTCTCTGGTGCCCAAGAAGCCTCAGGAGGACAAGTTTGCCAGCTCAAGTGCTTTCCTTCCAACACTAGCCCCAAATATTGCCATGCTCCCAGGAGTTCTAGGTGTTTATTGCATCCCTCTGGTCTTCTGTTTTGTAAACTTTAGAAACTCTGCTTGGGAAGAGTATGTTTAGTTTTCCAGAAATCTTGAGGTTTATGCAGTTGGTTATTTAATGGGCAAATTTCTTCTGATCACATATACAAAGCATTTATACATGTAAATGATTTTTATAAAATCCACTATTCTCCTGGTGGAGGAAGACAAAAAAAAAAAAACAAAACAAGTAATAACTGAAGTAGATTAGCAGTTTCTGAAGTATGCTAGAAAATGATCAGTGTTACTAAGAATGAAACAGAATGGATACAAGAAGTGATAAGAGTCAGGTGGGAGGGATCTATTTACATATAGTGGTTACGGTGATGGCACTGGAAAGAGGTCATACCAGTGATGTCCAACAGGATGATAGACTGAGTCAGTGGTTATCTGTGGAGTACAGGGGTAGAGGAAAATGGAATATGGTTGCTAAAAAGTACCAAACAAGTTTAAGTAAGGTAAAGCATCATAGTAGAAGAGATGGCAGGCACTGGAGAAGACTAGATTATTTATGGCTTCCTAGGCATTGCTCTGTCTGGATTTCACACTGACTTCATTCATTTGAGACATGTTTTAGTTTGCTTTCCATTGCTGTGATAAAATGCTATTCTAAGCCATCTTGGGGAGGAAAAGGTTAATTTCTTTATAACTTGAGTTACAATTCCCAGGCCACAGTCCAACACTGAGAGACGTCATGGCAGGAGCTAAAGCTGAGGTTGTGGAAGAATGTTGTTTACTGGCTTGCTCAGCTAGCTTTCTTATACCACAATTACTGCCTTGTCGGGGATGCTACCACCTGTAATAGGCTGGACCCTCCCAAGTCAGTTGTTAATCAAGAAATCTGATTGTCTACAGGCAATCTGATGGAGGCAACCCTCCAAGGTAGTTCCCTCTTCCCAGATGACTCTAGATGTGTGTTGAACTGATAAAAACTAACCAGCCTCATAACAATGTGTTAGATTTCTGCTTTGTATATAGCCATATGTTCTAAGCCATGATGGCCAGGAATAACGCAGAAGTCAAATGAAAATGCATAATACTGACCCCTTTACCATTAATCTAGTGGGCTGTTAGGATATCTATTAATTCAACCTTCACTCTTCTGGTATCAATCAAGACACAAAACTGCACAAGAACAGACAGTGCTCCTACTTGTGTGATACATTCATTGTAACTCAGGTTCCCATAACTTTGGTTCTAGTAGCATCCTGGGCCATTGCTGTACCTGTGTTGTTCGATGTTTACCAGCAACCCTGGCCTCTACCCACTAGATTCTAGCAACGCATTTGTCAGCTCTCCAGACATTATGAATAGCCCTGAGTAGAGGCCGAAAAAGTCATTGCCAAAGTATCACTGATCTAACTGGAAAGATGTAAAGTTCTTTTTGTCATAATTTTTGGCTGGTGTCAATGAACACTTGAACTGTTGGTTTTGGAGGCTTCTCCTTGTGAGATTTGAGGGTACACAGAGGCCACAGCTGCTGTACTCTCAGCATTTGTCTTTGTTTCAAAATGGTGATGGTTTGGCTGTCAATAAAATGGTATTTGGAAATAAGGTTTTAAGGGAAGATTAGGTTCAGTGAGGTCACACAGTGAGACCTCCATAATAGATTTGTGTCCTTAAAAGAAAGAGCAGGAAAAAGATGACAATTTTCAGGCCAGGAAGATGGTCATTACTGCAAACTGGGTGTACCAACTCCTTGGTCTTGGAGTTCCGACTTCCACAGCTATGACAAATAGGTTCTGTTACTTAAGCCACCCAGACTGTGGTATTTAGTTATAGTATCCCATGTTAACTAAAGTAGCCTTTTTTAAAAAAATAATAGTATTTACTTAATGTATATGAGTACACTATAGCTGTCTTCACACACCAAAGAGGGCATCAGATCCCATAACAGATGGTTGTGAGCCACCATATGGTTGCTGGGAATTGAACTCAGGCCCTCTGGAAGAGCAGTCAATGTCTTTTGTCTACAGAATCTGAGTACGCATGAAACTTGCTTTAAAAGGTGTTGTGTCAGGGTATATGCAGACCCAGACTGGACAACCATGGAAATTTCCTCCTTTGTTTGTGTTCAGAAGTAGAGCAACAGAGACAGGGGAAAGCGCTTTGGCAGTGGTAGTGCTTCTTGCACCTTACCATTTCCAGGTAACAAGAATGAGGGCCTCCGAGACAGTATGGTGCAGAAAGATTGCCTCTAGTATCACTGCCCCAGCTCCAGCACAATTATCAGATTGTCCGATCCTGTGGTGGATGGGTCAGGATGGGGTCTTCTTTCAGGCTAATGTCATCCAAGCTTGGTTCTTGCTAGTGTTTCACCCCATGCCTTTTGATAAATTCCTTTTCTGTACCAGCCAGTTCAGTTCAGTCTCTATTACTTGCCACCAGGAACGTTGCCTAAGACTGAAGATAAAAAAACCTCAAAAACAAAACAAAATAAAAACCCCAAAACGAAAAATAAATACATAAAACAAACAAACAAGAACAGCAGCTGATGTCAGGAGTCAGAGGCCTGAAAGGCGTTCAGTGCCCACACTTTGGGCAGAGTGCACTGTTGTTCAGTGCTTTTATACAGGTTATACATTTTGGTGTTTGACATCCTGTCCTCACAGTCTGTAGGATCCATTTGCTTCTAAAAACAGAACCCTCAAGACTGGGAGAGTGTTTGAAGCCTACCTCACATCTTTCCTGAAGACACAAATGACTGAGAATGTGGTGATGTGAGTGGAGAGCTAAGCTGTATGCACCGAGATAAAGTTCACAGTGGAATGTTAAGGCCTGGGGTCCATTGTAGTCAGATCTCCTATTCTCCATCTCGGCTTGAATTACCAAGTGATAGAAGTGATTCCCCATCCCCTTAGAATGGTCTGTAGAAAGCCAGTATTTAGTGACTAATGTTTGAGGCCTATGACCTCTTGGGTATCTTTGCTAGTTAAAAACTATGTTTTCTCAATGAAAGCCCCAAGAGAGATAGTCTATGATGTCTCCATGCATCTCTTGTTTGAAATAAGAGAGATGAGACATATTAAGTGGTAACCATAATGAACAGTGAGGCACATCCCAAGCATTGACTGTGCAAGCTATGTCCTCTGTTCATGCATCCCTGCCCTCTATCTGTATATCTGTGGCAGAAAAGGGAAGCAGGAATATACCCATTTTATTGAATAGAAAAAGAGAGCACCGTGTAGTCAACTAACTTGCCCAAGGCCAGCAGACATCAAAAAGCAGAAGTGAAAGATGAATGACTGACTCAGAGTGCCCACCAGCACAGTGGGTAAATACACTAGCCTGGAAGCCATTGGTGCACTTATCAGTTGCATTCCTCATTGGCCAGGAGAATTTACATGTAACTTGCTTTTCTCATGGTAACATTAAACAAACAGTATCTATCCCCACTGGGCTATGAGAAGAATAAATGATCATAACATATATGAAAATCTAGAATGGTGTCTAACATCAGGCAATTGGTTGATAAACATTAGCCAATGTTCATAATATTTTTTTTTATCATAACTTAGACACAGAGAACATCTTAACATTCCCTACTTGGTCCTTCTTTGTAGATTCTGTGTCCTCATAGGACATATTAAGCAGTTAACAAGTTTTTGATAGGTAAATAAATGAACAGGTACCAGGATTATTTTATCTTATTTTAAAATTGTGTGTGTGTGTGTGTGTGTGTGTGTGTGTGTGTGTGTGCGAGAGACAGAGACAGAGACAGAGAGACAGAAAGACAGACAGAGACAGAGTCAGAGTCAGAGAGTACATGTCTGTATGTCTGTATTGGGTCTATATAAGTGCAGTGCCCACAGAGGCCAGAGGCCAGAGTCAGATTTCATAGAGCTGAGGTTACGGTTGGTTCTGAGCCATATGACATAGTTCTTGGGAATTGAACTTGGGTTCTTTGATAATTCCATTTAGATTATATTCACCTCCTCTCTTCACAACTTTTCTAAGATCCAGCCTGCCTTCCTTATTTGCCCAACGTTGCGCCCTACTACCTGCTCCATCACAGACTCATCTCTCTAGCCCTGGTACGTGAGCTACTGAAGGTATTAGTGAGGGCTGGGGAAAATAACTGAATTTGTTTCACTGTGTAGGATGTGGGAAGAGACATGAACATTGACATTTCTTCCCGAGCAAAAAGAGTATCTTATCTACATTGCAGGGAACAATGGGCTTTGGACCCCCTGTCCTGGCTCCTTCTCATGCTCTGTCTTTGCTTTCCAATTTGCACTTAAGCCTTAGCCCAGCCTGTGCTGTGAATGTCATGGCTGTAACTTCATGCCAGTAAAAAGCCTTTCATGCTCTGCTAATGTGGCATTTGTTTGGTAATATAGGGGAGAGAGCGTTCAAAATAAATCCAGAAATGGCATCTTATAAATTTGGATTTCCTGTTCTTGTAATTTATAGGGCTCACATTGGAGAACACTGTCTTGTGCATAAATACAATTTCTTTGTGAGCTGATGATGGAATTTATATCAAAGGGGGTCGAACATACACTTCATGAACTCGGCATCTGCTATTATGAGCCATTTCATGTATAACTGGAGACAAATGAGCTCTCCCCCTGTTTGTCTTAACTTAAAATTCAGTGGGTTTGCTTGAATTCATTTCCAAGGCCAAGGAGTGGGGGAAGGGAAGGGAGATTTATACACCTTTAATATAATCAATTCTGAATGTATCTGCAGACAAATAATTTTAAAACATATGCACCAGGAAATACCTCTATTAATTTCAGCCACAGAGATTGTTGAATTTTTATGTGATTGAAGGTTTGTGTGTTTAAGGAGTTGGATTTTTTCCCTTAAATTCCACCTTCTCTTTCCTTCCTCTCCAGGGTGGAAAGAAGGTGTTTTGAAATAAAATCCCACAAGGAAACAATCCCCCAGACAATTAAACTGGTAGAAATTCCCCCGAGGGGGAAAATTCGTAAAAATAATTGCTGTTCTGGGTTTCTGCAACATTTTAGCTTGGTGCAAGTGAGGACCTCTGCATAATCCTAACAAACATATACACAAACATGCAGAATGTGTTGTCCACAGAGCAGGCTTGGGACCCTGCTCTATGTAACGACCCAGCCAGACATGGTGCCTTTCTGGCAAGAGGCAGTAATGTGGAGGTTGTCGCCCATATAAAATAACAATCAGGTCATTTATAAGGTTCTGCCAAATATTAACCTTATATCCAATTCTCTACCCACCTTTCAAAGTCCTAATGTGAACCAGGCCAGCTCCGCATCACTTTATGGTACTCTGGGACAAAGGTAGGGGTTATGGGAAAACAACAAGACAGTGCACACTTGTTAGAAGTATTTTAAGGGTAGCATGTTTATTTCATGGCAATGATGTCATTTTCTGCCCTCCCCATCTTAAATGGCAGAGATATTGTTTAATTGCCCTACTTGCAGGGAAACTCAAAGGTTAATTCATCCAAGAAAGTGGGGTTTGCGTTTGTCCTGAAGATTACAGAATTACTTGAGTTATGGCCACTGGTAGAGGCAACTGTGGTTTAAGCTTAGATGGTCCAGCATGTTTTGGCAAGGAGAATACCAAAGCTATGGTTGAGTATCTGTATTAGGGCGTCCTCTGAATGGAGTGCTGAGCTTCCTGCCATGCTTGGATGGTTAATAGTACATTAATATCTACTCTTAGCCATCATTGCAGGATTACTCTTAATTCTTCAAAGATAACCTCTCATTTGGACTATGGTTTCTGCTTAGTCACTTCCTTTTAATTCCAGCAACCATTTTGGAACTCTTTGCCTGTGCCAGACCAAGTCTACACACGTTACCATCCTCTTGGATCTTCAGACCTATCCTTAGAGGTGGACACTCGTAATAGCCCTGTTTTAGTTACAAGGTGAAAGAGGTTCCCTGGAGGGGAATTTCCCAGGCCAAGTGGCTGCATAATATGAAATGAGATGCAATCCCTGGGCCAGCTCATGTTCTGGGGACTGGAAGTCTTTTGTTTTATTAGAAGTCATTAGTAGCCCAGATCTTTTTCCAGACTCTGTTCTCAAAGGCTGATGAGAGACTTCCACAGAGCTAGCCTGAGTGGGATGCAGTTTAGAGGAACTTCTGTAGCCACAAGCCACCCATGACCTCTGAGATTCAATAGATAGATAACTCCTGAGTTAAGTCCTCCTCTGTGAAGACTGGATTGCATTCACTCCCTCAGCTTTGTAAGTCCTCACTGCCAAGTTTCCTGTTCTTCTCTCCTGGCCCACCACACCTTCCTCCTGAAGACCTTGGAGGACTGTGCAATTTCCAGCTTGAAATTAAGCCAGGTGTGAAGTTGTCCACAATAACAATGGAGAGCTGGGCTCTCTGGGTCAAGTCTAGAAATTGGAGTTCTCCCTAGTTCATTGAAAACAGAGGTGACATTTCTTGTTTGTTGGCCAAAATGCTACATCTTTCCATGGGCCTTTTTTTGAATATATGTCTTTCTTTGCTGAGTTGAGGGGGAAGCAAACCTTTCAGCAAATGAAGTATTAGAACAACCAACTTGTCACAAATGTTGGGGCGATGTTTTCAAGCAGGTTCCAGCCTCTGCAGTGAGGAGAATCAGCTTTAACACAACTGTTATTTTAACAATAGGTTACCAGATCCATTGGGCAATCTGACTAAGAGGCCGTATTTATTTCCCTAATTTTATAAACATTTAATAGGTCCTTATTAAACACATCAGCCAGCATGATTTAATAACACAATCAGTCCTAGAAGTTTAAGAAAATTGAAAACAGGGTTTGAATGTAATGCAGCCACAATTACTGGAGATTATAGGGAATCACTCCCAGATGTCTACAGGGGAGAACTGCTAATCTCTGTTTGCGTGGAGGTGATTTCCTTTGGAACCCTGCCCAGCCTTCAACAGCACTAGGGCTGAACAAATTAGATTTGAAAGTCCCCAATTTTATGACTAAGGTAATATACTCTGTGTATTTAGAGAAACACTAAGTTCCTATTTGCACTGGCTCTAGGACGTTGGGTAGAGATGTTGATTTCATTTAGTTTGGCTCCAATGTGGAATATGGCCATAGGTTTGAAAAGGGTCAGCATATGTTTTTGTGGTCTTTCAGAGGTATTCTGACTCCTCTTTATCCACCATGCTGAGGCGTTTGCATCATGATGATGTGGTGATGGCAGATCCCAGGAATGTGCTACAATTAGACCTGGAAGACAGTGTGCTGGGGAGCCTGGGGACCCCACCTCCTGTACTAAACTTTTGAGCCTTTAACTTATTTCTGCTCCTGTTTATGGAGCCATCTCCATGTGGCTATTCTTATGCTCAGAGGGTGACAACCTAGTAGACTTCACTTTTCTCTCTTGGCCAACATCTGGAAAGGGTGAACTCATTGCAAGAAGACAGTTTCTTGACTCTGGGTGTTGAAGTACGATCCAGAAGGCTTAGGGGTGAAGTCTTCAGGGCTGAAAGAAGCTCCTTGCAGTCTTGGTGTCCTCCCTTCTTGTTTGCTCATTTTTAAGAATCGCATAGACATGTTAACAATGGTTCACAGTTGCTGAGCACTTACTATAGGCCACCCAAACCTGGTTCTACATAGGGCACAAGTGATAATTTTGCAAGCTTCACGAGGACCTGGTGATGTCACTGCCACTTCCCAAATTTTACAGAGGTAGCTGCGATACTCTCAACATTTTAACTTGCTGTGTTTCCTAAGAGAGTAAGGATACGACTAAAGGGCTTTGATTATGAAGCTCTTGTTCTGTGCTTATTTGTCCATGTGTGTATGCCTGTCTGTGCATGTGTGAGTATGTTTGTGTATATAATGTAGGTCCGTGTGCATGCATTCATGTGTCTGAGTCCAGATGTAAAGTTGTCAATGCACACCTGTGGAGATCAGAGAGCTTCTTTTTTTTAATCTTACTTGAGGCAAAGTCTTTTTGTCATTGGTTGCTACTTAAGCCAGGCTGGCTGGTCCATGGATGGGCTTCCAGGACTTCTGTCTCTGATTTCTGTCTTGTAGGGACACTGGGATTATAGGTGTACATCACCCAAACCTGGTTCTACATGAGTTCTGAGGTTTCCAATTCCCATCTTGACACTTGCATGGCAAGTGCTTTAGCTACCAAGTCACCTCCCCAGCCCTCTGGCTCTTGTCCTCAATGTCTTTGAAATTTGTGGTTCGTAAGAATGATAAAAATAATGAGGTGGTAGCAAACCATAACTGTCTGAAGAGAACGTAAACTTTGCTATGTGTCTTCCTGCTCACCTTCACAGATCTGGTCTTACCTTCTCATTTCATCCTTACACTGTGTGTCTTCCCCGTGCTTATTTAGAGTTTTAATACACTGAAGAAGCAGGAAGGGAAGACTCAAGAGAGAAAGAACTTTAGGTAAGATTTTTAAGAAATGTTGGTCCACTTGGCAGAGGATGAAAACATATGAGACGTTGGGTGGAAGTTTATCTATCTCTTCCTACATCCCAGGTACTATCCAAAGACTCTCTCATAGTTTCCTTTATTTTAGTTGCCCCATAATCCTCTGAAGTACTTATACTATAAAAGGATCCATATTTACCCCATTACATAACAAGTTCAATTTTACCCAGCTGGCAAATGGCAAAATAGAGATACGTACCAGTCTTTGAGGCTAGTACCTACTCTTGTCATCAGGCTGGAGCACTGTGTATTAAGTCGTTCCTCTTTCTGAGAAATGCAGCCATGAAATTTATGCTCCATTTCCATGACTTTGATTTGCTGAACTGTGTTTTCTTGACATATGATGAATCTTTGCCCAGAGTCCTCAGTATGTTTATCAAACTGGAGGGAAATTAAAATCCTTTTTTTTTTTAATTTGGCTCTGACTCTACATCACAAGCCACATCCTTGTTCTTCTACACCCTCATCTCACCACACCCATGAACCCTACTCAGATGTAACCAACTCACAACCATAAACACATTCATTGATGCGTGTCAAAGCTCTGTGTGCTGAATAGTGAAGCAGAGTACGGTATCCTTGACCCTTCAGAGAAACAAAAAGAACAGAGGTCTTCATTCATCCTCCATCCTAGCAAGGTGGTTCTCCTACAGGCAGAAGCTGGAGCATCCTGATCCCTGGATGGAGGCTTTTGTTTAGTCTTTCAAATCAGAGAAATTTTTATCTACATCTAGCATGTGTAATAATTGCTATGCAGTACCATAGGATACTTATGAGCTTGGTGCATAGACTGATTCTGTCTCTTTTGAGAGCTCTGTGGTTTGGCACCCCAGGTGAGAACATCCAGGGAAGGAAACACAGAGAACATCTCAGACAATATCCCAAATGAGTAGACATTGGATGGGTCCCTCAAGTGAAAACACCCCAAAGGGAAGATCTTTCTAGATAGGTAACCCATGCAAGAGCTGACTCAGTGTCCCAATGAAGACTTGTAAAATAAACCAGCCACAACCTCCTTCTCTAGTGTCCTTTATGCCAACTCTGGGAAGCAAACAGCATAAACCATAACCCACAAGGCTATTAAAGCAACTCAAAATGAGACCAGGCCAGAAGAACCCTGAACAGATAACACCCATTTTTAGACTCGCTTGATTCACAAACATCAGCAACACAATTTGAGTTGGTTCTTGTGTCTATATTATAATTTTTAAAAAGCCTAGCCAATCAGAAGAAGCCAAAAAACTTTTAGAACCAGGGAGTTTCTAATGAAGGTTAAGCTAACTACATGACTGTAACCAGATAAATATTTTCTTTGCTTTCCTTTCCTCTTCATGCTAGAAAAGCCTCCTGGGGTTGTGAAATTGCTCAGAGGGTAAAGTGTTTATCAAGTATGCACTGACATCTATATTTGATCCCAGGATCTAACTAAAAGTCCAGGCATAGTAGCATATTAATCTCAAAGTTGGGAAAGCTGGGACAGGAAGATCTATGGAACTTGTAGAACAGCTATGTGGTCAAATGGCTAGGTCCAGATTCAGTGAAAGAATCTGTCTCAAAAAATAAAGTGGAACATTATGGAGAAAGATGTCTGAGGTCATCCTCTGGCATCTATATGCATGCACATATATCATGTACATCTGCACATAATACACATAAAACACACACACACACACACACACATACACAGAACTTCCTGTTTGTATTCCATCATGGATTGAAGAGACCCATTCCTCTTCTGTATCACTGTTTAGTCAGATAAACTCTTCAAATTTTTCTTGAGCCTCAGTTTATCTCATTTGCACATGTTATGATGACACCATGTGTCGTATGTGGCCACTGCACCACAGGAGCAGTTCTGTCAGGACATGCTGGGCACACCTGTTCTGAAGTTCAGCTGCTGAGCCACCTGGAGTAGGTAGCACTTTGATCCGATCACTATCTAGTTTTTACTGTGAATGGCTCAGATGGCTTCAGTGAACACAGCAGACTGAAGATTTAATAAGACAGCTAAAAGGAAGCACACATACACACACAGCACAATTGAAATAAAGAGAACAAATCAACTAAATAAGTAGGGTTTTGGTTTCTAAAATGGACATCATCCTGTTCTATCTTTAAATAGCTCATTTAATCAAAGTTGGTCAGTACAGGCTTCCCACCAAATTCTCAGGGCCAATTCTAATTGTACAATAATTAGTAACTGAGTGTTTATAGAGCAAGGCCTTCCTGGAGACTGTCTGCCTGGCTTTGTATCCATATGCCACCAACCATTAGTTTTGTATCCATGGTCAAATTATCCAGTCTCTAGTAGCTTACAGATCCTCACCTGGGGCTGGAGAATGACTCAGCAGTTAAAAGCACTTCTTGCCATTGCAGAAACATGGGGTTCAATTCCTAGCACACACGGTAGTGATTCTCAGCAATCTGTAGCCCCAGTTCTAGAGGATCTGACACCCTCTTCTGGCCTCTATAGGCACTGTACACACATAGAAACACACATACATACACTTAAAATATTTTTGAATTGTAATTTTTATCACCTGCAAAATGGGAACAGATATTACATCTTGATTCATCAAACGGATGGAAATCAGTGAGAAAAAAACAAATTTGTTCCCCAAATCAAGAACATCAACGATTGAGAGGCTTGGAGTAGAACTAGTATGTGGACTTACAGTCACACAAATCTGAGTTGCATTCTGACTCCAGCTCTTCCCACAGATGTCATGGCTATAACTTCTGCATCTTATTTTACTCTCTTATTAAATATCCTGGAGGTATATGCCTAATTAAGAGATTTAATAAATGAAAGCTATGTGAAGTAAAATACCCATACAATTCTGAGTCCAACCCAAATGGATGCTGTGGTTTAGACCTTGAATGTCTCTGGAAGACTCATATGCTGCAGGCTTAGTGTTCCATGAGGTATCTTGGAAGGGTATATCTTTAAGCAATGGGCCCATTGTGAGGTTTCAGTTCATCACGGTTGTGCCCTCAAGGCACAGATACTATGGGACTCTGGTTTGTTCCTTTCCTTCTTGTTCACTTCCTGACCATGAGGAGAACAATTTTGCTCAACAATATGCTCTGTCCATCATGTGCTGCCCAGAGGCCCAAAACCAAACAAAGCTGCTCCATCAGAGTTTACAACTTCTAAAACTGTGGTGTGTGTGTGTGTGTGTGTGTGTGTGTGTGTGTGTGTGTGTGTGTGTGTGTGTGCATGTGCATTCAGGTATTCGTGAATGTATTCTTGAAAGGTATTCTTGAATACCTTAGCAATATCTAGCTGGCTAACACAATAGGGATGGAAGAAAAATATTTATACTCCCTCAACCTGTTCCCTCCTCTGAAACAAAGAACCATGATACCTAGCCTATGTGGTAAATGAGGCTAAATGAGACTCCTGTGAAGTTCCTAGTGTAACACTCATACTACGTAAACAGCAAGAGCATTATTATCCTTCTTTTCAAATCACTGGGCAGCTATGACCCCCTAAGCTGCCCTTCATCCTACAAAAGACATTTAATTAAGTGTGTAAACTTAAAATAAGAATGTACATGTCCATCTCCTTCCCCCAGATCTTTCCATAGCTACTCTCTATATACATACATCCTTTATAATAATCCCTTTAAAACCAATTTGTGCTGCCCTCATATTCTTCTATGTTGGTCTTCCATCGACTGCATTGCAAGGGTTTTCTGGGCACAAGGGTAGCCTGGCATTTGGAAGCCAAGGAATATCACAAAGTCACATCACAAAACAAACCTCAAGCAAGAACAATTGGAAAGGACTGAAATGGTGGTGGCCTCTGACTGGCAATGGAGATAAGAGTAGGTTGGGCAGAGGAGCAAGCTCTTATAGGGTCTTTGGAGCACTCAGAGTGAGCTAGAGGAAAAGTATAGTTCAGCAGAAGTATTGCTTGGCCATGAACTCAGAAAAATTGCATGACAATTAATGCTGAGTCAGGAGGGCAAGGATTTCCACGTCTGGGAGCCCAGGGGCAGGCCAGAGCCAGGGTGATTTCTCCTCTTTTACTCTGCATACATTCTTAGAGAAAACCGTGTCATCCTCTCCCAGAAGCTAAGCATTGCAGTAGCTCCATGGTGGATTTTCTTGTTCAACCCCTGTCTCTTTGCTGGGGTTTTGTCTGTCTTGTTTTTGCTCAGGTTTTGTGCATGATGTTTCAACGTGTGTGAGTTCCTATATGCAGCTTCTCTGTTATGTGAAAGAAGACACTGCTGTCTTGCCAGTGATTGCTCCATCTACCTTTTACCCTCTCCCTGCCCCCTCTTCCTCAATGATCTCTGAGTCTTAAGAGAATCAAGTATTGGGTATGTATGTTCCATTTAGGACTGAGCATTTACAGTCTCTTTTTCTCTACTTCTTGGACAGTTGTTGGTTTTCTGTGTAGATGAAGGTTGAGAGATGCAATGGACTATAAGTCATTAGGAGTTGGTTTACTATTATATCCATCCATTTAGCAGCATAGTAATAGGTTCTCCCCTCAGTTCTCATCCCTTTCTAGCCATAGGTTCTTAGCCTACTAATGATGTTAGGGATGCTAGGGCTGGGTTTCATCTTGTGGAGTAGGACTTAAATCTACTCAGAAAGTGGTTAGTTACTCCCTGATGTTTGTGCCCTCAGTGCAGCAGCACTGAGCCAATCGTTGTTGTAACTCACAGGGTTCATACCTGGGTATGATTGGTGATCCTTTTCTACTCTAGTAGAATTGTAGAACCTTTCAGAGCTACAAAAGCTAGTCAAGAGAGATGAAACATCCAACTGGTACCAGCCTGAATTTGCCACATTCTATGATGGTTGCAGCAAAAACATCTTACTATGGAGTTTTGGAGTGTAAATATGAAAAGTGGAAATAGAATGCCATGCTTAGGAGTGATGTTAAGACCTGACTGGCCAACAGCTCTAAAAGAAAAAACCCATTCTGGGCATTGGACTCTTATTTACAGCTCATAGTGTCTAGAGGGGGCATTGTTACCCTGTTTGAGGGTAACTCTTAACTCTTTTCATGTATATGGATATACAGTTTTAAAAGAAGCTTCTATATAGTAGCAGGTTCCCATGTTGATTTTTTAGGGAGGATCTTTAGTATTAGTTCTTCTTAAGATCTTTTATTCCATTAGTTCTCAGATATGTCTTATTTGACAACTGAGCTATAGATAGTATATATTCAATGGTGTTCAGTGAATTTGTGATGTCATTACCAGCACACCAACCATCTCCAGAACTCTTTTTCCTGAAAACTTTGTACCCAGAAAGCAATAACTTCCTGCTGCCCATTCCCTTGATTCTTCACAGAGGCCATTCTACTTCTGTCTACAAATTGATCCATTCTAGATCATACAATGGTTGCTATTTTATAACTGATGTATGTATCATAGCACTCTACATTGCAAAATGTATCAAAATTTTCCCTTTTCATGAAGGCTGACTAAATATATCATTTACTTATTCTTTGCTTTGTTTTAGGCAGGGACTTATGTACCTCAGACTGACCTCAAACTCACCATGTAGATGAAAATCACCCTGAATATCTGTTCTTCTTGTCTCCCCCTATTGAGTCCTGGGATTACAGGTGTATGTTACTATGCCCAGTTTTATGAAATGTTGGGAAATGAACCCAGGGCATCTTGTGTGTTGTACCAGGATCCTAACAATGGAGCTACATCCATGACCTTGTATCATACACACACACACACACACACACACACACACACACACACACACACACACACTTGAGGAAGAATAAAGTGGTAAAATATTTAATTCTTTTTATTTAAAATTTTTTGTATAATATATTTTGGTTATGTTTGCCCTTCTCCTACTTCTCTTCCTCCATCTGTTTCTCTGTCTCTCTCTCTGTCTTTCTGTCTGCCTGTCTGTCTATCTGTCTGTCTGTCTGTCTATCTGTCTATCTATCCATCTACCTACCTATCTATTTCTCTCTCAAAAATCACCCCACAAAACACACAACAAAAAATTAAAAATTAAAACAAGCAAAAGAAAAATACCGCCATCCACAAAAGGCCAAAATGAAACAGAAAGTCCACAAAACCCCACAGAGTCGTTGGTTATCTATTCCTGGGCATGGTGCTTTCCCTGGAGTGTGGTATATGCAGTGACTCTCCTTCCATCAACAGCCACTTGCTTCCACATTTAACTTCCATGAACAGAAGTATAGAAGCAAATCTTTGGGTCTCTGTTTTCAGTTACTTTGGGTATACATCCAGAAGTAAAGTTGCTGGATTGTGAGGTAGCTTGTATTTCCCATTTGCTGAGTGCCCACTATGCTGATATCCACAGCAGCCATACCATCCTCTAACTCATCCTCACCAACACTTATTATTACCAGGACATTTTGACAGCGTTCAACCTATTGTGCATGATGTAAAATGTCAGTCTGTGGTTTAGAGTTGCATTTCTGTGATAAGTATTGCTATTGAACATGCTCTCCTGTGCTGATTACTAATATGTTGTTTTCCTTTTTGGTGCTAATTGTAGAGAAAATAAACATTTTTAGGACACTGTTGCAGATTGGTTTTCTGAAGAACTGTTCATGTTCTTCTTTGCTTGGAAAAGAAAGGACACACTCATAATGAAGAAGAAGACAGGAAATGTGTAGTTTATATTATAATGAAGTCAACCAAAATGTTCTCTTTTTTAAGGGGGTGGCACAAACTGAAGGGTCATGTTGTAGGGGCTCAGGGAGGGCTTCTTCTGTGCAGTCAGCCAAGTCCAGCCATAAGCTATAAGGCAGATATGTTGGGATCTGGATTTTTAGGATGTGTACCTGGACCCCATTAAAAGAAGCCATTGGAAAATAAAGTAAGTCACTCCATTTATTTATGCAGCATTAATGACAATTCATACTTAATAAAGGAAAGTCTAAGATTTCTTCACCATGGCATGGTGAGGAGTACTCTCTGCTTCAAGACAGTGCCATGAGCTCTGTGTCATCACATGGCTACAGGAAGCAGAGCAAAAGCACCCAAGTTAGTTCCCTCCAACTCTTTTCACAATAAGGCATTTCACTCATGGGTAAGCACCAATGGTTCCATCATTTTCCAACAGGCTTTTTGTCCTATGTCACCAAAACAGAGGGTAGAATTCCACATGATGTGAAGGACACATATTGAAACCATACCAGCTAGCTAGCTAGCTATGGAAAGATGAGCACTTACATGATTCTACTTACATGAAGTATCAGGAGAATGATGGTCACCCAGGGCTGGGAGGTGAAGGGAATGGGAAGTTTCTGTAAATGGGGAGTTGCTGAGTATAACATTCCAACTACAAAAGATGGACATGTTTGAGAGGACTGGTGGGCCACACTGCTATGTTATGCACTTATTTTATTCAAGGGAGAGGTCTCATGTTTAACTTTCCAACCACAGTATTGAAAATAAAATAGTCATGAGTCACTAGGGGTACCTGAGCTGGTATATGGCTGCTGAATGATTTCAATAGAAGAGCATGTTTCACAAGGATCTGGACCACAACCATACCCTTTCTCTCACCACATCTTACTCCTCTTCGGTTCAGAGCCAGCAGCCTTCTCTGACAGCCTCCAAATAATTCCTCACTAAAGACTCCGCTGGGTTTCTAAAAGCAGTACCCAAGTACAGATCACTTTTCCTAGTTCGGCCCTGTCATTAGAGGCCAGGAGAAGCAAAGGCAGAGATGAGGAAAGTCTAAACACTTTAGTTCATTCCCTGTGTGCTTTCCTGGTTACACTAGTGTCTCCGTGCCCCAGACTTGTCTACCACTATCTCCTGCCTCCATCCTTAGGGGGTTATGGCATAGCCTTGCTTTGCCCTAAACAAAGTTGATGACTTTGAATTCCCTGCCTCTTGACTCTTTTACTTAACACTATTTAATTCTAATTTTACTCACAATTCAACTTTAATTTGATGTGCGAACAGCTCATCACTACAGTGGACACCCACTTGTCTGCAACAGAAAAGGACAGTTCGAGTGCAGAGGGAGAGAGTGTGAAATGACCCAGGGATGGCTCTCTTTTGTCTTTTTTTTCCACTGAGGAGGAGGGTGTCCGGTGGGACTATCACACATGTAGCA
Source organism: Mastomys coucha (assembly GCF_008632895.1). Taxonomy (NCBI): domain Eukaryota; kingdom Metazoa; phylum Chordata; class Mammalia; order Rodentia; family Muridae; genus Mastomys; species Mastomys coucha. The sequence continues at coordinate 40,280,699 of NW_022196911.1, read as the reverse complement.
TGTAACAGTGCCCTGTGAAAACAACCCTCCTTTGACAATGCTTTCTAACTCCCAGGGAACCAACGCTGTTCGCAGCATTTCCTTCTCACACATGCTTTGATAACTGAAAACAATCCAAAGAAACAAAATATCAGGGCCAACATATTTCAAAGAGATTAGGGTTTTTTTTTTTTTCACTTCTCACTTAAAAGCAAATTATACCTTTCTGAGCAAGCAAACCAAAAAGGCTTTTTATGCATATTTGATTAGCTCATTTCCTTTGATTTGCGGGAGTGATGTCATCGGGGCCCAGCTGTTGGTCTGCTGTAAGTGATTTCCCTTCCTCAGGTTTCAGCCAGTCATTTTTACCCCTAATGGAATTACTTTGACTAGAATCCAGATTTTTTTTTTCTTTTATGGATCACCTCTCCCATCAGCTGATACCCAGGACTCCTTGGGAAATATAAGGAATGGCCATAAAGGCATCTAAATGCCTAGGGAGGAGTTGTCTCTTTGAAGTCAGTTTGTCTCCAGTGTCTTAGATTCTCTTCTGGCCATTCTAGAAAACAATTGTGAGAGCCTGAAGTAGATAAGGGGTTCTGTAAAAGAGGCCCTGGGTCTTCAAAAACAGGTATGACCTGCCCTTCTCCACCCCACACATGCTTCTAATGTAACTGTTACATTAACACATTTCGACAGAGTTGTGCAGTGCTCAAGAGCCATGGATTTCAAATTCTATGGACCCTTAGACATTATGAAGCCACCCCTTGCTAGCTGATAATCTGAGAATCTCTATGTCTCAATTTCTTACATGTAAACACACACACACACACACACACACACACACACACACACACACACACACTACAAGTACAGTTAGTGGTAGAGGACTAGAATCATGGGGAAAAATCTCTGAGCCTGCTCAGTTTCCCCACGAACTTAAGAACTGCTGTAGAAAACAAAAACAAAAACAAAAAAAACATGGTTCAAAAATCAGCAAATGAGTTCTGAGAGAATTGGTCCTCAAGTAGTTCCATCCAACAGGTGTAGCCACTGTTATCTACTACCTAACTGTTAGGTCAAGGTTTTGCAGCCTAGACAACTGTTAACAATCTGGGTTGTTTAATCCTTTGTGGGAGTCCTGGGCATTTCAGAATATTTAGTAGTATTGAGGTACTGCTGAACCCCACCTATCTCCCACCAGTTTAGGCAGATGTAAAAATGAAACTATCTCCACAAATCCCCAGTGTTTTATGAGTTGCCCTTGGTTGAGTGTCACTGTAGAAGGTTTAACTCACTCTAGGTGGCACCACTCCCTAGGCAGATGGTCCTGGATTCTATAGAAAAGCTAGTTAAGCATGAACACATTGAGTAGTCCTTCCCCCTCCCTCCATCAGTATATGGGTTAGGCATAATTCAAGATCAAGGAGAGAAGCTCATTGCTAGAGTTCATTGCCCTCATGGCACTTGTGCCCTGCCTGTGTCTGCTTAGGCTGATCTAACAGCATGCTTGACTTCTGACCTTTCCTGCCTGATCTCAAGTGCTCATATCGAGAATTCATTCCCTCCCTCTCTTTCAGTGTTATTGGTAGAAGTTCAGTCCTGAGTCCTCTTTGGTTGAAAGCCTAGCTATGGATGATGAGTCCTTTGCTTGCTTTTGTTTCTCTGTAGTCCCTACATATGTTACTTTTCAAATAGACACCATGTCACTCAAATTTAAACAACTGCCTCCCTTTTCTGTTCTATTTGTATTACCTACTTGCTGCTGAGCAATAAGCAGATTACTTTAAAATAAACTGAGTAGTGAGTAGTCTCTAAGTCTCTTCTCTCCAATTAGAGGAAGCATTCTTTCAGTAAGGGAATGACACTCTCTGTTTCTATTCTCAGCCTGCCTGCTATCATTACTAACATTCTGTAAACAAATATTGATGAAAGGTACATTAGCTAGTTTGCTAGGACTATTATTCAAAGCTTTAGAGCAAGACAGAGAGGAATAATTTCCTCTAGTATGCCTTCATATTCATATTTTGGGTCTATTTATTTTTAGGTTCTAGTTTATCTCTAATATTGTGATAAGACAAGCTGACCAAAAAACAACTTTAGGGGATCTAAGGGTTTATTTCACCTTACAGTTATAGTCCACCATTGAGGGAGGTCATAGCAGGAACTTGAAATAGAAAACTGGGGAGAGGGGCATTGATCAATGTGTTTATGCTTATTTAGCTTCTCTACAGAATCCAGGACCATCTGCCTAGGGAGTGGTGCCACCTACAGTGGGCTTACCCCTCCTTCATCAGTAAACAATCAATACAGTCCCCCATAGACATACCCATAGGTCATTCTCATCTGGGCATTTTATTGTTTGAGAAGCCCTTCTCAGGAAACTCCAGAAAGGTCAAGTTGACAGTTAAAGTTAACTAAGAAAAGGTTTTCTCATCTTGCAGGTCACTGGTTCTTAAATAAAATAGATTGGTCCCTAAGACTAAGAAGAATAACTCTTTGAAAGAATTCTATATAAGGACACCTGTCCCAGATACCACATGAACAAAGTCATTTGGGTGAGGGTTCACAGCCTAGGAAAATGAAACATGATTGGCTCACTATTGTCATATCACTTGGTGATTGAGATTATAAAAGCATTATGCTGAGTGAGTTACATGGCCTTCTCAATTTAATTGGGCAAATATTAACCTCTTAAGATAATAAACCCCTGAGAGTAATGGAAAGTGTGGCATAAAAGAGGGAATTGAAAATGGAGATGAAGACTTCCAGACTTGGCTTGCTCATTTGTGTTCCACTTAAACCTTGTCATAAAATGAATAGTGGGACTGCCAAAGTACTCATGATTTACTCCCTTCCCAAATATGCCTTGTGTCAGTAGAGCAACAACAGCTCAGTCCTAGATTTCGCAGGACTAAGCTACAGCTACAGGACTATTCAATAAGTCTAAAATTGTGTATCATTCATGACAAAATTGCTTGATGCTTTTTCTCCTGCAGAAATTTGTTACAGTTGGGTCTGGAGAGATGGCTCTGCAGTTAAAAGCAGCTACTGCTGTTGCAAAGGATCTGAATTTGGTTCCCAGCAAATTGAGTAGCTCAAAACTATCTGCCATTCTAGCTCTGGAGAAGTTGATGTCCTTTATGGCTTCTTTGGGCAATGTACTCCCATACAATGCACCCATACACATAATCGAAAACTATCTTTCTAAAAGGAATTTGTTATTTTAGGAAGACTGTCCTACATCTGTGAACTGTTTCCTGTTTACTATGTTCCCATTTTTTCAAAGAGGACATGATATGTTGGTTTCGTTTTGTTACAAATCATGAAGATTGACTCCAGTCAGGAAAGAGTATGGTCCTTAAATGATACTGGTTAGTGACGATGGAATTAAAGCAAGTCAATGACTTTTCAATGATGTTCTTCAGTCTTTACAATATGGTTCATAACAGTAGCAAAATTATATTTACGAAGTAACAACAAAAATAATTTTAGGTTTGGAGGTCACCACAACTTGAAGAACTGTATTAAAGGACTGCAGCATTAGAAAGGTTGAAAACCACTGGCAATTAAAGACCGAAGAACATAGTGGGAAAGTCAGGATATACAAGATGCAACCCATGTGAAAAGGCCATTCAACACCCATTCTCACAAATTGAGAGCCACTGGTATATATTCGCATGTGGCTTGTTGTGTAACAGTTTCCTCTGAGATTGTAACATTCCATCCTTCAGAGAAGCTCCTTAAGCAGGAAGCTATACAACTCAAAATACCTTCAGGATGTTTCTGAAACAGACTAGAGTCACTAGCCCCCTCCTTGCCAGAATAAGCAATAAAAGCTAAGAGTCTCTCTCAGACCCAGGGAAGCCAAGCTGCAAAGAGAATGATCAGACAAACTGGCCTTCAAAGAGCAGTCTAAGACCAGAGTAGTTGCCTGGAGAAAGCAGAAACAAGGTGAGCTGCCTGGAGAAGGTTTGGAGTGACTGAGGAGCACCTTGGAAAGGAAACTCCCCTACCTGTTGAACTGCCTACATGCTGTGCAGTGTACTCTAGGTTCCCAGCTTCTGTGAACTGTCACTCGGGCTGGGGTGGACCTTGGTGATTCAGCTGTCTTTGAGTCATGTCTGCTCCTGTTAGTTAACTGCTCACCCACAGCTCTGTTAACCCCCAAGAAAGTTCATTGGCTCCCCAAGTTGAAGTTTGGTGGTATCTGTACTTTTGGTCTGTCTATCCGGGGTGATTAGATGTGTGTTACATCTCTTCAAGGAAAGTTATGTCACACCATACAGTGCCACAAAAAAAAATGTGTTATGAAGCACAATTCAGCAATAGCAAGTAACTTACTGTAAAATGGAAACAAATGTCCTTGGGTGTTTAGTGTTATCCCTGGAATAGTTTGACCTTTGTTCCTAATTATGTCCAGGTAAATATTTTAAGGTGGAAATGATTTGAAACTTCGTGACATGTCTTTCTCATCACAGTGACCATAGGGTATACAATCTAGTGGGCAAAATGCAGGTGTAAGGCGAATTCTAATCTGTCACTTCCTAGCACTCAGAAAGGGTTGTTTAATTTTGGTAATTTTGTAGTCTTGGTTTTCCCATCTGAAAATGAAGAATATAATTGAGAAGACTGAAAATGGTGAGTCCTGTGCCTGACCACAGGAAGTTACCAAACATTACCAACCATCTGCATTATCATTTCCTGTACACCAGAGCCTCCACATGAGCTTGGTAATATGACTACCCCTTCTTTCTTACAAGTTTTCAAACGATGTGCCAAACAGAACACACTTTCAGACCATCACAAGTGGTATGGTAGTAGCATTATTTCCTATCCTCTCTGTGTATGATCCTGAAATACAGTTTGTGTCATTTTACTGGCCTGTTGGTTACTCTTCTCATTGTTGTGACCAAATACTTGACAGGATGCAACTTAAGAAAACGAGGGCTTCTTTTGCCTTACAGTTTGAGGAGGAACAGTTCCCCTCAAGCAAAACAGAAACTCTATGCTTGCTATCTGCAGATTTTGATATTAAGTTTTGTTGTTTTGATAATGGGGAAACTATCATGACTCTTTCTTGCAGTTGAGGTGGTTCACTTTGTTACCAGAACCAAAACAAACAAGCTGTACTTATCAGTAGATCAAGGTGCACACTATCTTACGTGCTGCTTGATACAAAATGTGTTGCTCTAACCAGGCTGGTGTTTATCTCACTTTGCACAGTGGCCTGTTCCTTTGTGCTCCCTTGGACATCATGTGCCACGAGCTCACAGAAGGGCTGCGGTAGCTACACATCCCATATTCTTTCTAATGCTCTCTTCTCAGAACTACCCAATAGCTCATTGCTTTGAGGAGGTCATTGCTCCATCTTTAAGCCAACCATGGACACTGGACAAAGCAATGACTTAAGCTTAGCACGCATGCTTTGCTCTGCTCCAAAAGCCAATATGTTAGCAGCACTACTACAGATATCCCTGATAAATATCAACAGTGGCATCATTCTACATATTGGGCACTGTGTGGCAAGTAGCTCGTCATGTCCCCATACTCTTTCATTCATTCAGAAAACAAACAGAGGACCTCCCAAAATGAATCAAAATAACCAGACTCTGCTCATAGTTTACAGAGGTACTATATCATGAGTTAGGTATGATGATTTGTATTTTAGAGTTGGGACAACTGAGGCTTCCTAATGTCACTTCGGTTCCCAATCACACTTTTATTATTGAATGATAAGAAGAGATTCAAACACAAAGCAAGTTGAAAATGTGGTAATTTGGGGGGAATAATCTACATGAGAATAATCTGTCTATGACCACAGACTCCATGATGAAAAAGAAGAGAAGGACAAAATGTGAAAGTTGTGGGGATGCTGATCCCAGTGCCATTCCATGTTGACAAAACACTATTATTTCTGCCTTCATAGTGATAAGTCACCACAAACCACCCAGCTGATTGGTGTGTTTTTACTTAACTTTGTTTCTTCTCAGTCCTTTATAGACATCCATTTTGGTATCAGATATTTGGGCATGGGAGAGTAAGTTTGTGGAGTAATGTCATGTAGACAAGTGTCAACCTAATTGATGCCTTCTTCCAACATAAGGAAGCTGAAGCTCAGAGAGGGTGACAAATGTACCAAATCAACTCCCCAGTGAGAGCTACAGCAGAGACTTGAAGCACCTAGTTGTTCAGTCAGCTGCCTGATTTCCCTCTCCTGTCCTGTTTTGTGGTTTCTTTTTGGCACTTATTTACTAACTTTATTTAGTCTACATTTGTTTTTAGCAGCATTATTGATCTACTGTGTAATTGAGTATATATATTTCTGAATTATATTTAAATAAATATAAAATTAGGTCCAGGGATATAGCTCAGTTGATAAAAGGCATGCTTATCTTACATACACTAAGCCCTGGATTTGACCCCCAAGAACTGCATAAACCAGACATATTGGCACATGCCTATAATCACAACACTGAGGAGGTAGAGGCTAGAGGGCCAGAAGTTAGAAGTCATTCTTGCTACAAAGAAAGCTTGAAGACAGCCTGGGATATATGATATCCTATGTTAGCATGTACAATCATACATACATAACTACACACATATATTTAAAAATTTAAAAGCCAGTCATCAACCCCTTGTAAATGTCTTACCATCAACATTACACCCAACATACCAAGTGACTGAACAGTCTGCTCAGGGTTTGGCACATCTCACCAAATAGTTTGCCACATTTTTAGAACCAGGACATACAGATAATTTCCTTGAAAAACATTTTTGCTGTTCTGAAGATGGGAAAGGGTCCACTGAATGGGGATGTAGTCATTTTCAGTTCCCCAGGTGTGGCCCCTGCATCACAGTTCCACCCTGTACCACACTCACTTCCTGCCAAGGCCTGTGAGGGAGACACCTCTACCATTTACAGGTTAATTCAACTCTCCAAGCCTCACTAATGCTTAATACCTTTTATTGTTTTGCAGCTTGTGTGCTTCTGTTGTGCTTCTGTGGGGGCTGTCAACATGCATACTGTTCAAGTTGAGCAATGCCTATTTTGGGAGAGCAATGCGAACCATTTTAATGAAGCCATTGCCACCTTCACTTTACTCTGTTATAATTATGCTTGCTTTCTCCAGCTGACTGGTACAATTGTTACACTCCTCAGGCACTAAAGGATGAAATTCCCATCCCCAAGTGCACTTTTGAGTCTACTTAGTTGGGAGGAAAGATTAGGGGGGCTGCCTAATACTTCTGTTTTGAAACAGAAGAGGAAAAAGACACATGGGTCTTTCCTCTTTCCCTTTGCAAAACTCTGCCTCTTAGAAGTGGCTCATTTGTTTCCCCATTTAACAGGAAAATTAAGAAAGTCTTTGTTCCCCCTCATAACCATTCTTGGCTGCTGCAATGCTCAGGGAGTCTGGGGACTTGGGCTGCTGCTAGCAGGCATTCTTGGGAGAAAGAGTGTTCATTTGTGGATTTGGGTTTTATTCTTTCTTATGAATGAATTTATTAAATTTGCAAAACAGCATGATTTCTGCCCCTCAGCTCTGCATGAGAGAGGTAAGGCAAGCGTTCATTGCCATCATTAACTCAAGACAGAACTGAGATCCTGTCTTCTATTGTGCTAATGTTCAAATCTGCCGCACATTTAAAAGATCCTGGGTGTGTTGAAAATGAACTGAATCTCAGGTAGATTTCTTAAATCAGGATCTTGGGAGATAAAACTCATACAGTCTCTTAGAATTTCACCAAGTGGGCTGTAGCAACACATAGGGCTGATATCTTCTCATCTGTAGGACTCTCGGTTCTGGATTCCACATGGTGTCCGGAAGAGAGTCATTCAGATGGATCCAAAGTTAGATCTCTGCTCTCTTTGCTAGCTCTGACTGGCAGCTCCTCATTTATATATCTGCCCTCAGCCTGGTCTCCATTTATTAAGTAAGGATAGTAATAGTTCTTGTTTGTACAGTGGTTTTCAGGTTCCATGACATGATGTTTGGGCAATGCATCCACCTCAACTGCAAGAGGTTAACTCACAACTTTTTAAACTGAGCTCTTGATGACTTTCACAACTGAATGTGGGGGGTTCCAGAAAATGTTGGCAATAGTAAAAGGATCCAGACTGCACAACTACCAAAATCAATTCATAATTAAATGTGCAACGCATCCAAAATATTTCTGGAAATACTTGGCTGTGTTGCATCATGGAACCTCACTGCAACATTCATTCTGAACATTCGACATGTGGACTTTGCATTGTGCCATGCCCTTGTGCCATGCAACAGCAATCAACATTTGCCTGAAATCTTAGCTCAGATTGCAGGTTCCCAGGCATTGGGAACTACAGTGTTTCTACTGCAAAGTTTTTGCTCATCTATAAAGCTGATGGTTTAATTGAAGAAAACAAAGACTTTTTAAATAATTTCCAGGTGCCATTCTTCAGTGCACAAATATCAAATTAGGACATCTTTGAAATTTATTGTGTTAGGGTATTTGATTTTTTTTTAATTGTTATTTTTAGGACCAGAGTGCTGGCTCAGGAGTTAAGAGCATTTATTGCTCTTGTAGAAGAACAGGTTCAGTTTTTGGTGCCCACACAATGGCTTACAACCATCTATAACTCCAGTTCCAGATAGTCCCACTTCCATTTCTAGCCTTGGGGTGGGAAGAAGCAGTCATGCATGGGGTATGCATATGAATATACAAGTGAAGGACTCATACATATAAAATAAAAGGAATAAATCTAAAAGAAATTTTAAAATTGCTCTTTGAGTACCAGCCTTGAGTTTCATCACAAATTGTTTAATACATTTTGGCTTGCAATCAGGACTAAATTCCCAACAATTTCTTAAACATTCCTAAGCATACTTCTGTCATTGTTTATTATGTATTTATGCAAAAGGGTATTCTCAGCATTGATGAGTATATAATCAAAACATTGACCAATCTAAAAAGTGGTGAAGATACTCTATATCCTGTAGCATTAAATATTCAGGCAAGTTTAATTTTTTAATGTAAAACTATATCAGCATATCCATCTCAATAGCATGAATATTTGCTTTTGTCTTTAACAGTGATAAATAAATAAATATGTGCATGCATGTACACACACACACACACACACACACACACACACCTCCTAAGTTGTATTTTAAAATAAATTTCCTCAATTTTTTCCCTGCCTGCTAAGCTCTCTGGAGCACATGCAGCTGCCCTCAGTAGCCTGTAGTCTTCCTGGACATCAATTGTCTGGCCATGCTACTGCCCGCCTTTATCAGACCTGTTAATCTGGTAGCATACAGGTTATATTCCCTCCCTCCACCCATTTCCCCATGCACAGTCAGTACCATACCCAACTACTGGGAGACTTGTACCACCCCCTGAGTTCCATTGTCCAGCCCAAGTCTACTCACCAAAGGCCTGACACACCAGGATCATCCAGGTTAGGCCCCCTCCCAATTCCTACTACAACAGGAACATTCAGGGACAACCAGATGACTAGAGCCCAATGTAAGAACACAACCAACAAAAGCCAGGGCAATATTACAAATTTAGAACACAGCTAACCTACTATACCATGCCCTATATCCTAACACAATGAAAGCACAAGAAAATGACCTTAAATCCAATCTTATATAGATGATAGAGGTCTTTAAAGAGGAAAAATAAATCCCTTAAAGAAATACAGAAAAATACAAGAGTACAGGAGCAACAGATGCAAGTATCACCAACAGAATTCAAGAGATGCAAGGGAAAATCTCAGGTGTAGAAGATAGGATAGAAGAAATTGATACATCAGTCAAAGAAAATGTTAAATCTAAAAATTTCATGATGCAAAACATCCAGGAAATCTGGGATACCATGAAAAGACCTAACCTGAGAATTATAGGAATAGGAGAAGATGAAGAGTCCCAGCTCCAAGGACCAAAAACTATTTTCAACAAAATCATAGAAGAATACTTTCTTAACCTAAAGAAAGAGATGCCTATAAACATACAGGAAGCTTACAGAACACCAATTAGACTAGACCAAAAGAGAAAATCCTCCCATCACATAATAATCAAAACAAACACAAAATCTACAGAACACAGAAAGAATATGAAAAGCTGCAAGGAAACAAGGCCAGGAAACATACAAGGGCAGATCTATCAGAATTACACCCCACTTCTCAACAGAGACTCTAAAAGCTGAAAGAGCCTGAACAGATATTTTGCAGCCTCTAAAATCAGAGATGTCAACCTAGACTACTATACACAGTAAAACTCTCAATCACAATAGATGGAGAAAATAAAGTATTTCAAGCCGAAACCAAATTTAAACAATATCTATTCACAAATCCAGCCCTACAGATAATACTAGAAGGAAAATTCCAACCCAAGAAGGATAACTACCACACAGGCCAGGCAGTGGTGGCTCACGTATTTAATCCCAGCACTTGGGAGGCAGAGGCAGGCTGATTTCTGAGTTTGAGGCCAGCCTGCCTGGTCTACAGAGTGAGTTCCAAGACAGCCAGGGCTATACAGAGAAACCCAGTATCAAAAAACAAAACAAAGAAAGAAACAAAAAAATGCCCACAGGAAATAAGTAATTTCATACCAGCAAAACAACAGAAGCACACATACAGACATACACACACACACACACACACACACACCTAACACCACCAACATCAAAGTAACAGGAATTAACAATCACTTGTTATTAATATCTCTCCGCATTAATGAACTCAATAAAAAGACATAGGCCAGTAGAATAGTCGTGAAAACAGAATCCATAATCCTTCTTCATACAATGGACATACCTTAGCAATAAAGATAGACATTATTTCAGAGTAAAGAGCTGGAAAAAAGTTTTCCAAGCAAGTGGTCCCAAGAAGCAAGCCAGAGTACCCAATCTAGTATCTATCAAAATAGACTTTCAACCAAAATTAACCAAAAGAGACAGGGAAAGACACTTCATACTCATCAAAGGAAAAATCTACCAAGATGAAATCTCAATTCTGAACATCTGTGCCCCAAACACAAGGGCACCCATATTTGAAAAAAAAAAAAAAAGCTAAACCTTAAATTGCACATCAAACTCCACACATTAATAGTGGGAGACTCAATACCCCACTCTCACCAATGTACAGGTCATCCAGACAAAAACTAAACAGAGAAATAATGAAACTAATAGACACTATGAATCAAATGGACCTAACAAATTTCTACAGAACATTTCAGTCACATACAAAAGAATGCATGTGACTTCTTTTCAGTACCTCACTGAACATTCTTCAAAAAAGTCACAAAGCAAGCCTCAACAGACATAAGAAAACTGAAATAACACCTTGTATCTTATCATAATACTAGGGATTAAAGCTGGATTTTAATAGCAGAAACACAAGAAAGACTACAAACTCATGGTAACTGAACAATAGTTACTCCATGACCACTGGGTCAGGGAAGATATATAGAAATTAAAGGCTTTATATAATTCAATGTAAATGAAGGCACAACCTACACAAACTTCTCAGACATAATGAAAGCCATGCTAATAGGAAAGTTCATAGCAGTAAGTGCCTCCATAAAGAAATTAGAGAGTTCTCATACTAGCAATTTGAAAGCACCAGAGGAGAAGAGGAAGAGGAAGAAGAAGAAGAAGAGAAAGAAGAAGAAGAAGAAGAAGAAGAAGAAGGAGAAGGAGAAGGAGAAGGAGAAGGAGAAGGAGAAGGAGAAGGAGGGAGAAGAAGGAGAAGGAGAAGAAGAAGAAGAAGAAGAAGAAGAAGAAGAAGAAGAAGAAGAAGAAGAAGGAGAAGAAGAAGAAGAAGAAGAAGAAGAAGAAGAAAACACACCCAAGAGAAGTAGGTGGAAAGAAGCAATCAAAATCAGGGTTCAAATCAATCAATTAGAAACAAAGAAAACAATACAAAAAAAAAAAACAATAAAACCAAGAGCTGATTCTTTGAGATAATCAGCAAGATAGACAAAACCTTAGCCAAAGTAACTGAAAGATAGAGATACAGATTCCAAATAAACAAAATCATAAATGAAAAGGAAGACCTAACAACACACAATGAGGAAATTCAGAGAATCATTAGGTCTTACTTCAAAAGCCTGTACTACATAAAATTGAAAAATCTAAATGAAATGGAAGACTTTCTAGACAGATACTAAAGTAAAATCAAGATCAGGTAAACTATTTAAACAGTCCTATAATTCCTAAGGGAAATAGAAGCAATTTGGCAGTGTCCCCTCTGTTTACATTTTTGTGCAATAGTTTGAATAGTATTGGTATTAGCTCTTCTTTGAAAGTCTGGTAGAATTCTGCACTAAAATCATCTGGCCCTGGGCTTTTTGGTGGTAGTGGTTATTGTTGTTGTTGTTGTTGTTGTTGTAAGACTTTTAATGACTGCTTCATCTAGCTGCAGATGGAGGCAGATTCAAAGATCCACAGCCAAACATCAGGCAGAGCCCAGGGAGTCTTCTCGAAGAGAAGTGAGCAAGTTGGAGAGGTCAAGGACACCATAAGAAGATGCATAGTCAACTAACTTGGGGCCATGGGGGCTGGACTTGGCCCCCTACACACTGTAGCAAATGTGTGCCTTGGTCTTCATGTGGGTCCCCTAACAAGTGGAGCTAAGGCTATCTCCATCTCTGTTTTCTGATGCTGGGTTCTCTTACCCCTACCTGGACTGCCTGGTAGGGCCTCAGTGGAAGAGGATGTCTAGTCCTGCTGGGCCTAGATGCCCCAGGGTGGAGTGGTACCCCTTAGAGAAGTGGAGGGGCTATAAGAGGAGAGATTTGTAAAGGTGGGTCTGGGATAAAAGAAGGGAGAGGGGCTGTGATCAGGATGTAAAGTGAAGATAGTAGATAGATAGATAGATAGATAGATAGATAGATAGATAGATAGATAGATAGATAGATAGATAGGTAGATAGATAGATAGATAGACAGATATATAGATAGATAAATAAATAAATAAATAATTCTTCATGAGTTATTATCCCTAAGTATTTGATTTATATAACTGTTTAATAAAGCTGTTTATTTGGAATTGTGTAGAATTTTCTTTCATGAAAATGAGAGACATTTAGGAATCTGAGTGCTCTGTGTGCTTTGGACATCATTGACTCTCAGTTTATAAACTGGTATATCCAGCAAAGAGATTATCTTATTGCTGTTAAAACCGGCCCAAGAAAAGCATCTTAAGGAGCAGAGAGGGTTATTTTGCCTCCTAGTCCCAGTGGATATAGCTCATTTGGGTTGGAAAATGGCAAACAGAGTTACTCATTCACGGGAGGAGGAGCTTGAGGTAGCAGCTTCTCAGACCCTGGCAGATCAGAAGCAGAGATGTATTAGAACAGGAGATGGGATATCTTTCCGTGCTCACCCCTGGTGGCCTATGTCACACGAGAGTCTGTGAAAGGCATGCCAAATTCAAGCATGAAGCCACAAGTTACCCTGAGAAACTGAGAGATAAAAGCCTGATACACTAAGGGGTCTTGTTGCTGTTAACAGCTGGCCTGGAATGCAGAGTTAGACCATGGTGTCTTCCTATTAGACAGTCTTACCTAACACTATCATATAAGTCCACTCCGTGACCATGACAAAGTGCAGTGAAAGCTAAGTCCTCTCTAAAGTGTTATCTAAACATAGAAACAGATTATCAGACAAACTACGGAAGTGCTAAGCACACTGTCCAATGGCTGATACGAGAGATGACTGCTCCTTCATTTACAGATTTATCCTCAAGTCTTCTCTGGATAGCAACATTTATTATAATAGTTAGTTACAGAATAATGCACACATTCTGATAGCATTGGACAAGATCTTTCTAATACCCTCTTAATATTGAGGTACCCTCTAGCTTCCCCAGTGTACTCATCCTTATCTGCCTCCATATGAAATCCACTTTTTTCAACAGCAGTTATGTTCCTGGTTGTCTTTGTCTAGAAGACATTGGCACCTACCTCTCTTACAGAAGTCCTGTAACCCCATTCTAATTAGATAACCTAAGAGTTCTTAAAATTATGCATTTACCTTCCCATTATTCTATCCAATCTCTTAAGTCCTTTGCATTTGATCTTTGTGTTACCAATTCAGTCTCATTTCCCATCATGCTCTGATATGACTTTCTGGAATTCATATTCTCTATGGCCCTCTCTGTCTCTGTGTGTGTCTCTCTCTCATTCATAATTCTTTATTTTCTTTTTTCCTATGTCTGTTTCCTTCCCACATACAGCCTGGTGTTTCATAATTGAAGACTCACTATATGCTTGTTGCTGTCCTCAGAGATATCTATAAGTTGAGTAATTAACGCTGAACAAGAATCTTTGAAGTAGGTGATGTTATGATATTCATTTTGCAGGTAAAAAGAAAAAAGAAAGAAAAAAAGATCACAGGAAAGTTAGCTGATGTGCTAAATTTCATATTAAATGGTTTAACCATGTAAAAAAAAATCCAGTGACTTATTTACCAACAAGTGTTACTAAGATTAATGAGATAAAATGCAAGTATGTGAAAAGTTTTCAAAAGTGTTCTTGAAGGCTAATAAGATATAGTTCAGAAAGTAAAGACACATGCTCTACAAACCTGATGACCACAGTTTGATTCCCAGATCTCACATTGTGCAAGGAGAGAAACCACCTTCACAAAGCTATCCTCTGAAGTCCACATGTGAGCCTGGGCATATGCAACCCCGACACATATACTCACACATACAACAATAATGATGATGATAAGCAAAGGAAAATTTAATAAAAAGTATATTTCTTATTTAACCTGCTTTTTGAATCTCTCTTTTGCAGTCTACCCTCACCACAATGCACCACAATGCCACAGTGACCACCGGGTATACTCAAGTGTACCTTACCATGAGTGACTCATAATAAAAGTCTGTGTGGCTCTGATTTCAAGCAGTCATTTGATATTTCCAACTCACAATTTCCTTCAAAATAACAAAACTACTTATTAATCAAAAGTGAACATAGTTTTGCTTGGATCTCGTATGGTTTATTAAAGTCTTGCATATTTACATGCTAACATTTGACTATCAAAATTTGAATTAAGGATGTATTACATGCTGAAGGTGTTCCCAGGTGACCAAAACTCTAGAAGGAACTGGTAGTACATTAAGAAGCCAGGGAACTTTAGGTCAGCAAATTGTGGGCTTTAAAAATTAACTTTATTCATGTGTGTGTGTGTGTGTGTGTGTGTGTGTGTGTGTGTGTGTGTGTGTGTGTGTATGTGCATGTGTGCATGAATGTGCATCTTTCTAAGTGTGTATATGGGGTGGGGGGGTGCCTACTGATGCCAAAAGAGATCACTACACTCCTGGAGTCGCAGTTAAATGCAGTTTTGAGGTGTCTGATATAGACACTAGTCAATGGAATTGTGTCCTCTAGAAGAGAAGCAAGTGTTCTTAATAGGCTGAACCATCTCTCTAGTCCCCTAATGTAGCTGCTTCTTGCCAGATCATGTATGTTTTTCAGACTGTATTTAGATGCTTCTGTGACACATCTGCTAGAGATTCATCATTTTCTTTAATATCCATGGTTAGTGGTTCTTTTCTTATATTTGTCTTAGGGGTACCCCTCTCCAGAGTTAGGACCTTCCACCATGTAGTATAATCTCCATCCTAAAGGGAAAGGTTTTTTACATGAACTTGAGGTAGAAACAATTTAAGGTGAAAGTATTCTTGTGAGGATGTGAAGCATGGGAAAGGAAAAGTCCTTGACACATCAGGAGAGGCTCTGTACACAATGGTCTATCTGAAGACTTTGGGAAACATAGACCTGGAGAAAATTGGCATGTCCTCTTGTATTTCAACCCTCATCTTTCTTCTCAATATGGTCTGGCGGGAACAAGATAGAATGTGCTTACGACCCTCCTTATTCCTCATTCATGGGAGAGAATTCTTTTTATATCCTCAAGTTTTTTAACCCTGCTGTTTAGAAAATCCCACATTTTCCAACAGGGGCGTCTGTGGTGTTTCAGCCATGTGGGGAAAGCAAATAGAAGTTATAAAACATTGGAAAACAAGTTTGACTTTTTAAAAAAACTAAATTCAATCAATATAGAAGAGAAGGGAGAAAGAGTGGAAGGACCTACAGGGTGATGTCCATCTTTGCTCCCATAACCAAGCCTATAAAAAGAATTTAACTTGGAGTTGATGATGGGCAAGAGGCTTGGGTAGATTGAGGCCATCACCTGATGAAGATGGTCTGCAGACCCAAGTGTTGGTTTTCTTCTGATGTCTTCTGAATGTTATTAAAGCTTTGGGTTGTTTTCACTGCTGTGGTGGCTGACCTGTGTTCCTTTGTGTGTGTTGCTTTGTTTGCTACACAAGGACTTGAAATCTTATAGCTCCTCATCTGGGAATCATGTGTGCTAAACTGCATACATGCTCTAGGGGGAGATTCAGAAGAGCGTTAGAATTAGTTTACAGTATGATGGGTAAGGAGGTCTGGAGTTCAGCGTGGGTGTGGCAAAGAGTTCCAAGAAAGTTCCAAGCCATCTATCATGAAAACACTTATGAGAATATAGACCACAGGACTAGGGAGATGGCTCAGTGTTCAAAGGGCATGCCATACACGCATGAGAATTTGAACATTATAGATCTCCAACAACCACTTGCGACCCTAGTGTTAAGAGATGAGAGACAGACAAGTCTTAGGGTGCACTGGCCAGGTAGTCTAACTGAATTAGTGAACTCCAGGCTCAGTGAGAGACACTATCTCAAAAGCATGATAGAAATGGGGCTGGAGCAACAGTTCTGATAGCAGCTATGCCCAGCATCCTTATCTGGGAGCTCACAGATGCCAACTCTAGGGGGAGCTCCTACATCCCTGGTCTCTGTGGGTGCCTGGACCCACACAGACACATACAATACAATTACAGGAGCCTGATATAGCTGTCTCCTGAGGGACTCTGACCATATCCAACTAATACAGAAGTAGAGGCTCACAGTCATCCATTGGACTGAGTACAGGGTCCCCAATGAAGGAGCTAGAGATAGGTCCCAAGGAGCTGAAGGGTTTGCAGCCCCTTAGGACAAACAACAATGTGAACTAACCAGTACGCTCAGAGCTCCCAGGGACTAAACCATAACCAAAGAATACACATGGTGGGACTAAAGGCTCCAGCAGCATATGTATAGCAGAGGATGGTAGGATGGTATAGTCAGTCATCAAGGGCAGGAGAGGCCCTTGGCCCTGTGAAGGTTCTATGTCCCAGTGTAGGGGAATGCCAGGGCCAGGAAGCAGGAAAGTGTAGGTTGGTGAGCAGGAGAAGAGGGGAGGGAACAGGGTTGGGTTTTTTTTTTCTTGTTTTTTTATTTTATTTTATTTTATTTTTTTATTTTTTTTCGGAGGGGAAACTGGAAAGGAGATATCATATGACATGTAAATAAAGAAAATATCTAATAGAAAAAAGAAAAAAATACTTTTAATAGTGTAACAAACTAGTTCACCATACATATCTAGGCTGTGTTTTAACCTTTGATAACATTTATAATGCAAGTTTTTAAATTACCTTATAATTTTGTGGATACTACATGACTATAATGTCTGTAAATGTTTAATAAAAAGTTAGAAAGCAAAAAATGCCTGGAACAGTGCCTGGAAGTGTACCAGGCTAGCATTCTAGCATTGGACAGCCATTGGCTAGGTGGATTTTTGAGGGTCCCCTTAATAGCATTGGGGGTGGTAATAAAACATAAAATAAAAAGATAAAATTAAACAATAAGGTGAAGGCCAATAGAAGCAGATACCTGAAGTTAACCTTTGGCTTCTATAAGGGTGGGCATAAGTACACACTACCCTGTGACATCCAAGGGCTGAAGGACTTGTGATCATCCTCAGAACCTTTGTCAAATTTCTGATGAGCGATGATCGCTTACATGTGTGATTTTTCAGGAGAACATTTCTTATTTTTCTTAGCAGAAAGGATTTTAGCTCTAAGCCAAGGGATCTTTCTCATAGTTCTGGCTACAAATGGAATACTCACTAGAGAAAAATAACTTCTTTGGGGGAAGATATTCAAGCAAAATAATTGGGGAGATCCAAAAATGTCCTAAGTGTATTAATATGAATACAGTTTCCCCTAATTTGGATCATAGCTGGAAGACGTGCTTCTAGTCACAGAGATTCTTATAAAGTAAAACTAAGAAATACATATTTCCAAATATGTGTAAATCATTGGAGTATGGTATAACGCTTTGATGAGATATTGCTCAGCCACCAGAAAAGAAGGAAACCAATGAGCCCTGGACTCATGTTAAATGAAAGAAAAAAAAAATCAGCCACAGTCTGTCTCCTTCACAAGTGTTTCTGAGGATAAAATGACATGTAGAAATTAGTTAGCCCAGTACCTGGACTAAATAAGTAAATAGTAAAAGCTTAAAGATGATGGTAATGATGGTGATGATGGTGATGATGACGATAGTGGTAATTATGATGATGGTGGTGATGGGATTATAGGGATGATGGTGGTGATAATTTTCCTGTAAGAAAAAAAAAAACTGTAAAATTGGGGTTCTATAGGTCACCACATATCTCATTAATCATATACTCAAAATATGAACTAAGTTCCTATATTCCGGGGTTCATGGATAAAGATTGTGATCTAGTAAAGTAAATTAACAGTCCTACTAGAGGGTTAAAAGTCAAATAGTCTCCTGACATTTCCAAGATTACAAACCCATGCAGTCTCAATGACATGGCTACTTCAACAAGGGAGACACCAAAGGGCCTGCTAATGTGGAGGAGAGAAGCCATCTCAGGGGCCCTGACCACAGGGAAGAACTGTAGGCAGCCAAGGAATAGTGAGAGGAGGAGTCTTCCTTAGGTAAGAGCCACAGAGCCCTTATGGTTAGCCCTGAAGTCATATGCATACAGTGTGTCTGTACAGACTGAGAAGGTCGAATTTGCATATTAGGAATATATGTGTACATACATATATATGTGTATTATGATATATATGATGTATATGTACACGCGTATATATGCACATATATGATATGTACCAACAATTAAAGAAAAAGAGGGCAGAAAGTATGCATTTGATAGAGAGTAAGAGTGATACATGGGAGGGCTTGAAAGTAGGAATGGGAAAAGAGGAAATTATATATATATATATATATATATATATATATATATGACATATATATTAAAAACTTTTAAAAATTCATATAACTACAACCTTCTCATCTTTCTGGTCGTCTCATAAGATGCCACTTAGATTGGCTCTACATAAATTCTGTAGAGCTATATGAATCTAAAATCGCAGCGTCTTTCCCAGACATTGGGAGCAGATGGGGGTGTATCTGACAGAACTCTCCATTAAATGCACGTGTATTTTTAGCCTGGCCATGTTGTATTTGTTCTCCAATCACAAAGCTGCACAGAAAGCCTCCAAGCATGATGAAGACCACGAATGGCGCCTTCTGGGAGATCCAACCTCTATCAAACACAAGAGAGAATAATGTGGCATATAGTTTCCAAGGTTTTATAACTATGGAAAATGAGGAAGATTGATGATGCTTTTCCTGCCAGAGGACAGGCTCGCTGTTGTTGCTTGACTTGTAATCCCCTGCCCCGCCCCCTGACCCAACTTCAAAACAAAAGTCCAAGTCTAATTAAAATCAGAACCCCGTGTCCCATTAGTGCTCTGCTGGCAGACCTTGGCTTTGGCATTGTCTTTCTGACCAGATTACTGATTAGTGTTTATTGCTAATCATCTGTGGCTGGAAACATGACCCAGGGAGCAGAGAGACCAGGGCAACGGCATGCAGTGTCATTGTTAGACTTACCCCCAGTGTTTGCAGCAGGAATCACTCAACCCTAATCCACAACCACAACAGACGCCTGAGCACGCCAAGTCCCTTGTGTTGGCAGTCAGGCAAAGCTGCCTCCTCTCAGCTCTTGGCAGGACTCCCCAGGGATGTCTGAAGCCTGTGCTGCCTGGAGAGGTGGGACAGGCTGAGCAAATCAGCGGTTGCCATATCTTACAGCAAATTTCTCATGTCCTCTGTCTTCTCAATTCCTCACAGAAAACCAAGAGTCTCGTTGGGTGAGGATGTGCCATATTGTGGAATGCAGTCTTCTGAGCATCAGAGCTTTTATTATCTCCATCCAAGCAGCTGGGATTACTGGCAAGTGATGTTCCAGATTGGGTCCATCAACGCCCCTTGTAGAGGGAGAAGAGGTCAAGAAGCTTCATTAAACCTTCACCCAAAATTCCAACTCCTCCTTCCTTCCTACACCTCCCTACCAGCTAGAAGTACTTTGTCTCCAGTTTCACATGGGCTTGGGGGGGGGGGGTCAAGAGTATATCGAGGGTAAAGGAGCATGGGAGGAAGCATCTTTGCCCCATGGAGAACCTGTCACCTGTGGTCTGGTGGGATTTTCTGCAATGTAGCTGTTTAAAGGTGAAATGGAAAATAATTTTTAAAAAATCAGTCTCTCATCATTTCCAACCCCAAAGTGACCATTTTGGCCACTTTACTATAGATTATGAGATTTTAAAATCATGAAAAAATAAATAATACCTTGTTGTTTCGACTAACTTAGGTGCCTGAAGTAAGAACAGCAGTGTGAGGTTATATGGGGGAATTCTGTAGAAAATGGTTTTATCTGCCTGCAATAAAGTTTCCTAAATTAACATAGTAGAGATTTTTGCTTTTTTATTTTACTTTTTTTTTATGTGTATAGGTATTTGTCTGCATGTAGGTCTCTGCGTTCTGTGCATTTCTGGTGCCCATAGAAACCAGAAGAAGGATTAAGATCCCCTGAAACTGGAATTCCAGATTATTTTGAGCTAGGAATGGAACCTGGGTCCTCTAGAAGAGTAGACAGTGCTCTTAACCACTGAGCCACCTCTCCAGCTCATAATGTTGTATTTTTAGTCAAATCAATAATCTAGGGAAGGTTTGGAAGATAATACAGAATGATGCATCCATGGCCTCTTGTAAATATATTTGCTTGAGAGATAATGGATACTGTTGTGTGAACACCCCACAAGATAATGCTAATGTCCAAGAAAGCAGTGGCCAAGCAGGGAGAACAGTTTCATGTATTAAGTAAACACATTTGTTTGGTTGCTTGTTTGTTTAAATTTATGTTTCAGTAAATTAGCCAAAGAAATTAGGAAAGGGAGGGATCCCACTTCCTATTCTCAGAAACAATGTAAGGACAGTAGCAATAGGCAAATGGTACCATATGATGTGACAAGGGACTCCATAAGGTGCTTTGTAAGAGCCCTAGGTTACTATGAATAGTGAATCATCTCACAGGATTCATCTCTGAGAAGGCAGTGGGTTCATTCTGGTCCACATGGAGATCACTGACACAAAGGTGAATGAATGGTCAGGTGTCACCAGTATGAAACTACTCAAAATAACTACCCTTACGAGGGCTATTTCCACCTCAGTGTAACATGGTCGCCCTGAATACAATGGTATAGTATACATGGAACGTAAGCATAGTCTATGTGTGTGGTCAACTCATTTCCTACAGCCCTTCTCAGAAGAGAATGTAGCTTCAGGGAGACTCTTCTGAGCTCCACCCTTCAACATATGCTGCATAGTGTTACTTTACATAAGGGGATACCCGGAATCCTATGCATAAATGGATACAAAAAGCATCAGATTGGTTCTCTGAGTGCCTGTGGCAAAAAGATCGGACCTGATTTATGATCCGCACATAGGGAAATGTCTGACGTGAAGTCAACAACTGAAATCGGATGAATAATTCAGGATGTCGATCAATCGCATCACCTCTCCTACCATGTTCCTGCTATTTTTATGTAATTGCAAAGCAGAGAATAAATTGATGTCATAAATAAACAACTGTCATTTGGTGTGATGTAGACCCCTGCATCTTAGGAGTTTTCCATTTTCAGGTTCTACTCTTGTGCTTTTTACACAATTAAAAATGTGCTCATATTAAATTATGGTGAAGAAATCTCTCTGCATGCTATTTCAACATTCATGTTGAGAGAAACACAATGTCAAATGACGAAGCATCAGATTCCCTCCTCGAAGGCCAATCCTCCTTTATTGGTTGTGTCCTGGAAGGCCATCTTCAAGGAATGCTCTTAACACCCATTAGATGATAGGATATTGCAATCGACTCAATGCATCCACGCAAAGCCTCCACTTCCTTTCACATTTGCTTTTAAGGGGTGGGGGTAGGGGTTGGTGCGAATGGATTTGCTTTAAAGTCTCACTCTCCCTCCTCATGAATCTTCCCTTCTGTGAAAGGCAGTGAGAGGGACCCTGCACTGTTCATGTTGAGTTTCCTTTGTGTGTGTTCATATGAGTGAGTAAGTGCCTGGACACACTGGTGGAGGTAGAGGACAACTTTGGGTGTTGGTCCTTGTCTTCTCATTATTGGCCAACGGTATTCCAGGGACTCTACTGTCTCTTCCTTCTAACTGAGAATACAAATGTGTGAACTATTATATCTGGCCTTTGTGTGGGCTTGGAAATCTGGACTCGGGGATAAGTAGGCTCGTTCTCTTTACCACTGAGATGTCCCCAGCCTATATTTTATGACTTCTGAAAGAAAAAAATACAACCTAAGTCACCTGATGTCTTAGCCAATGACATGTTATTAACAGGTTTAATTTTATGACTAAGATTTGTTCATAAGGAAACAACAGTAATAATCAGTTTCATTAATTGTACAAGTACTGGCTTTTCCATTTTCGTGGGTTTTGTTTTGTTTTGTTCTAATCCAAGTATTGCCTTCCTTACCCCAAACCCAAACGTAACTATTTAAAGTGATCATTGCACTTGTTTTCTGTGCAGGGAATTTTAGAATTCCAGCGTTCGAGCTGATTATACAAACTAGAAACTTGTTTGTATGCCACCAACTAAAGACAAAGTATGACTTTTATGTTCAATTTTGAATGAATATGTGATCAATAAAATATATGGAACTTTGAGCGAATTATCAACTCTAGCTAGTCCTAGCAGGATACCTATAGATCTTTAAAGGTCTTCTACCCTAAACCCTTTGAATGTCATTTGAACAGTAAATATCTCTGTCTTTATTCACTTGTTTAAAACTCAAAATTCTCCTTGGTGGTGTGGACTATCTGGAGCATACATCTTGCTCAAGGGTAAGCAGGGCAATGGTTGCAGCAATGAGCAGACAACTGCAGATGAAACCATAATTTACAGAGAGCCTTTCTCTTTCTTTCCAGATAATCATCCTTCTCTTCAGTTCGTTTCAGGGCTTAGAACACAGTGAGCTTTAGAAGCAAAATATAATTTAAAATAAGCTCCTACATTCCTCATCCTCAGCTCAGATCCAGGAATGGCAGAATCCAAGTGGGAAATAACCTTTTGTTCCCTTTCCAGGGGACCCATATGACACTTGAAGCCTGCTGAGAGCTGGAATTATGTCACAGAGATACTAGTGTTCTTTGCTCTCTCCTTTAATATGGTTAGCTTGGCCAAATGTCATTTCATAAGGAAAAAATGTGTGTGATTTAGTGAGATTTCTGGAGAAGAATGAAAGCAGGTTGGGGTGGGGTCATGGAGGCATCCCGATGAAAACACTCTGCAGGATGCTGTGCGTCCCTCATGGTATCTAAAGATGATTGCTTTTGAAGAGACACATGCTTTCCCTTCAAAAATGACAAATCGTGTTCCCTTTCCCCTTTCTCTCAGTGAAGGGAAATGATTTCATTATGTCTTTGGCGATGCTGAGTGCTGAGAAGGTTGACAATGTTGACCAAGCAACCTGGTTCCAGGGGCGGATAAATCTGATACTGAATATTGAAAGGGACACCATGGCTTTGCAATGTATATGTCTGTCTGGTTCTCTAAGGCTGAAGCTGGGTACTGGTTTGCCAGGACTGCTTGGAGTGGATATTGAGGGGTACATCCAAGGTTTCTGTGCTGGAAGTCGGGTCCGTAGTATGGTGATGTAAGACAGGCTTCTTAAATGTTTTCCTCTTCTGAGCTTTGTTTGTTTGTTTGTTTGTTTGAGTTTTGGTTTTTTGAGGCAGAGTTTCTCTGTATATAGCCTTGGCTGTCCTGGAACTCACTCTGTAGACCAGGCTAGCTTTGAACTCAGAAATCTGCCTGCCTCTGCCTCCCAAGTGCTGGGATTAAAGGCATGCGTCACCACTGCCTGGCTTATTTTGTTCTAAATGCAACCTGATATGTAAGTATATGTACAAGTCATATATCTACTGATAGTAAAGATACATTTTATTTTTGGATAATTCTTTGGTATGTATATAATTTTGCCAATTCTTTTAAATTTGTCACTTATTTTTCTAAAAAAAAAAATGTGGGCATATATCTGTCTATATACGTGCATATAAATGCAATGCCACCTTACAGATTGAGTTTCACTGAAGGACATTGGTCACCGAGGATGAGCCTTGAGGCTTTTTTGCCTGACACCACTTCCCGTTCACCCTCTGCTTCCTAGTGTGAAGGCAACATGGCCTACCTCGAGTATCAATCACTGTACTGCCCCTGTCTCATGCCATGCCTACCCTGCCAGAATGGAATGCATCCTTCTAGAATTGTATAAGCCAAAATAAAACCTTTCTCCTTCACGTTGCTTCTGTCAGGGTACTTCATCATAGCAGTAGACTAGTAACTAGCATGGCAAAAGCATGAGAGCCTGACTTTGATCCCAGCACTCAACAAGGCAGATGCAGAGGCATGCACGTGCAATCCCAGTGCTGGGAAGTTTGAGTGAGATAGAGACCTGGAGCTCAGTAGGTAGACAAGCTAACCAAAATAGTGAGCCTCATGTCCCAAAGAGAGACTCATCTCAAAAGTACAAGATAGCCTGCTCTGACAAATGACACGTAAATCTAACCTCTGACCCCCACATGCAGGCACAGGCACTAAGAAATTACCAATAGTAATATCAATAGCAATATTAATAACTTTAAGTGATAAATTTCAGCAGCGAAATTATGAATATATCCATTCCATCACAGCGTCTCACCCTTTGTGGATGCTTGACAAATATTGTTGAATGACAGATGGCGTTTATATAGAAACGTATCTCTTTATCCTCAGCTAAGCTACTCTTCCATGGCAACAAATCCCAAAGCCATCATTCTGATTTCAGTGACCAATACTGAAAAAGGATCCATTTATGCTTATTGATGTATTGAAACATTATAAACCATTGCCCTACAAGATGCACACTATTAACCTTCACCCTTACACACATGGTAACTAAATTCTAAAAAACAAATGTGAGAAGCCATCCTCAGAAGATTGATGTATGAGGTACGGGATTCTTGGCTTCTGGCTTCAGTATTCCACTGTTAGACCTTTGACTGCTTGTTTTAATTTTGCTTCGTGTACAGTCCATCACTTTTTAAAGATTTTTTTTTTTAATTTTTATGATGTGTGTGCACATGTCACAGGAAGGTAGTTCCCAAGAAGGCTAGAGGCATGGGATCCCTGGAAACCAGGGTTACAGATGGTTGGGAGTTGCTGGTAACTGAAGTTGGATTGTTTGTAAGAGCAACAAGTATCCTTAGCAACTGAGCCATTGCTTCAGCCTCCCCATCATTTTAGAAATAATCTTTCTATTACATTGACAATTAAAATATGCACATGTTGTATCCAATAAGTGACCTGTCCCGATCTTCTCATCCTCCCCAGCCTTTCCTGGCCACTGTTCTAGTCTCCTTTCTGGGAGATAAATGCACTTCACTGCCACCTGAGTTAGAATAGGCAGCAGTTGATCTTCTGTGCCTGGTTGTTTGGTAAACATCTTGGCTCCTGCACAGTAAGCATGGAGTGACGTGGTTTAACATACCGATTTAGTTTCCTTTGGATATCCATGCACCACAGTGGAATTCCTGGGTCATAAAGTCATTCTATTTTTTACCACTTTTGTGCCCCCATACACTATTTGCAAAATAACCGCACTAATTAATTATGTGTATTGTATACGCACTATGAGTGTGTGGAGCACATGCCCATGTGTGTGTAAGTGGAAGCCAGAGCACACACATGGGCATGTGCTACCTATTGTTCTGTGGCTACCTTAAGACAAAGTGTCCTACTGAATCAGAAAGCTTCCTGTTTTGGCCAGACTGGCTGGGCCAGTGAGCTCCCAGGATCTGTGTGGCGCTGACCTATAAAGACACAAGCAACCATGCCTGAATATTTTTATAGGTCCCAGCTATTCAAACTGAGTCCTTATTCCAGAGCCATCTCTTCCGCATGACTACATTCACATATGCACACTCCCGTTACCAGGATATAAGATAGGAAGGAGTCCCTCTCCTTCCACAGAGTCCCTAGCGCTTGCCTTTCGATCTGTAATAGTGTAATTGTAAATAGAGTGAGACTATCTCAGTGTGGGTTTAGTTCATGATGCCTACTAATGGTTTTCATCTTAGTTTGTGTTTGTCTTTGCATCTAATAATTTTCAGTGGTTTCTTTCATATATTTGTTGGCCATTTTCAGATCTTCCTATAAAGGATATCTACCCATATCCTTTGTCAGCATTTTCACTCTTGTTGGCTGTTGGGTTTGGGGGCTGATTTGTCTGAGTTCCTTATTATCTTGAATATTAATATCTATTCAGGAAATAGTTTTCAGTCTCCATAGGACTTTAGTTTGATAAGATCATGCTGAATTCATTCTTCATGGTTTGGAGGTCTTCTCCAGAAAAGGAAATTATTTTAGTGTAGCAAAATCTTTGTGTTTCCTATTTCTTGTACTATTTTGATAGCTTCTAGTTTAAGCCTTTGTTTTACTTTTAATTGGTTTTTGCTTTTGAGGAAAATTATTGATGAATTTAGATTTTTCTGTACATACATGTAAATATATACATATCTACATATGGAGAGCTGGGCTCAGTTTCCCCCAGGCCATTTGTAAAGAAACAATGCCATCTCTAATGTGTGTTCTCATGCTCTTGTAATAAGTGTGTCTTCTAGAGACATGTAGGCTTACCTGCAGTCTCTCCATTTTGCTACACTGGTCTCAGACCATTTTAGTGCCCATTACAATGTTTTGGTGATTATAGTTTTGCACTAAGTTTTGAGGGCAGGTATTACAATACATTTCAGTTTTCTTCATTATTCTCAGGATTGTGTTGGCTACTTAGAATCGCTTGCTGCTCCTTATGAATGTCATGGTTCTGTTCCTATTTATTTCTGTGAACAATGTCATTGTATACTTTACTAGCAATTGCATTGACCCTGTGATATGGACATTCAACAATATTAATTCTTCTAGTCCCTGAACAGAGAATATACTTTTGTGCTATTTTCAATTTTTTCATTAATTTATTTATTCACTTTACATTCTGATTTCAGCCACACCTCCCTCTTCTCCTCCCAGTCCCACCCTTACAATTCTCTCCCCCAATTACACCTTCCCCTCAGTAATTTCCTTTTGTCTTTGGAATTTCTTTTCCACTTTGAAAAGCAGAGCCAATTTGGAAGGACCACTCCAGTCATTGTATGCCTGCTTGCTTCTTATTCCCAACATCTTTTTAGGATTCTGTTCCTTACTTCCCATCTCAATGCCTTTGGTCCTTGCTTTAACTTTCATGTATTTTTCGCATGCCCTGACATGCTGCCCTTAATTTTATTAATTGGAAAGAAGAGCCTGTTAAGCTCCAGTAGGAGCAAAGTTTGTGGTGATGGTTAATGGTTTAATGACCTTAGGTTCAAATGCCACTGTTACTATTCATAAACACTGGGTGTAAGCATATGAATTGCTTAACCTTAGCTTTTTATCCATAACATAATATTTACCATGAAGGGCTGTTGCCTTTATCAAAGGGCACAATTCTTGTAAAGCATGTAGCTCTAGGACACCTGAGGGGATTTATTTATCTATTGCTATCTGTGTTAGCTCTGCCTCTGCTTGCTCAACCTTCCTCACATACACATAGTCCTCATTACTCTGAAGCAGGGTTTCTTAGTCTTGGCACTACTGATGCATTAAGGCCAGATTATTCCTTGTTGGAAGGGATCACCATGAGCAACAAAGGGTGCTCGGAAGCACCCCGGCCTCTTCTCACCAGATGTAGGTAGCACATCCTCCTCTGAAAACCACAAACACCAGACTTGCCAAAGTGCCTGTGGGTGAAGGACCAATGGTCCTCAGAACCACTTCATTGCCATTCCCTTGGTTTCTGTTGTTGTTGGGACCTAGAATTAACTACAACCTCTTTTAGATCCCCATTCTCCAGATTAGTGTGTTAGTTGGCTTTTGTTTTTGTATATATGTGTGGGAGGGCTATGTGGCACATATGTATGGGGTAGGTGGTGTGGCTAGATGTATGTGTGTGTGTGGTATATGTGTGTTTGTGTCTGTTGAGGAGGGATGAGTGTGTGTGCCTGGTATGTGTGGGGGGACACAGTTATGTGGGATAGGGTACAATGTATGCTGTGGAATAGGTATGTATTATGTGAATGCATGGGCATATGTGTGTGTGTGTGTGTGTGTGTGTGTGTGTATGTGTTGTGTACATGTGGATGCAGGTGAGTGTACAGATGCAAAATCCTATGCAAATGAATGCAGAGGCTAGAACAGTACAACAGGTGCTATCTCTCACTATAGCTTTCTGCCTTACTGTCTTGAGACAGGGTCATTCATTGAACTGAATATTCCATAGTTGGGCTAGGCTTCAAGACAAAAAGCCCTCAAGATCAGCCTTCTCTATCTCCTAATGCTGGGGTTAAAGACACCTGCAGCCATGCCCAGTTTAGTACTTAGTGGTGAGGACTTAAATCTAGCTCCTCATGCGCACATAACATGTATTGCTATCCATTCGACTGTCTACTTCAACACCTTATAGACTATAACAAATGCATACAAACAAAATCATAAACAGGTAACAGTTTTCTGAATTACCCTTTTTAGGTGAGAGTAAAAAAAGGATAAAAATTAGAAAGTTCCTTAAAATACTAGAGTATATGAAGACTGTCCAAGGAATGAGTAATTAATATTGTATGTAGAGAGATAGTCTGATATATTGCAGGAATGCTAATTGCTAAGAGGTTAACATGAGGTTGCCATCCAGTGCCATTTATATTTGGATGCAGGGCTAGCCTGTGCTCCTTGTCTGTGTGGATGATCCAAGGATGATGCTTGCAAAATTGGAACCTCCACATTGTCTGGAAACCGACAGAGGAAGATCTATCAGGACAGGGAATGTTCCATTTAATAAATATGAAGAAAAGCAAGCAAGTATTTTTAAAAACAAACAACCCATCCTGAGTCCTTTGTGATCTTGGGAATGTCAGCCACGACAAGACAGCAATCTCTGGAGCAAAAAAGTAGCTTGGAAAGAAGTCAACAAGACATAGAGGTCAATTCCTGCACTGAGGATTGTGACAGGACACGACACAAGTGAATGATAGATTGGGGAACCTTGGCATGATCCTCCTCGAGTTGTATTAAGAAAAAGACCAACCAACCAAGTAGAATGTTGGCAGACTTTGCCCTCCCACTTTCCTCTGCATTTGTGACACTTCACCCACAGACAAACAAAATCAGCTCAGAGGTGCACACTTAGAGACATTGGGGGCTTCATATTTTTAAAACTAATTTCTGAAGTGCTAATCACAAAATTGTCACACTGTGAGGCTTTCCTTATTATGGCCTCTGTACTTCCAGAATCTCTTCATTTTCAAAGATGAGCACCTCTAGGTTCAGTGCCCATCAGTTTGAATGTGGAGTTCATCTTTCTTTTCTTGGTGAGATATGTTGGTAAGTTTTAAAGATGAGCAAATGAGAGAGAGAGAGAAACGAAGACAGAGACAGAGAAGTGGAGAAAGACAGAAAGAGAGACAGAGATAGAGACAGAGAGAGAACTTGAGCAGTTTGAGATAGGTCTTGTCTTCATGTTCCTATGCTGGGAGATGTGTTGAGATGACAGGAGACACACTGGAACCCATGTGCCTTCAAGTGTTCATGGAGATATGTAGTCAAATTCTCCTAGGTGAGAAGACACTGAGGCAGAATAGGAATTCATTTTTATTCTGTTTTCTAATGCTCAGTGTTGTACTGTGCCTGGAGGCCCTAGGATGCTTCCCCTGTGTGTATACTAGGGTCATTTTAAGGACAGAGTTGTTGGACTTGGCTCTCTTGGCATCTGTTCAGGACAGCTAACAAAAGTCAGTTGTCTCTTACCTTGTGATCACCTCCCCCTCCCCAACAAATTACTAACAAATTCCACTTGCTGAGTGGCCTCTTATTAGCATAATGGTGCGTTTTAATTCAGAGAAGAACCATGTGTTTCCTATAAGAAAGTTGTTTTAG
Organism: Mastomys coucha; assembly: GCF_008632895.1. Lineage (NCBI taxonomy): Eukaryota > Metazoa > Chordata > Mammalia > Rodentia > Muridae > Mastomys > Mastomys coucha. The sequence continues at coordinate 40,250,462 of NW_022196911.1, read as the reverse complement.
GTCTTTAAATGTCTCTGTCAAACACTTTCTTTTTGTTTGGAGAAATAATTACAGATTGGTCCTGTTGAAAGCAAAACATCAGAGAAATGGCCTGCCCCAGTGTTTCTAACTTGGTGGATGTCTACTCCATGAGTGACACAAGTTTAGTTTGTCCATGCCAAGACAAACAGACCCAGTTTGACCACTGCAAATGCTGACTTGGTGATGAGGCAGGGCAGTTACTGTGATTCAGTTGTTTTCCTCACATCTCAGGACCAAGGCTCTCCTTCTCCAAGAGTATATCAGTTCCTGCAACTCCAGCTATGGTACCTGCCAGGCAGAACTGGGACAGTTGACTTTTGATACCAGTTTCACCTTTTATAGAAGACACCCATGTTGGCTCATGGATGCTTAGAATTAGCATGTTGATAGCAAATTCTTGGCTGCACTCTCCTCCCTGAAAATGTTCCCCTGTAAACTTTCCCCAACTGTGGACCTGGATGTGTTTGGAACATATATCCATGATGGCTGCTATGGGAAGCTATTTACACAGCAAACAAACACACACATACACTTGAAAGGACATAATCACCCATGAGTGAGATGGTGTATAATATGTTTGTACTTATGTGAATTTTGGTAAATTTTAGATCTGGATCATGCATTATTTTTATAGGAAAAAATGTGGTTTTGTCTTTAAATATAAGGCATTCAATCTGGGAAAGGAAAATGAAATATAAAAGGAATAGTAGAAATTCCATAGGGATATGTAAGGGTTGAGTATACAAGCATTAACTTTAAATCTGGTGGGCACAGGAGGAGAGACCACAAATCCCACAAGTCATCAAAGGCAATGGGGCTACAGCTAACATGATCTCTCCTGCCTGACAGACAGCTCTCCCACCATGTTTACCCTCTGTCCAGAACTGCTCCAGTACAATATCCATACATCACCTCACAATAACCCATAAAAGATGCTATGGTATTTTTCCATTCTTTTTAAAGATGAGACCTTTTGCTACAGAGAAAATGACTTATCTTTGCTCCCATGTTGAGTCAAGTTTCCAGTCAGTGTTAAGAACTGATAAGTCATGTGCTGTGCAGTCTGGTGTTTCCTCACCCTCTCTCTTGTCCTTAGGAGAGGGTAACAGTCTCAGAGCTTGTTTCTTTGTTCTCTCTCTCTCTCTCTCTCTCTCTCTCTCTCTCTCTCTCTCTGTGTGTGTGTGTGTGTGTGTGTGTGTGTATCTATCTGGGTATAAAACTGTGGTGGGAAAAGTAAGTTAAGTGTACTAAAAACATAACCATTCTCAAGCAAATAGTGTCACCTACACCTAAAGCCTTTTTCCTGATGTTAAATTATTGGTCATGACAAGTGGAAAAGTTTTTTCTCTGTGTAACTCAGCATAGAAAATCATTATTCAGAGGTCCTATTGACCACTACAGGATAAAATTGCACCATGATATTTGTACTTATCCTGGTACAAACATTTATATGTGTGGATATGTGTTTGAAGTGTGTGTGTGTGTGTGTGTGTGTGTGTGTGTGTGTGTGGAGAGAGAGAGAGAGAGAGAGAGAGAGAGAGAGAGAGAGAGAGAGAGAGACTATTGTGTCCTAGTGGGCTATTCACAGAAAATTTAAGGTAAGTTCATAAATGTTACAGAATCAGTTTCAACAGAAGGTAGGCCGGGCGGTGGTGGCGCACGCCTTTAATCCCAGCACTTGGGAGGCAGAGGCAGGCGGATTTCT
>NW_022196911.1:40245152-40248484 GCF_008632895.1 Mastomys coucha | reverse complement strand
AAAAAAAAAAAAAACAGAAGGTAGGACAGTTGATATATCAATACATAGAATATATAGATAGAACTATTTCAAGGGCATATATATGCATATATGTGTATGTATGTGTATATACATATAGGCCATAAAGAATTATATGAGGGGATGGAGAGATGGCTCCACAGTTAACAGCATTTTCTGCTTTAGCAAAGGATCAGAGTTTGGATTCCAGCACTTACCATACTGGGGGTGGATACATTACCACATGTAACTCCAGATCCATGTGAGCCAGTGTCCTCTTCAGAACTCCCCAGGCAACTGCAGTCATGGCAAATACTCCCATACAGAGACATATAGCTACACATATTTTAAAACAAAAAAAATTTTAATAGAGGATGCAATGTATTTCTCCATTTCTCTATATATACATGTACACTTATAATCACACATCTGCATCTATCCCCTCTGTTGAAAGCTGTGCCAAGAGAGCTTTCCATATATTAACTCACAAGAACCCATGAGGAATTCCCTAAGAGGAATTATTTACCCGTGTGTGTGTGTGTGTGTGTGTGTGTGTGTGTGTGTGTGTTTTCCAAACTCAGGTCTTATTTACTGATAATATATATAATCAACAACTAGTCTTTAAATTGCCTGGATGTGAACTCCAGATTGGAGATATTCTGCTCTAGAACAGTTTGAACTTTATCTTTCAAGGTTCCATAAAGATCTCAAGACTATTGTTCATATCCCTTGTTAACACTTTATCCTGAAGGACTTTTAAAGAGCTATAATGAGCTTGTGCAGGTAACAAGTTTAAACCATCAAAAATAAGTTCTCTTCCTGGATGATGAGCTGTTGGGATCACCCTAAAGAGAGGGTGAGTCATATAAAATGCATCTGATCTTACATATTACTCAGCTGTAGAAAAAAAATAAGGCTCTGAGACTTCATCTAAATGGATAGGGTAATATTATGTCATCTGGCATCTATTAGACCCGTTCAGATATGAGATATTAGTTTGTGTTTAAAAATTAGCCTTCAGGTTAATTGCATTTTGGAAGAATACACTGTGTGTGTGTGTGTGTGTGTGTGTGTGTGTGTGTGTGTGACTATCAAAGGTAGACCAGAATGACACTTCTTGTGCCTTTTGTGGACTAAATCGCAGTGTCAGGATAATAAATGCTGTGCTTGGAGTCTGCATGTGTTTCATCTCTCTTAGGGAATTCAGTACTTCAAGGGCTTTCCTCTTCCACACTGCAGATAAAACACTACATCACACTCTTTAGTGAAAGAGACACTTTCTCCTTCAAGACGCCTGTTCAGCTGTTCCACAGCTGAAGAGCCGGGAAGACTTAAATTACATTCCCTTTCCTGCTATTAAAAAGGAACATGGGGGAGGTGGGGGATAAGCAGCTTGCATCTGGTTCGATTTCTTTGCCAAATTCTTCATTTAATTGTTTTGTAATTTGAAGAAAACCACAAATGACAAGATGAAATTGCTAGGAATATAAATACAGAATTTAATTGTTCATGTCAGGATTTCAAGTCCAGAACTGTTGGTAATGTGAGTCAGTTTTATGACCAACCGACAAGAAGAGCACTGGAGGCTAAACTTGCTGAGGCTCCATCACTTGCACACACACACACCCCACTTGGCCACCATGCTCACAAAGCTTCATCCAGAAAGAGGGAAGCTGATTCTTATCTCTATGAGTTTGATCCCAACAGCTGGGATCAGATCGGGGGACTAGACTTCTCAAGAGAAACCATGACCTCTATGCCCAGGATTCCAAATAAACCAGCATTCAAGTGCTGTGAACATTTAACTGATAGGCTCATAGAGAATTCGAGCATCTTCAAGATAGATGAACTAGTCTAAAATGTGCCTGCTGATTTAGTTGTACCACATGCTTCCCAGGAACAGGAGGCCACCTGGCTTCCTTGGGATGAGAATAGAAGAAGCATGTTATTCTCAGCCACCAAGCTGAATTTATGTCTCATTCTGCTGCCATTAATGGTTGACATGAACAGACAAGTTCAATTAGTAATTGTTGGATACATTGATCTGAAGAGAAAATGAATAGTATAAAAATCCTTAACACTTTGTAACAAAGGGATACAGAGATGCTCTGTGGGTAGAGTATTAAGGCACAAGCACATGGACCTAAGTTTGGATTCCTAGTCACATATTAAAAACCAGGATTGGCTATGCATACCTGTAAACCTAGTTTTTGGAGGAAGAGGCAAAGGAGGAGACCAAGAGTTTACTAACAAGGCAGTTTAGAAGGACAGGTTCGGTAAAAAACCTGTCTCAGAAAGCTAAAATAAAATAAGGTGGGGAATGGTCAAGGAAGACATCAGATATTTGTCTCTAACATACATACCCATGTGGCCAGGACTTAGTAGACTACATCATCATGTGATCTAAATAATAGAGGAAGTAATAGAGGTTATCAGAGTCGAGTAAAGAGTCAAAGTGAGTTATGTTGTGGAAGAGATGCTCTCTCTTTCTCTCTCTCTCTCTCTCTCTCTCTCTCTCTCTCTCTCTCTCTCTCTCTCTCTCCCTCCCCCCAATCACTGTTCCTTTTAATTCTGTGACATTTCCTGAATTAAGAAGCCACCAATTGGAATGACTTTCTAAGGACCCCCTGTCCTGAATCCCTTTCCTCTTGCATTTTTCCCTGTTAAAACTTACCAGACCTAGGCCCAGCAAGATGGTTCAGTGGCTATAAACACTTGATGCCAAGCCCAACAACCTGGGTTTTTGATCCATGATATCCACATAGAAGGATAAAGCTCTTGCAAATTGGCCAGATTTTCTTTAAAAACAAACAAACAAATCTTCTGATTTGTGGTGTGTTAAAAAGCTAGCAAAGTATTTGGCCCTATGTTACTGTTTGAGAATGGTTTAACTTTTCTATCCAAACTAGATAAAATTCTTTTATCAGCTTTAATGTTGTTAATTTGTGGCCAGAAATTATTAGACTACAGAATCATATAATCTAAGTAGTAGAGGTTATCAAAGTCTATTAAGAAGTCAAAGGGAGTTATGTTGTGGGAGAGGAAAACATCTGTGTATCTGTAGGTCACTGGTTGCTGTTGAAGCTGGTTTTAAAGACTAACCTTGGAAAAGGAGGACTACTCCTAAATCAAAATTTAAGATACTATTTTATAAAACAGTTTGAAAAAGTGATTGATTATGCTGTTGAGTTAGGTATTTACATATCTTTTGTATAGACACACTCATAAAGTTAAAAAAATAAGAATGTCACTAGAAAAAGAAAGGAATTAAAGGGGGAACCAAATACCCATGGAAGGAGTTGCAGAGAGCAGGGACTGAAGGAAGGGCAAGCCAG
>NW_022196911.1:40227061-40244443 GCF_008632895.1 Mastomys coucha | reverse complement strand
GTGTGCTGAGCATTATAAACTACTTATTATATGTCATTTAACATAATATGTTAATATATTATTATAAACTATTATGTATTAACAACTATATCGCATGTAGTGAGCTTTCAATAAATTAATTTCTCCAGGCTTCCCAAAAAAAAAAAGAAAGAAAGAAAAAGAAAGGAATTACCAAAATTATAAGCATAATTCAGAAAATACATTGGGAAAAATACTTGTCAGGGAGGTTTTGTGATATTTGAGAAGGAAAAAAAATATGTATGCATGCCTTAGAATACATTTTTTTCTGACAGCAGGTCAATAATGAGTGTTACTTAAGAATATACAAGATTCTGAAAATTTATAGAAATAGTTTCTAGAATTTTTACATTTTTAAATCTGAAATAGTTACATCTTGCTCCACATCTTTTCCTCCCCTCAGCCCATCCCAACTACCCTCACTCTCAAGTTGATAATCCTTGATTTTTTATTATTATTGTTACATACATACATATATATGAATGTATGTTTATGCACGCACACACACACACACACACAATGAACTTAGTCCATTTTTGCACAAATGGTCTCAAAGGTGGCCTCTGTGTATTGGACAACAAATAATGGAGTTCATCAGAGAGAAAAGCTAATTCTCTTTCTGCCAGTAGTCATTAGTTGCCTGTGGGGCTTTTGTTTAGGGATGTGACTCTTTGAAATCTTTCCTCTTCCATGTTAGTATGTCTATTACAATTGCCATATATTAAAAGTTTAGATAAATAAAAATAATATGATTCCTTAAGGCTTTACCAAACAACCATGGTGTTATTTGCCCCTCACCTCTCCTCATTCTTTATTGATTTCCCTATCTCTTGCCCTATTGACCCCTCCCCGGTTATTCCATCCCCAACTTAACATCACCTGTATCCTATTAGTCCTCTCCCAATACACACCCCCAGCTATGGTCCCTTTAGACTTCTCTGGTTTCTGAGGATACTCAGTGTTGTATATTCACATCAGATTTGGACTAGAGAGATGCTTCAGCCATAAAAGGGCTAGGCTCACAACCAAAGACAAGAAATAATTTTGTCCTAAAATTACTAAAACATCATTTTTCTTCTTTCTTGTAATAGTAGAAAATTTTGGGGAAAAGGATCGTCGAATGTTAGGTATCTAAAGTATTCACTCAACTTTATATCTAATAGTACTGCCTTTCAAGAAATTGTTCTTGGTTCCATCATGGTACATACAGACACACATATACACATGCAGGCACACACATATGCATGCACAAATATACACACATGAACATACACACATTTTTTTCTCAATAAAAGACTCTTATTGGGATTCTGCATGCATGTGGAGCACATAAACGCAGACAACATACATACATGTAAAAAGAGAATATAGAATATCAACTACTTTAACATTTGATTATTTAGAGAGATGCCGCAAAAACAAAAACAAAAACAAAAACAACAACAACAAAAGAAAACATTGTTGAAGATAGATTGTCTTGCTCTGGCTTTAAAACTCAAACAAATAAAAATAAAGGTTTTGTATATTCTTGAGTTGCATTATATTAGTTCCCAAAGATTTGTTTTTATTTCTTCAAGGAAAACTTGTGCTTCCCCCAGTTCAGGGTTGACTTAGAACAAAGATTGCAAATTTTGGTAAGAGGACAATATTTTTTTTTTTTGCTTCTTCTTTCATCTTAACACATCATTATGTAAACAGTTCTTGGCAGGAAAGGGTACAGAAAACTCTCCCCTATAGTCATTTCAGATTAGCCTCAGAGACTGCTCTTTTTTCAGCTGTGCTACTAACAGAGAAAGTTAATTGGTTAGCCCTTGATTGTTTACTTTTCTTATAGGATAACAGGTTTCCTGAGTTGTTTTGGTTTGGTTTGGTTTGGGAGCTTTTTTGTTTTGTTTTGTTTTGTTTTAATGTCGTTGTTGTTGCTTTCTTCTTGTTTGCCACAGAACCATCTAATTTTACATTATCCTGAAAACTGCCTCCTCTCACGCTTTGCCACAGACATGGTGCCATCTGACCATTTCTCTAACAGGCATCTTCATCTTCATCAGACACCACATATTGGACCAGGAGGAGTCATGACACAAACAGGGTTGAACAAAGTTTTCTTTCCTGGACATCTGTAGCTATGATCAGAAGAGAATAGACCTGGAATTTATGACTAAATAGATTCAATGTGAATATACAGATTTAAACTAGGGATGAACAAACGTAGCCATATTTATCAAGGAAAATGAAGGATGAAACACTCATAGAGACATAGCAGGGGGGAAAAAAGAAGGAATGGAGAGAGTTCCACTCAGCTTCCTCACTTTGATCTTGATCAGGACATAGACAGTCTCAAAACAAAGCTGCATCTTCTCTCTATACATACACCTCATGTCTTATACTTAGTGAGGGTTACTTTCTACCATAATGAATGTGGTTTGCCTTTGGTATGATCTCCCCCATTTGCATGCAAACAGTTTCAGAACCATGGAAGAGGAAGGAAAGTGATGCAAAGCTTTAGTTTCTTCTGGGTCCTTCCAGAACAACTTCTGGGAGTCAGACTCCAGCCTGTGCTGCCAGCGATCTATGTTATGGGAGGGACAGAGTGTGGGCTAAGGCTGAAGGATTTCTCTATATGCCCCAATCTTCTGGGGAACCAATTCAGTTCTCCAGAGCTGCCCAGCTTTCTTGGGGGAGGATCCAAGACCTCTGCTCTACTGGGTGTTCTCACGCTTCTCAGTAACGAGTTTACACATGAGTATATTGTATGTAATTTTTAACTAGCACATTGGTTGGTGGGAATCTATGAGCAGGCATCTTCTGATGCCTTCACTGCCAGCTGCCAATTACCAAAGTTTTGTTTTGAATAGATTTAGTTACAGTATTTGTAGAAGTTAGCTTTCCCTTATTGTAGTTCATATTTTGTAATTTGACTTTCTGATTTGTTTCAGTCTTGAATTTGGGGAAATTGAAACCATAGTTTTAGAAAACATAGCTCACAGCCTGCTTATGCCTCCTGACCCTTGACTGCTATTTGTGCATGCGTGTGTGTGTGTGTGATAACTACATTTTCTTCTATGTCTTTGTGTCTTAGAAATTGAGGATCCAGCATTTTGTTAATTTATTTGCAAGTTCTATAATTCTTCCCTTTTTCTGCCAACATGTTCATACTCTAAATAAGTAGAACTTCTAAATCTTTCTTAGTCCCTAATCAAGGATGACCACACAGAACCCACCTGGGGAATTTATTTAAAATCCTTAGAGAGGCTGGTGAGATAGATCGCTGTTCAATCCTAAAATCCATGAAAATATAGAAAGAGAGAATGGACTCCACACAGTTGCCGTCTGATCTCTGAAGGCATCCTCTGGCATGCTTGCTAACACATTATGTATGTACATACATACACAGTGATAACCAAAAATGTTAAGTTCTTATAAAGATTATCAGTGTCACTCATAAGGAGCCATTGTTTTGATATAGTTAAAACTAAGACTATGCTATTCATTTTAAAAAGCACTCCCTATTAAATTATTTAACATAAAATTTAAGAGTCATAGAAAAATATCAGAAAATATTTTTTCATTTTTATTGGTTATTTTATTTATTTACATTTCAAATGTTATCCCCTTTATAAGTTTCCCCTCCACAGGCCTCCTATTCCCCTCCCTGCTTCTATGAGGGTGCTCTCCAACCTGCCCACCCACTCCTGCCTCAGCACCTTAACACTCCCCTACCCTAGGTCATCAAGCCTCCATAGGACCAAGGAGTTCCCCTCCCAGTGATCCTCACAGAGGCCATCCTCTGCTACATATCCAGCTGGAGCCATGGGTCCTCCCATGTGTACTCTTTGGTTGGTGGTTTAGTCCTTGGGAGTCTGGTTGGTTGATATTGTTGTTCTTTGTATGGGGTTGCAGTCCTCACCAAGTTTCTGGAAATCTAGAAGTCACCCAGTTCTTCTTTCCCTTTCTAACCACACAGCCATTATATCCATAAGCCCCATTAACTCTATCTTAAAATTTGTCCTAGACTTTGACATTTTCCATGATCTACTTTTACCATCTCAACTCATATCACAATCACCGGGTACCTGGACAGAGACAATAGCCACATCCCTGGTCTCCTTGCTTATATTGTGCCTCTTAAAAGTCTATATGCCTTGAAGAAGTGGAAGTATCAGTCTCGTCATATACAAAGTTGAGCAAATTACCAGACAATCAAAAATAAGTTTATACCACAATCTAAAAGACCTCCCTGGTTTATTTCCTAGTTGTCCATAACTTCCAACTCCTCATTTTTCTCTCTTCTCCCACTAGGATCAAATCACTCTGAAGAGTTACTAATTATTAAACCTATTATACTTTATTCTCCCCTCAGGGTCTTCCACCCGTTCCTCTCCAGAGAAAAGTAGTGTGATGAAAAAGGGGGAGGTCTTCCAAGATGAGCCTCCCCTTTTCTCATCACACTACTCAGGCTGCTGCCAAAGGGTGAGACTTCCCTGGTTACTTCAAGTAACCTCCACCTTAACAGTCAAGGATAGCCCATTGTTTGCGCTTATTCTATGGTAGGTTTGCCATATTCTGACATTCTTACTTGTATTGCTTTTTGATCTATTTCTCTGCCCATACTTCCATGGAATCTAAGGTTCCTAAAGACAGATACTCCGTCTAATCAGAGCCAAGTATATACTGATTAGGGATGAAATGAATTATTGACATTATGTAGCTAGGAATGTTAACAGTAAAGGCCCAATAAGTGCCCCTCACTCAAATAGACATGCAAAAGTCTATACCAGAGGTAGATAATAATGGATAGAAAGATGAGTAGGTTCTATGTCCAGAACCACAACTACACTGTATCCTTAAGAACTGAGTATACTTTATGTGGCAAATGTTTCTCATTAATAACTCACAGGAAGTGAGACTATTAAAAAGAATAGAGTTCTTCCATCTAGAGAGCTAGATTCTAATCCGATCTACATTTTTTTATGCCAAGTTTCATTATAGGAAAAATACCATCCACCTTGCAGTACAAAAAGACATAAGATGAGGCAGGGCATGTGTTGGGTGTTGGATGTTGGTTTAACCACATTGAACATGACAAAGGTCGTAGTGGCAATCATGACGGAAGTTCTCATACTATCACCATCATCATCTTTTCCACTTTTTCCTATATTTTGTGTTCTTGCCTCATGTTTGTTATTTCATGCCCTACCTTTGCTTTGAAATTTTACTGCAGACTTTCTATTCCTGGTCCATCACTGTTCTGTTCTAATCTTTCTCTCATAAATGGAGATACACACTAATTTACTTGTTAAGCTCAATTTACTCATCAAATATTTATTAAGCTGTTCTTTTAGGATACATTTTTTGGCTCTAGAACATGCACTAGGCCACTTAAAGTTCCAATCATTAAGCTTTTATATAAGTAAGGGTCAAGACTGGTACTTTTAAAATGTAGAGAGCAAGGGGCTAAAGAGACAACTCACACAGGAAAGCATTTGTTGCATAAATATGAGGACCTGAGTTTCATCCATACCACCAACATAAAAAACCAGTCGTGATGACATATACTTGTGTTATCTGCCTTGGATTGGTAGAAACAAGAGGATCCCATGAACTTGCTGGTACAGACAGCCTAGCCTAAAAATAGCACTCCATAGTCTCAGCAAGAAATTTTGTCTCAAAAGTAAGGTGGGTGGCTCTGAAAGAATTATATCTCAGATTGACCTCTGTGTTTTTCTTGTATAATCCACCAATATACAAGTGAACACAGACATAAACAATTGAAAAATTCATTTAAAAATAAAACATAGAGGCCAAAATTAAAACATAGCATACAGTTTAGTAAATAATGCAATATTTATTTCATAACTTGGAGGATTGCCTGATAAAGTAAAAAAAAAAAAATATTAGTGATATGACATCATTCTTGATTCCCTGCATTACCTGCACTACATACTATCTTCTTCCATACCATTATCCCCATCACTGACATTCCTCCTAAGTTCTAAGAGTCACCCACAGGCCCTCCAATAGTTCTCTTCTTTAGTGCCAAGACTACCTCTGCCTTAGCACCTAGCATATCTGTGATTGTCGAGTCAGGTTTGTGTTCCCATCTAACACATCATCCAGTGACTTGAGGATGTCAAATTGGGCCACTGTCCCTTTTATTCTGTTCCAGGCATCTTGCACACTTTTCTTTTCCTCTGATGAATTAGTTGCACTGGAAGCATTGGCCAAGGTAGTGAGTGTTTGGCCTTCCACACTAAATTATCAGCTCTCGAAGAACAGAGGCCCCATCTCCTCCTTGTTTATCTCTCTTGACGACCTATGTTCTGCTGTTGTCTGTGTAAATGTTCCTTGTCCATCTTGTTGACTAAGTGTTCAGCAAGTAACTCTCCAAATGTTAAGTCCTTTCAGGAATATTTACACTCAGCAAAATCCCTATTTTGCCATTTTCCCTCTTGTTCTGGGATGAAAGACTCCCCCAAGAGTTTCTTCTAGGCTGTTCACTTGCCATCAGCCCCAAATGACCTCCTCAGAGGCACAGCGTCTGTAGGTAAAAGGTATTTGTTCATCTTTATGAATGTCAGTCTCTTGACATTCATGGTAAATAGGCAAGTTCTCAGTCTCTTGACATTCATAGCAAACAGACAAATCCTTCAGTAAATGACAGTGGTCCCCAGCATCACATTAAAAGCTCTTGGGGATAAACACTCAAGGGGAGTTGTGGCTCAGGCTCAACTTTCAAAGGCTTTGTAATGTGCTTACCTAGACACACACAGAAAGCACACGGTCACCTGTTAAGGCCTCAGCAGCTGCAGTTTTAAGGCCCTCATCTATATTTAAACTTGTTCTTGCTTAGTCAGGAGCAGGGATGCTGCCGGTGAACATTTGCAAACAGCTTCCATGCAAAGGAGCACAGCTACTGGGGCTGGCTGCTTGGCTATCCATAACCATATTGCTGTATATGATAGTCCTGCTCTTACTGTTGAAATTGTCATTTTAGTGGCTTCCTCTTCAATCCAGAAAAATCTCTAGAGTCTTTTCCCATCCAGGAAGTCATTTTAGTAGTCTCTTGGTCAATATTCACTGAGAAATTAACAACTGCTCTTTGGGTGGCTACTATGACATGAGTGACCATTACTACCAGAGAAATGATTAACTGTAATGCTTCAGATCATGGACTTAAAAACCAAATTCCCATGTATTTAATTTATTAGCTGCAGAGCTTTGTGGCTGATGATTTAACCCATGCCTCTCCACAAAAGAATAGCAAAGATAACTCATCCTATTTGTTGTAATGCTTAGCTCCTGGACTGCTTAGAATTACTTCTCAACAACTGTTGTCAGTATTATCCCATGTATCTGGTCCTGAACAAACTTGGGGATGGGTGGTAGAAAAACATATTAAGGATTGTGTTTATCAATTAGTGATAGATCAATGAAATAATCATATCAGTTATTATATACAGCAATTACAAGGGGAAATAAGTACTATATACTATACAGAAATTAAATAGAGCAAACTGTATGAGAGAAAAAAGAAAACTTCCAGCAGACTCTGTCCTGTATCTGTGTTCTGTACCATCTCTAAGTATTACTAAGTAACAGGAGAAAAGCGCATTCCAGACAGAAAAAAAGGAGATACATGGAAGTTTAATAAGCTAGGGAATAGAGAAGTGCTAGAATATTCTTTCAAATCTTATTAAACACTATAACCTTTGTCTGTTTGCTGATAGGATTCACTAAATGACTTTAAATAGGTGGGGCCTACTGTTTGGTTTGTGTTTGAAAGAAGTACTTTGCCTGCCCCTCAGGAAAGGGACTGGGAAGATTCCAGAAAATAGATATGATGGCATTATGTAAGTGGCAACTATAATGATCAAGCAATAGAGCAAGTAACTTGGATAACAATGATGTCAAGAGACACAGACATAATCTTCTGATATTACCTGGTACTCCTTATCTTACACTATCAGCTTTAACTTCACTTGTGATGAAGTGAATTTTTATAAATCACATGTTCAACCTCAAGTATACCACTCTTAATTGGAATGATAGTCTTGGATTAATATTTGAATATCAAATTATTTGCTAGGAATATGGAATTTTTGTTAATTAAAAATGTCAGGATAGGCAAGATGGTATAGTAGATAAAAGAACTTACAGCCAATCCTGAAGACCTGTACCATTCCTAGAGTCCATATAATGGAACCTGAGAACTGATTTCTGCATCTTGTCCTGTATATGCTCATGTGCACACACACACACACAAATACACACATGCATGCACATGCACACACACACACACACACACATACACATACCTTCAAAAAACATAGAAAAATAAATAATGAATGTAACTTAAAATTTTAAAGCATTTTAAAAAGCTTACAGATATTCTTGTGTTCAGGGCTCAAAGAAGGAAGGAAATTCTTGAGCAAATGATAAATTCTGTTCTAACAACATGAAAATAAAAGTGATCTAAATATGTTGACTATATCTTTTCTAGGGCTGGGTAGGTGGGTTTTATGGGAGATGCAAAGCCATTTGGCATCCTCAGTGGAAAAGTTCACCTTTCTGGATCTGACCTAGAGTTTGTTCTTGAACAAAGGCAGATCTTGGCTAATTCTGCAGAGGCCTGTGTTGACAGTTTACAGATAGGAAACTCTCAGAGACATGCTTGGAAAATAGGTCTTAGCCAGAATGTGTGATGCAGGTAGGAAACAGTTGGAATGAGATTAGAGTCTTCCTGTTTATTGCCAGGAAATGGAGATAGGATGCAAGACACTGAATGACAGAAGGAAGAAGTAACTCAAATCTTGTCAGGCACTCTTTTCCTACTTTACTAGGCTCTTTCCCTACCTAGTAAGGCCTGGACTCTTCACGAAATATTGGGAGTTTGCTCGGGATTCTTATTTTTCAGGAAGGAAAATAACATCTAAAAAAGCTAAATGACTCTTTTCAAGGTAACATGATCTGGACAGTTGGAGATAAAAGTTGGACTTGTACTCTTTACAGTCTGGTCCCCAGAATTTCTCTCTTTCTACCATATGAGATCTTGATAGTTGTTGAGTTGTACCCTTGGTCTTAGTATTGACTTAACTAGTCTCCTTTCAGGGATTCCTCACCACCAACATTCCTCTGTTGAAGGTGTAAATAGCTCCTTTGGGGAGTGATGAGAAAGGGGGGTACATAAGCTAAGAAAAATCAAGTATCCTTCTTTATTTCTATCTTCAGTGTGGGAGTTTAATGCTTTATGACAAAATCCTGGAAGAAGATAGAAAAGTCTGCTCTGTAAGAAGGGACAATAAGATGAGTTTGAAACCCCAGCATCCATAGGTAACATTTCATGACTATGAAACTACAACCTGAGTCTTCTTAGCAAGAATCTGAAGGATTTAACAATGGGAACATTGTAATTACAATGGGCTATGCCCCTCCTTTTCTACTCATGGTATCTCTACTTATGTCTCCAATATGATGACTAGGGCCAGGTCTCCTCTAATACTCTTTTAATCATCAGAATTATTAGCAATAGTTTCCTCACTGGGGATATTATTTGAGTTATACAGAGGATCACCATCCTCTGGAAGGCACTGATTGCTTGAGTACCAGAAATGCCACAGCTCTGGTGGTTATGTTAGTAAGTCATTCATATTCCAGAATTAATTAAGCACACACGTGTACACATGTGCACACACACACACACACACATTTCTGTCTCTCCTTCAATAAGTCATATCACTTTGACATGACTTATTGAGCTTCATGAGACTAATGGTAGTTGTTTATGTATATATTATATATATATACATATATGTCTATGTATACATATTACTAATGATACACTACTGTGATTCATATGTGCTATCCAAATTAGCCTTCCTTAGATCAGTGAGTTGAACATGGCATTGGAGAAAAGTTCTTTGTTGGTATACTTCTGGAATTTGTAGGCCAAATAACTTCAGACGCATTCTTCCCTCCTCCTGCTATCACCCTCCCTATCTGGAAAATGGAAAAAATCACAGACAGTTGGAGAACCAGGGGTAGGTACAATTTAGTTAGCTCCTACTGAGTACTAGATGCTATGTCATTCATTGTCTTATCTGTTTCCCTTTTTAATCTTGATTATTGACCTATGAAAAATATCAATACAGTCTTGAGTATTTAATAAATAAAGCCTACAAGGTTTTAGGCTGTCATGACCAGGATTCTTGTTTATTCAAGGGGCAGAATGAAAAGTTCACAGACAGTTGGAGAACCAGGGATAGGTACAATTTAGTTAGCTCCTACTGAGTACTAGATGCCATGTCATTCACGCTATGCTCATAAGGCCGGGCTTCTTGTCTTCCTGTGTGACAGCCCTATACCCAGCAGCATGCTGAGAGTAGCATAGGTCCATTGTCACAGGAATCATACAGCCCACACTCACCACCTGGTAGCTGACTCCTTTTCTAGCTTTATTCTGGTGTGACTCTTTTCCAGGTGAACCCTAACCCCAGGCTATATTTTTATAGAGAAGTAAAGAAAGATTACAGTTGTATGCATAGTGGCTGGAAGATAAAGGCTAATATTGAGTTGAGAAAAGGGCATGTGAGACAGGAGCCCCTGATGTCTTCTTAATTCTATGTAGACCCCTTCCCTATTCTGGCTATCTTTACTCTCTTTGACATAAATAGATATTAACCTTTGATGTTTAATGACTAACTTCGAAGATATGATGGAAGCTATTATTCCTCTATTTAACAAAATTAATTTACACACCACACACACACACACACACACACACACATCTGCAGACAGTTGCAAGGACTAAACAGCCCTGCCTAATAGTCTATGATCCCCTGCTCATTTCCTACCACAGACGAATAACTATCAGGATTCTGCAGATTTGGCCAGGCACCTTCTGCAGGGAAAGATAAGCACTCTTTGGGAATGTCTGATGCGGTATATAAAACTACTATTTGTTTCTTAAGAATGAGAGATTTACAGAGCAGTCTGTGACTGAAGAGAGAATTCAGTTGGTTAGAGAGTCTGCACCAGTCTCTGAGTTCCAAAGCCCAAAACTATATAATAGATGTGGCAGCACATGCCATAATCCTCCCACTTAGGAGGTAGGAGCAAGAGTGTCAGAAGTCCAAGCTCATGAGACCCTGTCTTAAAAATAAAAACTAAACAAGTAGTCCAAATCAACTATCTTCAAATACTGCTACTATTTTTGCTTCAAACATAATACTAATATCTGATCATGGCATTTAAACAAAAAATAAAGAAAAGATAAAATACAGATATATGGTATATGTATTTTTTCAATTTTACATCAAAACTTTACCATGTTAAAATAAAATTCTCCTCTTCCTATTAATTATGAATAGAAATAATAACAATGATGAAATGTACATAGGTGCTGGTAACCCTTAATAAATGTTCTGCATGCTTTCATGTGAACAGTGTTGTTATCCATTCTTACATGAACACTCTAAGAAAGAGAAGACATTCTTACCCTTAGATGGCTGGACACTGCAGCGTGATGGAAGTGACTGAGACATTGGCATTATTGTCTGGCTCTGACAATTACTTTGGGAAATCTTCCCTTCTCCAAGAATATAAAAGGATCCTGCCAACCAACTGGCCACGCAGAGAGCGAACCCAATGATTCCTGGCTCTCCAAAGTTCATCTGGTAGAAGTCATTGGGCTAATTGTGTAATGCCTGGGGTCCTCCCCAGAAGAGCCCAGAAAAGTTTAGTATGCCTCATGTACCCCATTGTTCTCTAGGAAAGCTGATGCTTTCCACCTCGGTTGGTATGTTGCAAATGCTTTATCCCAGAGACACTGGGGGCCATGCAGAATGGAATGCTGCCCACAGCCAGATGTTTGTAAACCTTAGCTCTGAAATGTGGAACAGTACCATAAACTGTCAAGTCGTGTAAAAACTAAAGAGAAGACAAAAACAGAATGTAATATTTACCAGATGAGATTTCTTTATGTGTGTAATCTTGTTGGAATTTTGGGAGTATCCAACTCTCGTCCATTTCAAAATGGGGTTTGGGTCCCGCCCCAATTTACCCCCTACTCCTCACTCTTCATCTCTCCCTCTTGCCAAGGAAAGGGAAAGTACTAGGCATAAAAGGCTCTGTCCTAATTAAAAAAAAAAAAAGAACTTGATAACTTGATGTAGCCCCGACACTCAACTATACATTGAAAGATTTACACAAGACATTTGTGTCACCAGCATAGGGGACAAGTCCTCAGAACAATATTTCTGGGACCTTTCTAAGAGTTTAGGATAGCAATAGGATGCTGTATGTTTTGACAATTGTAGCCATGCATGAGTAGTTAAACAGTGGGAGAAGTTCTTTTTCAGTCTGTACAAAAAAGAACTAGGTAGAAATTGGAGTCATCAGTTATATATGGAGGAAATGATTCTCTCTGTAAGAGTATGGATGGGATCTCATCTACATGTCTATTCTGACAGAACAAGCCAGGAGACAATATCTGGCTAAAATAATTGGTAATGTGAAAACCCGTGAAAAGATGAAAGGATTTAGAACCGGTTTGAAATGTGAGCCTTATAAATAAACATCATGTTATTCCGGTTTTTAAATTTCATAAGATTGTATTTATTTTATGTATATGTGTATTTATCTGAAGGTGTGTCTGTGCACCAGAAGCTGTAGTACCGGCAGAAGCCCAAAGAAGGTGCTGTATCCCCTGGAACAGGACTTACAGATGTTGTGAGCCAACCACGTAGTTGCTAGAAATTGAATCTGGGTCTTCTGCAAGAACACCCAGTGCTCTCAACTGCCGAGTCAGATCTTGACCCCTATTATTCCAGTTTTAATTTATAAAAAGCAAATACCAGCTTCATTTGGAAGCTTGGTGTTAGATATCTTTTCTTTAAAGAGAGAAAGTGAAAGTTTTGATCCAGTGGCCTCATTAGGACAAACAGATTTGTGAGAGGTAAGCTGTACTGGTTACTATTCTGTTGCTGTGATAAAATATCCCCAAACAAACAAGGTAGTGAAGAAATATTATACTGTTGGGGAACGAACCCATCATGGTGGGGAAGACATGCCAGCAGGGAGGCAAAGAAAGGAAACAAGATCAAGAAACAGGCTGAAGGGTGATCACATTCGCACACAGGAAGCAGAGAGAAAAAACCGGAAATGTGTCCGGCTTTAAACCCCCGAAAGCCAACCCCATGCGGGGGAGGGTGGAGGCTTATTTCATCCCGCATGACTCCACCTCCTAGAAATGCCAAAACCATTCCAAAAAACAGCACCACCAGCGAGAACCAAGTCTTCAAATACATGAGCCTATGAGGGACATTTGAAGTTTAAACTACCAGAGAGGCCTAAAATGTTTGTTAAAAGGTGGGTAGAGGTGAGTGCAGGAGAACCAGAGCCAGGCCAGGAAAAATTTCTCTTGCTCTGGGAAAAACTGAACTAAGAGGTCAAGTTGCTCGAATCAGACAACCTCAAATCAGGACCTGAATTGAAAAGTCACACTGGATGACATGACCTGAGGTTTTCCTCTCTCTCATTCACTCTCTTTCTCTCTCCCCTTCCCCCTCCCCCACCTCCTCCTCCCTCCCCTCCCCCTCACTTTCTCCCTCCCTCCCTCGTCCCCTCTTTCCTTTTTTTTTGGGGGGGGGGGCATTTGTAGGCCGAGGCCTTAGCAAGGAAAGCCAGTGTCCCTAGAGAAATGGGAATTTGGATCTTTGTATAGACAGAGGCACATGACTCAAAAGTATTTATGGGAGTTTCTATTTTGGTCCCTGTAGAGCATCTCAGATAGGCTACTTTGTTTTGCTGGACTACTTCAGGTGTGACTCTGAAAACACTTTGATGATAATGGAGTTCCAGCATCTTAAAAATCCAATACACGAAAAAGTTGCTAACTTCTGCACTTGAGTTTTAAAATTTTGATAGTGAAATTTTGATTTAAAAGATACAGGTATATAGAAGGTTAATTTTTTCTGGGCTTGGGATGTAACTTCCTTGGTACGGTGCTTACTTAGCATGTCCAAAGCCAGGAACTCATTCCCAAGCACTGCATAAACCTTGCATAAACCATGTCTGTAATCTTAGCACTAGTGAGATGGTAGAAAAATCAGAAGTTCAAGGTCATTCAGGACTAAATGAAAAGATTTGAGGTAGCCTGGACTACAGGAGACCCTATTTCAGTCCCTCCTCCCTCTAAAAAATATAAAAAATAGAAATTATCATATAGTGTTTTTTCTTTAAACAAGGCAGTTTTATGCACAGCTCAAGTACAGCAAAACTAGAATGAAGAACAGGATTCCTGGGAAAGCCTGGTAACTGTGTGCATCATAAAGCATTTAATAATTGTGTGCTGAATGGAATTTATAGTATGACACAAGCTAGGTGAGAGTGGGGTGGGTTTGCAAATGAAACTGCTAACAGCCACATTCCAATTCTAGCCTAGCTGGTTGATTTCAATTCTTTTTATCCAGCTGTGTTGTAGTGAGTGAAACTGGAAGTGTTAATAGCGAATTAAATGAAATAGATACTGTACACATGCATTATGGGAACCGTAAACTCTGTAACCTTAGCAGAAGATTCCAGAGGAGGAGAAAAGATCCCCCTGGTGTGCTAGGAGATAATTGGAAAGAAATTTCCTTTCTTTCCAGGCCCACTTGTGACTAATGGAGGCTCTGATGACAGAAGACCATGCCCGTGCTTTGCGAGGTCAAGATGGTAGTTTCAAATTGCAATTAAAATGGGTTTCTGTATCTCTCACCTTCCCCTTGAGCCCCTTGCCCAGAGACTCCCTCCCCATCTAGGTCCCTGAACTTCTCCTTTATGATGAGCCCTTTGCAAACACAGAGCTGGAAAGTCATTCTTATTTTTACAAAACAGTGCACATATTACCAATGTCTAAGAAGTACACATTGGGTACCAATAGCCAATAATGTTGATTGACACTGCCATTCTGGGTTCCTTGACAAGTACACATGCATACATACATACATATATACATGCATACATACATACATGCATACATATGCATGCATACATAATATCTCTTTAAGAGGAAACCTGACAACTCTGAATGATGAATATACATTGTAATTCATTCTCTCTCTCTCTCTCTCTCTCTCTCCCTCTCCCTCTCTCTCTCTCTCTCTCTCTCTTTCTCTCTCTGTATGTGTGTGTGCCCGCACGTGAGTGAGAGAGAGAGAAAGAGAGAGAGATGCCCCATGTAGAGATCAGAAGACATGTTGCTGAAGTTGGTTTATCTCCTTCCACTACCTAAGTCCTAACGACCAAACTCAGGTCACATTTGGTGACAGGAGCCTTTACCTACTAAGCCATCTCAAGGCCATTCCTTAAATGTTCAGAACTAGATGTTCCCTCAAGTCAAGTCCCTTACCCAAAACAACATAGCTTTCAAAAACAGAGCTGAGAACTTTTTTCCCCATATCTAACTCAAGGGCCATGTTATACACAACCAAGCTCTTCTAAATACTCACAGTATGAGTGAGTCATGAACAGACCAAGTTGAGGCTTATTTTAGACATTAGATACTTTCAAATTAGACGCTATACCCAAAATTCCTTTAATTGAGAAAGTATTGAATAAGTTTCCCGGTGATTCATATGACCACTGACATTTATAGATCTTACAAAGTCTCCCTATAACTGTAATACGCTTGGCTCATAATGAGTGAAACATGCAATAAATTATATATATATGCACATATACACATATATGTGTATATACATGTGTGTATATATATACACATATGTATACTCATAAATGCTTATAGTGATATATATATATATATATATATATATATACATACATATTTAACTTTCTCTGACCATGTTGGAGACAGTGCTGTGTTAAGTAGGTTCTTTCCTCCTGAGCTAATCTCAGTTCCAACATTCTTTATGAATGTGTGCTGATTCAAGTGCATATGTATGTGTGTGCTTGTATGTGCACAAGTGCAAGTGTGTATATATGTCTGTGAGCATTTGTGTGGAAGCCCAAAGTTGTAACCAGCCATGTACCTTGATCCTTCTCCACTTTATTCATTGAAGCAGGCTCTCTCTGTTGAACCCAGGGCTCACTGAATCAGCATGTCTAGCTAGTCAGCTGGCTCCAGGAATCCTGTCTTTCTTTGTAAGGGCTAGATTACAATCTGCCTAGCTCTTCTGTTATGATGATCAACACTCTGGTCTTCATGCTTGCACGGCAAGTGTCTTATCCACTGCTCATCTCTCCAGGCACCCCTCACAATATTTTTGTCCTAAAATTTCATATCAGGATAAAATTTACTCCCTGAAGTGATAGTAGCAGGAGCAGTGGCTTAGCAGGGAAAATTCCTGACTTGCTTATGGCCACTGGCCTTCAAGGAGGTCAATCACTATGAACACCCACTCCTCATCTCTGTTTCTCACTAAGATTCACAGGCTTGCCTAACATGTCTGAACTGACAACCCTTAGTCTGTGTCAATAAGGAAATGAGAGTCAGAATTATGCAAATAAGTATTTGCTTAATATAATAAAGTGTCCCATTTCGGCTCCCTTAGCTGAGTTACGCAACTATTCTTTTTCTTTGAAAATGAGCTGACACTAGAAATAAAGGAAGTGTAATAAAAACCACAGGAAATATAGCTTGAAGATGGTAAAGAAGCCAAAACAGCAGTTGTGAGAAACAGAATCAAAGTCATCTGATGTTACCAAACTGTTCTATTAATGGGGCTCCATGGAGGCAAGTCCCCAGAGCTATTAAGCTTTCCTGACCCTGCTCTTGCTTGCACAGCCCTCCTGTGTACCTTTGATGGTTGGCATGGGTTCAAACAGAGAGAGTCCTTTACTTGGAGATTCTCCGGCTCAACAAAAAAAAGGATAGGGAATAGATAAACAGGATGCCTCAAGATGGAAACCACAACAGGTCTTTAAGCAAGTATCCATAGCTAATTCATTTGCAATGCTCCCCAAACACACTTAACCCCACTGATCTCTTCTCTAGCTGTCCTTTTTCCCTCTCCACAGCTTCTTATTTTCTAAAGAGAAACCTTCATCTGATCTGGCAGAGAAAGGCAAGCCTGCAGAGCAGGTATTTTGTATGCTAATGACAAATGTCATTCTAGGTCAGCAAGGGGAGTCTGGATGTACACCCATAGAGTTATCAACTTAATGCTGCAACAATGCCTGGTAAGGGGAGAGCTTGGGAAAGATCTCCCATCAATGGCTGGGTGCATTTCTCTCTTCTGGGCCAAGTTTGAATCTGGAGGAGGGATCCTCTTGGTGCCCACTACAAAGGCTTATGGCAATTATTTAAGACTACAGACCTCTCTCTTATCAGAGTGGTCATAGCCTAGGTAACATTAGCCTCTTCTC
>NW_022196911.1:40223985-40227051 GCF_008632895.1 Mastomys coucha | reverse complement strand
CTAAGAAGGCAACAGGAAACCTTTGTGATTTTCTGGCTTAGATCGAGTTTAAGATGCTTCACTGAAATTTAAAGTCCATTCCAGCCTGGAACTAAATTATTCTCTGGGCTGCCTTGTTGCCGGGTGGAATTTAGGGCAGCAGGGAAGGGGAAGAAGGGGTGGATTCGGTCTAGGTGTACTGGTGTGGATTCGGTCTAGGTGTACTGGTGCAGATTCGGTGTACATGTACTAGTGAGCACTTCTTTGAGAGGCAGACTGCTGGGAAGGCTTTTGGTTTGGTTTGGTTTGGTTTTTGGTTCTTTATTAATTTTGTTTTTTTTATTTTTATGTTCTCAGTCACATTCTGGGATGGCCTTGAAGGCAGAGGACAAGCGTGGTAAGATCTGCCTGTTTACCTTGAAGAGATCAAAATCCTGTAGTAGAATGACCATCAAAATACTGTGTGCAGAATAATCTTTGACTAGAAAAACAACAGAGTATATGATAAGGGAGATAAAAGTAGGCTACAAATATATATTATGACACCTCTTTCTTTAAAAACCAAGTATGTGTGTATGCATACTTGCATGATAGGTACTTTGAAGTAGAAAATGTATCATGTTAGAATGTTGATGTTTTCACCCTTATTTCTTTATATTTGTCTATATTTGCATCTCTTATTTTCAAGTGTATTCATATTTCATCTTTCTTTACATTTTTTTTTTTAATTAAAAGCCTAAAAGACAGGTACTAAAGAGATGAGTGAAGGCAGGGGGCTAGTCATGAAGATCCAGCTTGGGGTCTGAGGCCCCGCCTTACACTAGCTAAGGAATCAGAGATAGGCCAACCATGGCTGCTGTTCCCAGGTTCCCACCAAAACCAGGAATGATAGCAGCTTCATCTAACAGAGCTGTTGTAAGAGTTTTAATATCTGTTATGTATGGTGCTGATTCTGAAAAGTATGTTTATGACTGCTCTTTCTCTAAAAATCAAGTATACGTGTATGCAAACATGCATGGTAGGTGCTTTGAAATAAAATGTGTCATATTAGAATGTAGATATTTTTACCCATTTCTTTGTCCATTGCCAGTCCCTGCTGGTGACATTCAATGCTGCTCCGTGGTGCCATGGCTACTAGAAACTGTTCAGGATAGACCTTCTATAAGTATGGAGTTGAGTTTGTACGATTTGACTTCACCTTTTCCAATGGACCTGAGTTCTTCCTACAAAATTTCCTGTGGCTGCTAGTATGGATGGATTGGTTTCCCTCCTCAAAAATGTCCACCATCCTCCATAGCCCTGGCAGAGCCCTCTAGATTCCATCTTGACATCTTGTCAGAGCAAATGGGACATGTATAAAAGAAATAGCTTTAAGATAGGGTTGTGTCTTCAAAATGGGTCAAACATTCTGGCATTCAAGCCAATCCTACCCTGTGTTGCCTAGGAGACAAGCCATGTAACCAGCCCAAATCTCAGTCTCCTCTTCCAGGAAAGAGAAGCTGTCACAGTAGCTTACTCCCTGGAGCATCAAAAGGCCTATGAGAGAATGGATTGACAGTCATTAGTACTTAGCAGAGACCTGGCATGGGACAAGTGCCTGATGTGTGGGAGCTGCTGCTGTTGCTCATCCATTGACAGTCTCTGCTGGTGACATTCAATGCTGCTCCATGGGCACCACTGCTACTACAAACTATTCAGTAGGAATGTCTCTAATGTAGATCTATCAATAGCTGTTTGGCATAGTGAGGAAACGTGTCACCCCCCCCCACCCCCAACATTGCAGCAGGCTTTTGATGCCTTCTCATCTTCATGGTGTTTGAAAGTCAACAGTTTGGGTTCAACAGGTACTTTCTGGGTTTTATTACATTCTTCCCAAGAGTATTATCTTTGCCTCCCAGAGAGATGAGAAAGGATCAGGGAGAGAAGGCCTATTACAACAATGAGCAAGTGATGGTAAAGTCTGAAAGCCATTCCACTAGTACTCAGTTCCTGCCTTTGCTCTGATGACTAACATCAGGGTCCCTCTCTTTCTATGGAGCCTTAGTAGGTACAGCAGGTGGCATGGAGATTGAACGGGCACCCTCCAGAGCCTGCAAGTCTAAGTGGTTCGTGGTTTCACTGCCTAGTAGATTTGATTTGTTGTACAAGTGCCTGCATCATCTCATCTAGCTGTCCCAGAACAAGAAATGTTTTTTGTTGAAAGGGTTGTGCATAATTCCTGAATGGAATTGTTACTTAATGTGTTTTTATGGTGCTTAATACCACACCTATCACTAAACTGTAGTGGTTCTGATCTTGCTACAGTCTGAGCTACACATGCAGCCTCTAGTTAGGCTGTGTTCTAAGGCATAGGGAGAAGTAGCTGCTACATTAGAAAAGAACCAGGAGACTATGGCAGCACGTGCTGAGTGACACTGTGGACGTCTGAAACACAGAACTGTAAGATATTATATGCAGGTAAGTATTTTATAAAGAATAACATGAAATGTATATTTTATTTTTTAAAAAAAGCAACTAATGGGCTAGGAGAAACCACGTGCCACAAGCCACAGAGTTGACAAAGCACTTGTCACACAAGCATGAAGACTTAAATTTGATTCCCAGAAACTGCCAGGCGTGGTGGCATGTGCTTTCACTTGTGAGGTAGAAACAGGTGAATTTCTGGGACCTGCTGGCCATGCAGCATAGCCTAAGCATAGCACAAGCCAGAGTCAAGGAAAAGATCATAGCTTTAAACAAAATCCAAGGTGCTCAACTCCTAGGGAACAACAGCTGGGGTTAACCTCTGGCCTCCACACACACACAGTACAAAGCAGAGTGGTGGATAGTAACCAGTGGCCTGGTTATTTTCATGTGCCACAGTCAATAGAAATAGGATTTCATTCTAGGTGACTATCTTGGTTGTTGTCAGTATGTCCTGGATCAGAGATCTATTCTGAACCTGCCACTCATTCATTTACCAAATGTTGATGGTTTTGCTTAAAACCTCCTGTGATGTGCCAAGTGCAACACTAAGAAGAACGAGAATTCCCTCAAGGGAGGGAATTGTCCCAGAAGGAAGCAGATGAGCTTATGATGTGCAAAGTA
>NW_022196911.1:40211485-40221485 GCF_008632895.1 Mastomys coucha | reverse complement strand
TAAGTACTTTCTGTCACTAGAAAGAGAAAATATTTATGATTACATCAAATTAAGTATAAAACAATCTTTCCAAGTTCATATCTATGAACCTAATAGATAGTGATCAACAAATAAAGGGTAGTTGCTATTTTGATAAGGGGTGGGCCAGGACTATGGTTACAACTTTGTCTTTCCATTAGGGTAACAAGGACGCCTCTCAAAAATACAAATGTCCAGGCTCCCTCCTGAGGATTTAGACCGAGCTCAGTTAGAGTGGCACCCAGCAATTATCATTTCTTTCTCAGTCTTACTCCAGCTGCCCTTGCTAGGCATGCATATGATATCCAGAAGCACTGCCAGCCAGACAGCAGGTGGGTGTCCTTGTTGTTGACTTAAAGAGCATTCTTTCTTGAGGGTTGGCTCAAGCCCTCCTAGAAAGAAGAGAAAAGCCAGCTCACAACCAAGATCTGAGATAAAAGCAGGCTTGCTCACTGCCCTAATTCACTTGTATCCTGGCCTTCTATCCTGGCTGTGGCTTTCCTATTTGTAGCATAACAAGGGTGAAAATGATGACAATCAGATAAATTCTGAAGAGCTCTTTTGCCGAGATGGATGGCAAAAGTAACCTGCAGCATTTTTAGCTTCGTACAATAAATGCAGCAGCATCTACAAAGTAGGGAATTCTTTTCTGTTAACTTTTATTCACCTTCATTTAATTTTTAAATATGTAGTAAACATGATTGTGAGGCTTCTCATTAGCAGGGGTATCTTACAGTCATAATTTTTGATACAGAACATTACTTACCAATTAGCCTGTCTTGTTCTTTTAAATTTCTTTGCTCATATTTTAATGGGAGCTAATGATGCCTTTGTTGACTTATTTAATGTTATGTAAATGTGGCTATAAAGTGTGAAGGGTTTAAGCAGAAGCCCTGATTTTGCTTACTCTTCAGATTTTGGAGTGTGTAGAATCCCCAGGAAACACACACATCACCACAATGGATGGAAGCAGCAGAGGAGGCCAAGTAATAACACTAATTCCAAAAGGGAACAGTAAGAGATGTTCAGAGGGGGAGGCGGCAGCATTTCTCTGGCTCTGGGTTAATTGTTCTTGTGGTATCAAAGGACTTTCAAAGTTAACTTTCTGCTCTTTGTTTTACATTTTTGTCGTTGTTGTGGGGGATGGCTCTGCACAGTATAGTGCAATGTCTTATTCAAAGCTCAGGCCAGAACAGTTGGGTTTAGCAGTGTCCCTCATACTGGGTCTCATTAACCTTGTATTTAACAGAATTCCACTTTTCCTTATGAGTAGCACATAAACATTTCAATGAGTTGGTGAGTGAATAAATGAATGAAAACAGTGACATTTCAACATCCACATTGTTGAGATGCTTCTCAGCATTCCAGCAGTTGCTCTTCAAGGAGCAGGTCCACTTCCCAATTAAGCCACTCGCATCCTGGTCATGGACTTCGAAACCAGCAGTAACCAAATGCTAACTTAGTTCAACTTTGTTCAGTTCATTTTCCCAGTCTCTCTTCTCGTTGCTTACCTTATCAACTCTCTTCCTCTGGCACCATCTTCAACCAGCTTTCTACCACACTTCCACTCCCACCCAGTGGTCTGAAAATTCTTGTCCCTTCCTTGTCACCTGCAAGTCCTCTCTTCCTCCCTATCCAGCTTCAGTTCCATATGAAGTTGTCATCATTGCTCATACTCGGAGGGCATCCTTGAATACTTGGTTCTGGTTAAATTACAACCTTGGTTAAATGTCCTTCTCTCCTCTCCTCTACTCACACCATTGCACTGAAGAGTGGCAGTGAGAGTGCCTCTCTGGGTTGGATAGACAGACAAAGATAGGAACAAATGTTGGTTAATCTTTCTGTTTCCAGATAAATTCTCTTCTCTTTGATCCTGTATTGCAGCAGTAAGAAGTGTGCCTCTCATCAAAATTGTAGCCAGGCAGAATGCAATCCTAGCACTCAGGAGGCAGAAGCAGGTGCATCTCTAAGCCTGAGGCCAACTTGGTCTACATAGTGACTTCCAGGATAGCCAGGGATACACAGAGAAATCTTGTTTTGAAAGAAGAGAAAAAAGAATGGCACCTTTTATGGGAGCAGGTCAACTATGAGTGTGATGAATAAGGTTAAGGTCACTGAGTCCTAACCAAATAAGCTCAATGTTGTTGTAATAGGGGAAACTTGTGCACGGGCATGTGTAGTCAAAGAATGTCATGTGAAGTTTAAGTCAGGACTGGAGAAAATACTTCTAAAGCTAAGAAGTGCAGAGGGTGTCCAGGCAACCAGCAGTCTCTGGAAGAAAGGCCTAGAACAGATGCTTCTCTCAGCCCTTAGAAGAAACTATCCTTTCCAACACCTTGAACTCTTAGCTTCTACATTCCACAGCTGGGAGACAATCTAATTTGGTTGCTTAAACCACTCAGATTCATGCATGTCTTACTATGCAGAAAATACGATTCGACCCTACCTTCTCAACCTCTCCCAACCCTCAGCATCTCTTCCCTGTGCTCACTGTAGAGTGCTGACTAATTTCATCCTTCATTTAAAAAGGTAGGAATAGCCAGAAGTTCCCAGCTTAACATAAGCTGCTGCAGAGGAGCCAGAAAAAAACTGTACTCCTTTCTCCAGATAACCAGCGCAGGACACAAGAAGCACTCACAATGTCCTCTTCAAGGACAATAGCCCAGCTGTTCCCTCCTCATTTCTCTTTTATAATCTATTTATCCTGGACCATATACAGACATTCTGTTACTTCTGGCATTTTCTGTTAAGGAAATTGGACGTAGTATGTCTTAGTTGGGGTTTTATTGCTATGAAGAGACAATATGACCATGGAGACTCTTATAAAAGACAACAACATTGAATTGGAGTTGGCTTACAGTTTCAGAGGCTTAGTCCATTATCATCATGGCAGAAAGCGTGGCAGTGTTCAGGCAGATATGGTGCTGGAGGAGCCTACATCTTGATTCAAGACTTCTATATGTTGATTCAAAGGCAGCAGAAGAAGACTGTGTTCCACACTGTGTGGAGCTTGAGCATGGAAGACCTCAAAGCCTGACCTATAGTGACACACTTCCTCCAAAAAGGCCACAAGTACTCTAAGAAGGCCACACTTCCTCCAACAAGGCTACACCTCCTAATAGTGTCACTCCTCATATGCCAAGTATTCAAATACTTGAGTCTATGGGGGGCATTTCTATTCAAACCACCATAAGGTGTGAAGGAATAGCTCAGTTGGTAAAATGTTTGGCATTGAAATCATGAGAACCTGAATTCAATTCCCATAATCCAAATCAGAAAGCTGAGCACAGCAGTATATTCTTGCGATTCCAGGGCTTAGGAGATGGAGGCAGGTGGATCCCTGGAACTTGCTAGCCAACCCAGACTATTTGCTGTGCTTCCAACCAATGAGAAAGAGACTTTATCTCAAAGAGCCAAGAAAGATACCACCTAAGCATGACCTAAGATTGTCTTCTGGCCTCTGCATGCACACGCACACACATGTATCTGCATGAACATTGACAGACACACACACACAGACACAAACAGAAAGCTTCCAAAAAAATATTGAATCATCTCCCAGCATGCACCTTCCCCCACCAACACTGTCTTCTGTTGGTCTCCCTTTTTAGCAAAGCTCCTTGTAGAAGTTATTTCTGTTTGTTATCCTCTCAGATGATAATGCCGTCCTCTCAGAGGCCCACTCCAGACTGTCCTCAAACCAGCTCATAAAAATCTGGTGGGTCCCCTAGACTAGATAATCTGATTGTCATGCTAAGCCACAAGGTCAGATATTCAAGTCCATCTTATTGGAGGAAGTAACAGCATCATTTTCTAGGTTTTGCTAATTCTTCTAGATTTGCTGGGATTCCCCTCCCCAAGACTGAAGTCTTTGTTTTCCTCTCACCTCTAATGACAGTCTCTTATATTCCCAGCACAGGGTGGAGTGCTTTATTCCAGCATCAAACTCCAACACTAGATTGATTTCTTGACACCTCTATTTGAATATCTGATACTTGACTCTCAATGCATGCAAAGTAAAATCTTCTTTTTCCTTTCCTCACCCCCTCTAGCTGTAGTGTTTCCCCATCACAGGAGATGGCGACTGCACCCTGCTGCTGATCATCCTCCCAGGAGTCATCCTTGACTCTACTGTTTAAAATCCACATCCAATTGCTGAGGAAATCTATTGGATTCACCTTTCAGAATCCAGAGGAGTCTGGCCATTTATTTATCTTTTCATTTCTCCTTTGAACTATTACAAGAGGCCATGGCTGTTTTTAAACAGAAAACAGAGTGATTATTTTAAGCCATGTGATCATTTTGTTTAGAACCCAGTGACTGTTCTTTCTAGAAGAAATCCTAGCTCTTAGTGTTCCCACCATGCTCTTCTGTTGTCTCCCCTCTGGTCTCCCCAAGTATACCCCCAGCTCATTCTTCTCCAGCCACACCTTACATAGTGGACTTTTGAATGATCATTTAAGTGAAGCCCCTTTCCCAAATGTCTTCATAGCTAATCCTGGGACTTTCTTCAAATCTTTGCTCAGATTTTCTTTTCATAGTGAGATCCATTGGATGGTGGTTCAGCCTGCACCTTAAAGTTCTTCATGTGGTACTCCTGTATTTGTGCTGCTGTTATTGCCATCATCCTCAGATGATTGATTAAGAAGACGGCAAGATCAGTTCTGAGGACTTTTATCTTAGGACATTGAATTCTCTGGACCTTATTGAGCACAGATCATTTCAAAAATGGCAAAGTTTCCTTCTTAATGCAAAACTTTGGGAAGGTAGCCAACTAAGTTAACAATATAGGAATGTTCATCTCTATCCCCCTGGGTTAGCGTAAACTCTTGTCTTTCCTGTTTGTTTCTTATTTCAAGGAGCTTCACTCCCCTCATCCCCCCACCCTCCAGCATTGTAGCAATTGTTAAAGATCTACCAAGAGGGATTATTGCTAAGTCTTGTCACATAAAGAGCCAGAGTAATTTGTGTACAGTACAGTTAAAATTACACCATTATGCTCAAAGCTAATATTACCCTAATGAGTTGAAATGGAAGGAAGAAGGTTGCTTGGGAAAGACTATAAGTGACTTAGTGCGGGTTTCTCACTTCCAATGATAATGTTCTTTGGAACTGTGTTTTGAACACATTATTATAGATTTAAATATTTTAATATTCATTTATTCTAATTTCCTTTTTGATAGGTACCATCTCCGTGCTTGCATTTCATCAACTCTGACTAGCGACACCACTCTATTTAATCTCTTCCATGGCCAAATTTCCCATGAATTGGGAACAAGGTTTTAGCTGCTTAAGGAGATTTCAACAATTCCTTTGTGTGGTTCAACATTTAAAACTCAGATAGGAATCTAAAATCCTTTAACAAGGTACTGCTCTGCCTAGAGCCTCTGTAAGTGTGCCATGATACAATCTACTGGAGATATTGTCCTCAATCACACCCGAACTCCATTACTCATCTGCATTTAGAACTGACATAAGAATCTTTGTTCTTAAATGTGTCAGTTTGGAGCATATCCCTGGAAGGCAGTTGGTGATTTCTGTACACTGGAGAGAACAATTCAGCAATGGGACTCATGACTAACTGCTGCACGGATTATATGTCGCAGTCGCATTTGTTCTAAGTATCTCCTCAGTGGCCCCCACAATGCCCAAGTCACAGTATCTCCACCATGCTTTTGGAAGGAAATTGCCTTTAGTGGATTCCTGTAAAAATGCAGATGTTCCTTGAAAAGGAATGATTACTGTATATAGGTATATGGATAGGTATCTATTGAAGAGGCAAATACAACATATAAAATGTAAGTTTTGACGGAGAAAAGGAATCAGAGAAGTCTCAAGCCCAGAAGGCTTTGTGAGAAAGATGTTACAGAAAGTAATGGTTAAATTACACCAGTTTCCTAGGCTTTAGGCAGTGCTAGTAGACACTGGTGGAATAGCCACTCAAGAGAATTGAGGTCCAATGTAGATTGTGCCCTAGTTTGAAGTGGCCATATCCCATGTATGTTTAAACCCTTAAACAGAAAGGTCTGAGATAAAAGCTTGAATTGCTGTGCAGAGAAGTGTTACTCATACATCTCTCTTCCTCAAACACTTTCTGATTTATCCCCGATCTTCACTTAGCTACCTTTTCATCAGCCTCCAGCTCTTCACCCAAGTATCAGCTGTCCAGGTTTAGTTAAGCCAACCATAGTGTTGAGATTTCATAGGTACAGTGCTCCTACCATATATAAAAGACACAATCTCACAGACATTCCAGTCCTCTGGCTCCTCTAATCGTCCCTCCCTTTCCCCTCTTCCCTGATGTTCCAAAGCCTAAGGTACAGTGGTCATGTTAGGTTGCGTTATAGATTCTGTTAGTTGGGGTTGAAAACTTTACCTCTGTATATTTTGAAGAAAGGGATTGAGGAGAATACTAGAAAATGGAAGATCTCCCATGCTTATGGGCTGTTAAAATTAATAGTATGAAAAAGTCAGTAATATACTTCTAAGTGCTGGGGAAATAGCTTGGTGGCAGAGAGAGTTCTTGGCATGTGTGAAGTCTAGGTTCAGCCACTAACTCTGTTATTAATTTTTAAAAACATATTCTCTTAAGGCAGGGATGGAGAATCCATATTTAAAAGAAAGGTTAATCTTCATCAACAATAATCTCACAGAAACATTTATTTTGTCCTCTTTGCTTTCCATTTTTTCATTCTGAAATCACAAGTTCTTATACAAATTGATAAGGCTGATTGTTACTTAAAATGTTTTCATTGTGAATACTTCAGTAAGAAATTCAATTTCAATAAGAATAGAAAAATCATACTTCACTTTTAGTTCTTTTTCTTCGTAGTTGTTTGGATTAAAATGGATTTACAGTTAGAAAATGACCCTGCCAGTGATTACACTAATTCTTGGAAGTACTTTACTATTGTACTGTGTCCCTCATGTCATCTTTGACTGAGCACCACTCCCCACAAACTTTAGACCTGAATTAATAGACATACATTGAAGTGATAGAAATATTAGATACGCAGATTCCTTGGAAAGATTATCCTACACAATCACACACATTATACAGGAACTCAAAAGTATCTGATAACCATCCACACTTGGGAGATGAGGTTGTCAATGTACATCATGTATAATAGGATGAGAGAGATCTGATGTGAAGCAGAGACAGGAAGATTACAATGGTGCAGGAGAGAAGGGGAGAGCTGCTTTGTAGATTTCTAATGGAGAAAGCACTGGTGATGCAAAGCCATCTTTGTTTCTTTTTCCTATTGTAAAATCAGATAGACCTTACAGAGTCATATAAAGGAGATGATATCTTCTTGGTTTTTGACTAAGAAACTTCAATTCAATGCCTGACTCAGGCTATAGGTACTTCTTTTATTTTTGTGAACAGTTAGGATCAAGTTCTACTGACAAATAGATTCATTATATGTCTACTGGTAGGCATGTCTTTGAAAGGCAGGTCAGTCTTTTGCCTTCTGTCCTTTAGAAGTTTATTTCTCCAAAACATTAAATACTCTCTTTTCCTGTACATTTCTACTGGAATATCTCATGCTCAAGGTTTTTAACTGTTATCCTTAGTTCCACTCTCAGATTTTTAATATGTCATTCTGTGCACCCCAAACTTAGGGTACCACTTTCTCTTGCATGGTAGATTTCTCCTCTCAGAGACCCTACATGTTCCATTCCTGTCTATCCTCATTTCTTCCTTTCTCATTTAAACATCTGGTTAATCCCTAAGGGCCAAAGACTCCTTCTTAATGCTCTTTTAGCCAGTTCCTTTGTTTCTATGCTAAATAATTTCTGGGCACTAACGTTCATTATCTCATACCTTGACAAGTACAATAACCTCTCTCGTACATAAGCACAAAACGCGTCACCTTTCTGTGCCCACGACCTCGCGTAGAAAAATCAGCCTTGTGGTGTCACCAGCCTCTCAACACAAAATCCCATGGCTCCTTGAAAAAACTCTCTCCTTCCCCTCCTTTTTTTTCCAGACAAAGGGCACCCATGATGACCATCCATTCTGATAACATCTTCAGGTACATTTTTTTTTCTGATCTCTCCAATTGTGTATCAGATCACAGCCAACTTAAAATGACCCTTGCGAACATTTCTACTTCATTCCTTTGAGAACTTTGCCCTGTTTCCTTAGAATTCTTAGCCCTCAAGTTTACAACTAAGAGTCTAAACTTTCATCTCCACGCAGAGTTTTTTCCTGACTCCCTCCCTCCCTTTTGGCTCATGGAAACTACATGCTGTGGTCTATGCTGCCAGATGCCTTCTGTATACTGTTGGCACCAATCCTAGTAGATGAAGTTACTACTTCTTTGCTTGTTTCTCACAAAACTATAAACTCTTAAAGGACATCATTTATCTTGTGGTCAACTGTTTGCTCCTTAGCCAATAATATTGCCTCTTACGTGTGTATTCAGTACATATATAACTTGCAAAGAAGGTGCTTATTCTTGTAAGTAAACCAGTTTCCATATTTGGCAGAATATAAGAGAATACAAGAGAAAAGTAGTGTCTTTGGTGGCCTAACACTGTTTTAGTCACTGATACTTAAAATGAGCTATAAGTCACTTGTTTTTTCTAATATCTATATTCATATTCTGTATGCATGCTTATATGATAGGAAGAAATCTCTACTTTAAAATCTTTTTAAATAGAAGTTCTACAGATACCTAAAGTCCAGTGCCATTTTTTTTTTTTTTACATTGTCATCCATGTCACCCTATGATCTCTGAAAGGATCTGCTGACGTGATTTATAGCAATCTTCCTTAGGTGATGAACCAGCTTCACCTCTACCAAGTTCTAAGGGCAAACCAGAATTTGAAATGAGCTGGTGAGAAGCTCAGAGCTGTTCTGTGACATGTAGATGTGGCTGGATACAAGCAACACCAGAACACAAAGCCACCATCGGAAGGGGCTTCCCACCAACAGCTAAGCGTTTGTAGTATGCATGAGCCCCAAGGTGTAGTTCTGCCATTAGGGTCATTTCATAGGAGAGGGTTTTTATAGACTTATTGTATGCTCCAAGGGATCTCTGGATCTCAGTGTTCATTGACGTGATGTCTTGCTTTCTTTCTGAGCATTAGGTGGTGGTGGTGGTGGTGGTCATAGTGGTCAGTGGGTGGAGGGTCTTCTCACGTAATCTGAAGCAGTGTGTTCTTCACCTAACAATTTACGACTCCTATGTGATTAATTAACATAATCTAAATACTGTAAAATAAAATAACCTTTTGGGCTCAACAAAATTCTTATTGGGTTAAAACCAATCAGTAGGATTGACTGATGTTTGTTAGTGTTTGAGAGGAGAGAGCGTATTCTTTGCACATTAGCATTCTAACTGATGCCAACATAAATCTGCAGACTTCCAAGTCAAGGGGTGTGGAATTGTTTTCATGTGAGTGAATCTGGAAATGCTGATTAGGCCTGATACCATTGCTCATTTGAAAAATGGGACTCCATCTTCCTGACATGGCTGACAGAAATAACAAAACAATCCTCATTCCTCGACTGGGTGCTGTCCAGGCTGTTGTTTACGTCTTACTGTGGAGTTAGAAGACAAAATGGCTCTAATGATTTGCTGGTCTTGAGTCCTATTTTGAAAGACGCCCTCCCCACATAGGAAGCACATGGCACTCCCATCAGCGCATACTGCCTCTTAAGTGACACCAGACTCCAAGGCCTCAGTTCTTGTTATTTCTGTAGGCAGAATCTGCATGGAGAGAAGAACCTGGTGTCTTGCTCTTACCTGGCTTGACCTCGTAGGTCCCAGGAGAAGGTTCTAGGTAGATCAGTCTACCATGTATGAAAGAATTCAATAAAAACCAAAGTTTGAAGCCTGTCTTTTCTACTTAATAATTGTACCCCAGAGCAGATCATTTCATCTCCTCAAGACTTAATTATATGACTTCCTTGATGGTTCAATTTTTGTATCTGTTGCACAGAATTCTGAGGATTGATATATATATATATATA
>NW_022196911.1:40199319-40211475 GCF_008632895.1 Mastomys coucha | reverse complement strand
TATATATATATATATATATTGAATGGTTCTAGTGAATGTTTTAGGATTTTTTTATTACTTAAAAGACTAAATAATATCTTCTTTATCAAGAATGGAAAAACTGACAAAACTTAACAGCATCATATTTAGAAATCTAGAAATTAATGGTATCAGAAATTTGTCTCTTCCTCACCCAGAAACCATCAACTGCCACTAGTTCTTCACTTAGGAGTAGAGGCTCATGAGCCCTTCCTCTGTCCATAATAGAACTGCCAACTGGCTTGATCTTATGCAGGCCTTTGCAGGCAAGCACCACTGATTTGAGTTCCTGTGTACAGCAATCCTGTCATGAATAGAAAGCACTCTTTGCCCCAGTCTTCCTGACTTCTGACCCTTACAACATTTTGCCCTATTTTCCATAAGGGTCCCCAACCTTTGTGGGGAAGGACATATGATATTGATGTTCAATTTATGTAAGTGAGTATTGAAGAGTAATTACATCTCTGATGGGTCAGTAAGCTTCTTAGTACCATATTGTTGCCCCGTTTTAACATCCCATGATGTTCATTTCTGTGGGAGCCTAGGAAACCAACATCCTACAGCAGAGGTTCTGAATCTTCCTAATGACGTGACCCTTTAATACAGTAACTCATGTTGTGGTGATCCCCCAACATGAAACTATTTTCATTCCTACTTCATAACTAACATTTTATTATTGTTACACATTATGATCTTTGCTTTCTAGTGGTCTTAGGCAACCCCTATGAAGGGTTGTTGACCCCCAAAGGTATAGCAACCACAGGCTGAGAACCACTTTCCTACAGCAATAGTGAAAAATAATAGTATGGAAGACACTAAAGGAGACAGAATAGAGTTGAAACCCCTTTGAAAACTCATCCCCACAAAATTATCTCTATTGGTCTGTCATATGTTCCTTAGATGACCCCTTTTTAAAAGGCAATCTGTTTAACCTGTGTGCTTAGCGTGCAGAAAGCCTTTTAGCTAGAGAGATTTCTTGAACATAAATTGCTTACCATCATTACTGTCAAAGGGGGGGCAAGGAATAACCAGGTAAACAGTAGGCTGACTACAGTGCCCTAAGATAATTTTTAAATAAGAGCTTTGGAGTGTTATGGAATGTCTAGATGTCTAGGAGGTGAGGAGGCTGGTGATTGAGTAAGACTTGGACTGTGTTCAACAAAGATCACAAAAGGACCTTCATTCCATTAATTTTTTTTTTTTTTTTTACTAAAAACAGGTTTGTGTTTTGTGAAGTTCCATCTATACTTTCTGTGAGCATTTTTTAAAATACTTGTTTTATGTGTATGCGTGTGTGTGCCTGGATGCCTGGATGTGAGTGCTGTGCAGGAGCCCACAGAGTTCAGTAGAATTTGTGGATTCTCTGGAACCGGAGTTACAGATGGTTGTAGGCATCCATGTGGGAGCTAGGAACAGAACTTGGGGCTTTGAAAACAGCAGCAAGTACATTTAATCCAGCTCTCCAGCTCCAATCCTATGTTAATATATCTTTATGGGTCATATTATGAAGACTCGGGAATGTGTATACTGCATGATAATAAAGCCAGGCTAATGAGCATCCTCATCCTTTCAAACATCAGTCAGTTTTATGTGTTAGTAATTTCATACTCTTCTGGTCTACTTGAAATACATCATATTGTTCAACCAAAAATTATTCTCCTGTGCTTTAAAATGCTAAAGTAATTCTTCCACTCTACATTTTGGTGACCCTTTTAAACTTCGTTCCATTCATAACCCCCTGCTTTCCTCAGTCCTTTATGAAGAGACTGTATTGCAAGACTGAATTTCTTGTTTTCATCAATGATGGAGAAGTGAAATTTGTCTCTCTGTTTCT
This sequence comes from Mastomys coucha, assembly GCF_008632895.1. Taxonomy (NCBI): domain Eukaryota; kingdom Metazoa; phylum Chordata; class Mammalia; order Rodentia; family Muridae; genus Mastomys; species Mastomys coucha. Next base: position 40,209,623 of record NW_022196911.1, on the reverse strand, counting down.
GCTTTATATTGGTGCAAATGAAAGGATTTCATTCTCACTGGAGGAGAATTGTATTTCACTGGTTAAATATGGCACATTTTTCTTCTTCTGTTTATCCATCGAGGGACATCTGGGATGGTGCCATATTTTGGCTATTGTGACTATATTTTGCATATATTTTAAGTGGCTTTTTGGTACACTGACTTAATCTCCTTTGTAGTTATACAGATTTAGTAGTAAAATTGGGGATCATAGAGTGATTTTTTTTCAGATTACTTGAGGAATCTCAATATTACTTTCCACAATAGCTGCACTAATTTATAGCTCTACTAATTGTGAACAAGTATTTCCTTGAGCAAAAGAGATGATTTAGTAAAGAGAACTTACTGCTTTATCAGAGGACCAGAATTCAGCTCTCAGCACACATCTGTATAGGTAGTTCACTAATGTCTTTAACTCCAGCTCCAAGGGAACTTCTTCCCTTCTGGCCTGCGTGGATAGACACATACCAACACACATGCACACACACAAAACAATAAAATTGTATTTAAAAATTGTATTTTACATCCTCACCAATTTGGGGGTTTTGAGGATAACATTCTAACTGGGATTAGATGGTATTGCGTTGTGGCTTTTATTTGGACTTTCAGATGGTAAAACAGGGAACATTTTCCAGTTGCTTGTTTATCTCTTCTGCACTGTTTTTCTAGAATCATCTACTTAGTTCTCTCATACACCTTTAGTCAGTCATCTGGTGTGGCATGTTCCATCTTTTAAGTTGTAGAGTCTAGATATGAACCCTTGTTGAATGAGTCGGGTATTTTTTCCTAGTATTTTGTTGTCTCTCAATTCTGTTGTTCTCTCTGCAGTTCAGAAGCTTCCATGCTTGATATTTTTCCATTCTTCTGTGCTCACTTTTGTTGCCTATACCTTGGAGTCCTATCTGAGAAATCTCCGTCACTATCAGTGTCCTGAAGCTTCATCTCTGGGTTTCCCTGTAATGATTTTAGAGTTTTAAGTTTAATTATTATATCTCTGTTTAATTTTAAGTTGGTTTCATATGTAATCAAAAACAGACATCAAACTTCTTTCTCTTGTGTGTGTATTTAGGTGCAAATTTGCCATAAGCATTTATTAGAGTCTATGTTCACTCCACTATGTTCTTGACACTTTTTATGAAAAAATGCTTATTGTTTGAGAGATTCATGCATGCATATAATATATTCTAATCAAATCCACCCTAGTTCCACCTCCAATTTCTTCCCTATGTCCCTCAATGTATTTTCCTCCCTATTCCCTTTTTCAAAACCAACTAGGTCCAATTAGTGCTACCTGTATGTGCATGCACATAAGGTCACCTGCATCAGTAGCCATCAAATTACCAATAATTAGTTGCTCAGCTAGGGGTGAGACTCACAAAGTGAATATGGGTTGATGTTTTTGTCTTCCATTCTGTTTAATAGGGTTGTGGCTCTGTTTTTCCACCAGTGCCATGCTGTGTTGGTAATTGTACCTTTGTGCTGTATTTTAAAATTGGGAATTCTGTTGCTTCCAGCACTTTATTTTTTCTATTTGCTCAGAATTGTTTAGCTATACCTATACTGAGTCTACTGTGTGTGTGTGTGTGTGTGTGTGTGTGTGTTTAATGAAATATCTATTCAATTGGCAGTTGATTTCTACTCTTTCTGAGCAGTAGCTTCCACACTCATGCACAGCAAAGAAGACATACTATCATTAACCAAACTAATAACATCAACAAGGAATATGAGGAAGAATATGATGCCCAGAGTTGTTACGTAGCATTATTTTAAATTTCCAACTTCCAATAAGAAATATTGACCATACACAATGATAAGAAAGCATAACCCACTGGATGTTGTATTACCTATCTGTGAACCTAACCTTTGGTTAGTGAACAGGAAGACTTTGAGTTCAAACCTGCCTTAAATCTGTGCTAAAACCTTGTCTCACCTCCCTACCCTCTCTCCAAAATGAAGTATGAGCCATATGTGGGTAGAGGAAACAGAAACTGTGTCTGAAAATGTTCAGCTGTTGAATTTACTAACCAAAATTCTAACACAACTAGTTTGAACATATGGTGAAGAAGAAATGACCCAGGTCTAAAGTGGTAAAGGAAAGCCCAGAAGCAGTGGTTCATTGAAGCAAGAGTGTGTTTCTGAGACTGAGTGATGTAAAAATTCTAGGATTGAAAAGTCTGATAAATGAGATGAAAATTTCTCTAGCAAATGTGACAGCTGTTTCGAGATTAAACTAAGAATGAGTCAGACCATAGGTTGATTGAGGTTACACATTTTGAAAAACAGAAAGAAAAAGCAATGGAGAGCAATACATTACAGCAGGAAATATTTAAAAATGCACCATCCCATGCTAACGACACCTACTCTCTGGACCCAGTGGTCTTGCTATCTCTGTGGCTAGTCCCATGCAGCAACCTCTCATCTCGAGGGTTCTCTTGCAGATTCTGCTCACATTCCCAGCTATCTGCCCCCTGTGGTTAGTTGTCACAAATCCCCATAACCTGGTAAAATCAAAATTCTAGAGGTTTATAAATTTATCAGTCAGATTTATATTAGTAAATTCTCCACCCACAAAACAGCCGCACAGTGAACTCAAAACTCAATAGCAAGCACAAGCTACTATGCACCTAGATGGGGCAAAAGCACCCTACTTATTATTTAATCATCTATCTAAGAAAGCTCCAATACTTATGGATCCCAGGACTGTGTGGTTCCCAGGACTGTATAGTTCTGGCTCCTCTTTCCCTCTTATAGGTTCCATCTTGTCTCCCCCTCTCCATCTCTCTGTCTTATCTCTAAAACTCTCAACCTGCTTTCCTTTTCCACTGTCCAATCACAGGCTCTCACCTTATCTTGTGCCTGCTCTCACCTGCATGTAGAGAGCAATCCACAATGGATAACACATCAGAAGAGCATGAATGGACCAACATCATATGAGCCAACAGACACATGATGGGAAAGGTTTGAATATGGTCTGTCCCATTGGAGGGAGTACAAACTTAATATGTCATTAGTTAGTTAGAGGTAGGACTGCTGTGCTTGAATTCTAGTGGCTACACAGGAAGCAAAAAGAGGACTCGGGAACATGTGTATCCTCTCTTGGTACCCAGTACCAACCCAAAATTCTGCCTAAAAATTATTACAGAGCTGTAAGCCAAAGTAGGCATCAAAATAAATAAATAAATAAATAAAAACAGCAGACAAAAAAAAGAGAGAGAGAGATCTTAGACTGTTGTCCTGTTCTCAACAGCAACAAAAATAGACTAATACAATGGCAAGAGTTTGTTCTGAAGAACTAACAGCCTCGCTCATCTAAAATTAAATGAAAATGAGCAGTGTACACATCCAAATGGCTCAGGAGACTCCAATGGGGTAGGTCCAGAGAAATTCACATACCTATTGATGATCCACATCATGATTAAGCTCTAGAAAGAGAGGCAAAGAGAATCTTAGACCCAGGACTGGATGATCCAGTGAGGTGACACAGATGGTAAAAGTGCTTCTGAAAGCACGGCAATCTGATTTCACGCCTGGGACCTCATGTAAAGATGAAAGAGGAGAGCTAACTACGCAGAGGTGTCCTGTGGTCTCCGTAGGTAGGCTGTGGCATGTGCATGCCCCTACACATGCACATCTCTCTCTCTCTCTCTCTCTCTCTCTCTCTCTCTCTCTCTCTCTCTCTCTCTCTCTCTCTCTCTCTCACACACACACACACACACACACACAGACACACAAATAATAAATAAGAAGGTAGGTACTGGGGAAGTAGCTCAGAAGTTGAGTATTTATTGTTCTTGTAGAGGACCTAGGTTTCATTTTAAGCATCCACATTGGGCAGCTCACAATGGCTTGCAACCCCAGTGCCAGGGAATCCAATGCCCTCTTTTGGTTTTCATGGTCACTACCATGCATGTAGTGCATAGACACATAAGCAGGTACACACACATACACATAAATTTAAAAATAAATAGTGAAAAAAAGCAGAAACAACTCATTATCTTTGAGAAATACTCTGTAAGATTAACACTAGATTCCTTGTCAGAAATTATGAAGACCAGAAGGCAGTGGGATATATTCTATATCCAGAAAAACTTCTTCACAGCTGAAAAGAAGTGAAGAGATTCCAGGATAAAATATGGCACAGCTCATCACTTGGTGACATGCTCTGGAGGGAAAGTCCATCAGACTGAAGAAAAGAAAAAGAAAAAGAATAAAAGAAAAAAGAATATGAAACAGTAACTTTTGTTACTAAACTAATACCACCAGTAAAGATAACTACCCAGATAAATTTAAAGAAAGCATAAACATATTATTACTTAAGGTTCTTTACTTTGACATGGCTTAAAACATTATTTCATAAGGCAGCAACTACAGATGTGGAATTGATATAACAGTAACACTAAATGCCAAATGATGACAGAGATGCATAAGAACATAGCTTTTGTATACTGCTTTTTTTTTTCTTTCTCCTACCAAAACATGGTAGAACCTTGCATATAAAAGTTCCCACTGTGTGCTCTGCGTAAATAAGTCCCATAATAATTCCATAGGAAATAATTTAGAATTAGGAAATAGAAACTCATTTAGGGTCCTACGCCAAGTCTGAAGAATTCTTGTGTAATAAACACTTAGGTTAGTTCAATTGGCCATTCCTAGACTGGATAATTTGGGGTTTGTCTGAATGCTTTGTATTCTAGATATTAATTTCTACCACATGTATAGTAATTAGGAATTGTGAATCTTGCTTATATTTTCATTTGACTGGACCCAGTAAATTATGACTTGATTTACTTCCTGGTTCTCATTACTGCACACTCTTCACAGTTTATAAACCATTTATAATTCTTTTCTTTGAAAAACATCTCCATATGCTTCCTCCATTTTTATGGTATTAAATCTCTGTTAGTTTTGTTTTAAATATTCTTTCTTAGTTTTTTCAAATGCATTTTCTTTTGTTAAACATTTATTTCATTACATATATATGTATGTAGGGGGTTGGAGTTTCTGTGCACATGAGTACAGGTTTCCAGGGAGACCAGAAGGGTGTCTCAGATCTCCTGGAACTAGAGTTGCAGGGAGTTGTAAGCTGTTCATTATGGACACTTAGAATCACACTCTGATTTTTTACTAGAGTGATACACACTGTGAAGCACTGATCACCCATCCTCTGCTTTTTAAAAAATGTTTTTCTTTTATATTTTTTCATAGCATTATTGATCATGATATTCCTGTGACTTAAATAACTATATTTTCTGAATTAGTTTATTTTAAGTTTTTAATTGAAATTGTTAACCTGTCTAGAATTCATATTGGTGTAAAGCATAAAAATATAACTTTACTTGTTATAGTTAATAACTATTTCTCTTTATTTGTAGAATAATCTTTTCTAGGGATAATATACTGTAAAAATATGTATTTTTTATTAAGCCTTGAGGAAAAGGAAGTTTAAGAAAAGGTCTCAGCACAGCCTAAAATTTAAAAAAAGTAGGTCTCTCTAAAGATTTAATATTTTATTTAATATACTAAAGGTAGAATTTTGCTTATCAGCATTCCAGGTTGCTTACAAAACTCTAGCCCCTCCAGTCTTTGTTTAGGATGTTAACTCTTTGCTTCCTTGGGTATCCTTCCAACTACATTGCTGGTACTTCTTGAGCTTGTCTACAAACAGCATAAGTTCTATTCATCTTCTTCATACGTTGCATGCTAGTCACATTCCCCATTCTGTGTTGGATTCTGAGGACCCAAGGGTATGTGGGGCATGTTTCAATCTTCCCTCCCAAATTTACACTTAGACGCATAAGCTGATCCAGTGATTGAGGGGTTTCTATTTTTAGCTAATTTTATTATTGTAGATCAGGCATATGAGGTGCAGATGTGCATATGAATGTATATGATGTCCTTAGAACAAAATACACACATTTCTCGAAGTGCATAACTAACAAACATGTAGCATGATGGATGCAGTTGTCCCCCACTTTTGCATCAGGCTTGCGAGTGTTTATTTGCACTCAACCCTAACAATGATTATTATGTGTCCAGAATTTTATGTTTTGTTTATAAAGCATGGTCGCAAGTTCTCTGTGCATCTCAATCATTAAACTACTGATATAGCTTATAATAAAAAGGCTATTAAGTCTCTTTATTTTTGGAGTGAAAATTTGGAAGAGAAATAGGGAGAGAAAGAGGAAAGAAAGGAAAATCTAAGTGAAATCAAGGATTCCCCATACTCTTCAGCCTTAAAAAAGTGATTTATTAACTAATGATAATAGAACGCTCACCACAGTTCTGTGCTTTAAATGATATCAGGACACTATTTCTCTGTAATTTTTGGCCATATTTTTCAGGCCTGTGGTTTTCTTTCTGCAAACCCTCATTACATAGTAGTAACTAGAGTCTTACCTCATTGGCTAGCACCTTTGCTGGAGATAAGAACACTTCTTGTTAGGATCACTAGGACATATCCCATAAATGGTTCTCACTGGTCTCATAGTATTACTCACAGACATTCCAAACCCAATCACCACAGCTTGGAAAGAAAGATGTTGCCAGTAAGGAGCCTATGTTCTATGATGTAGACAGAGGTTGAGTGAGATGGAAGAGGATGTAAACCGTTTCTGTTGCCAATTCTGTTCCCAGAAAGTGGAGGATGTCTCAGCCCCAGCAGTTATTCTAGAGGATTGAGCATCTCTCACTTGCTATTCCCTCAAATACAGAGTAACATCTTAGCTCACCATAAGAAGAGCTGTCCTAGAGAGGAGCATTATAATGGGTCTTTCACTACATGCTTTCTTGTTGTGAGAAGTGCTTTCCCTTCCTTGGTAGCTACTAACACTGGAAAAACTTGAAATATTTCCATGCATTTTATTTTGCCATCTGCCATTGACTGTCATATTTCACAAGTTAAGAAACATGTTATTTCTTTGTTTATTTTGTCAGTCTTTGGTATTCTCTGGAGAGAAATTACATCTCTCTGTTTCAGTGGGATACATTTAATCTGTTTGTCTTGTCTCTAGACTCAATGTAACTCCTTGTAGTTCACAGTCAAAGGTTTTTCTCTCCTTCACAGTCGGTGAATAAAACAAATTTCTTCCATATTCTGGATAATACAGATTTCTTGGTTCATTGGAGTGGAAGCCAGGAAACACAGATGCCTGAGTTTAGCATGGACAAGACTTTTCAATGTAGAATCCAGTTCCTCAAAAAAATGTATCTGTTACTCTACTATTTTAGATTAGTCTATCAATATGAGTATTCATGAAACCTATAACCTTAGATTCTTGGCCTTTTTATGGTTCTTGTCACTATCATAGACTCCATGTTAATTCCTGCATATGTCAAACAATCACAGTCTTATAGTGGGAGCTATATGATACATGTGTTCATTGTGCAACCAATGTTGAACTTGAGGCAACTTCTTAGACTATCTAACCAAGTAATTAGCCTGATTTCATGAATTTCTTTCTGGTCAAGAATATCATCCTGTGGTTATTTTGTATAGCAAGAAGCTATGAACCAGCTAGATGCTCTGCTAGATGTGTTGGGGTGACACATCCTTTTCTTTCTATGACTTAAGTCCCTTTCTTTCTATTACTTAAAGCTTAAGAAAGTGTGAGTGCTCTACAGTAGGTTTGTTTAAGCTACTCTTATCTAATTATTCTTAGCCACTCTACTCTCTATCATAAATTGTGTTCAATCAAATACATACCTAAACATAATAGGTATATATTCCTTAGCACAGCCATTTCCCATCACTAGTAATAATGTAGTGATGTCCTCATTAGATGTCTTTACAATATTAGGGATGCAAGAGTTGAGTCCTCCAATTCATAACTTCAAAAATTATCACCAGAAATTTGCTTTTCTTTGGATCCCTGTAAATTCTACTATAATTAATCTAAAAATTAGAAAACAATGAAGAAATGGTTTGGTGGATTAAAAAAATGATGGAATCTTTATATCTCACAGCCTATACTTAGATGTAACAGTATATATAAGTCACAGGAACACCTAACTTATTGGAGCTGTCAGGAGAAATCCTGTTGTTCACTGTGCAATCCCACAAGTCAGAGGCAGCTGTAGCAGCATCAATTACAAAGTCTGCCATAAATATCTCAGTATTAGTCTTTTCAGCCATATTGCTGAGTGTCTGGCAGCTGAGTGTTGGCATTATGGTAAGAGATGTTTATTGTTGTAGATACTTTAGTTAATGCATCATGATTGAGAATAAGTTCTCATATGCTGTGGGTTGAGGTAGGGTTAGCAAAAGGGCAAAATATGTAAGACATGATTCCTGCCCTGGAGAGGATGGTAAGGCGAACATAAATTAATGCTTGATATTTAAAATAGCATATTGTTAACAATCAAACTGAATGTAGAATAAGCTCTTGACATTCAATAGAGGTAGCTCTGGAGGCCAATTGAATCCCCAGGTATGTACAATTTGATCATAAAATGCATAAGATGAGAGGGAAAACATAGACTGAAATTTGATTAGAAAGTTCAGCTCACTCACATGTACTAGGGTGGCTCACAGGGACCTGCTAAAAGATAGTTCAATCTGAATTGGTCATTCTGGGGGAATGTTAAAACTCTGAGCACTGTGGTCAGTGCGTATCATATACACAAGAGGCATTTGAAGGTCAACGAGATGGCTCAGTACGTAAAGGCATTTGGTGAGCAACCCTGGCCACCTGTGCTGGATTTCCAGCACCCATGTAAAGGTGAAAGGTGACAACATGCCCTTTATTATACTCTAACTTCCAGAGCTCCAAGCCATGCATGCAACACACATGAAAGCCCACACTATGACAGTAGTTTTTAAAAAAAATATTTTAACAAGTCTAGGAAGGACAGTGGTCATTCTAGAGTAGAAATGACTATCTTAAATCATGAAAACAGAAGTCAGAATGGTCATTGAAATATTAACAGAATTTAAAAGTTAAAGAAAGGAGCTAGAAGAATTTGAAGCAAATCTATCTAGAGACAGTCAGTGGGGATAAGAGGACAATCACCAAGTCTTTCTCTGACCTCAGGCCAATTGGACCTGGTCTTCTCTTCCATGACAGCCAATGTCCAATGTCTGTGTCTCATCTTCCCATTCAGATTTCACCCTTGAATCCAAAGCTATCATCTAACATTGCAGATATCACATAATAAAGCAGTTCACTCAGCAGATGATGTAAGTTGGTAAGATCTCTCTTATACCCCCCATACAAATGACACAGGAGTGTTCACTGCAACCAAAATCAGTATATTCTAGTACTTTTCTGATCTGTGGAAATGAGACATCTTGATGATCATAGTATCATTTTCTAGTGAAAAGGCTTCCTTGTGTTCTTTACCAAGCAACAGAACCATGAACATGTTCAAATGTCTCATCAGACTTTTTGCTTATAGGGATGGGTTGAGACCATTTTTACAATTTTTGTTTTGTTTGTAAAAGGCCTTCCAAAATTGCACACCTTGAGCTTAAACTGCTATTCTTATCTTATGGATGAGCAAATACATATTATTTAACTTGCTAACTTTTGTGTTTCATGCACTTTATTCAACATGAATTTCTCCTTTGAAATATCGTACAGCTTTGGGACTCTTCTTTTCATATATGTACAATCTTTGTATATGGTGTAAAATTTTATGGTGAAACTTGTTTTAAAGTTGAAGGCCTTACTATGATGTGTATGTTCCTTCCCCCACCCTGTTAGCTCTCTTTCATTTGTAATTAATATGCACAAGCATTGAATTTGTGAAGGTAACTAGGGGCCCCATATAATGTACAATTCATGTTTATATTGTGCATATTTAAATCGGGTTAGATATATTTAGGCCTTCAAACATTTATCATTTTGTTATGGTGAAAAGTGTCAGAACCCTTCTAGCATTTTAAAATGTATGCTTTGTGATGATTTGTATATGCCCCTCCCAGGGACTGGCACTATTAGAAAGTGTGGTCCTTATAATAGCCAGAACCTGGAAACAACCCAGATGTCCCTCAACAGAGGAGTGGATACAGAAATTGTGGTACATTTACACAATGGAGTACTACTCAGCTATTAAAAACAATAAATTTATGAAATTCTTGGGAAATGGATGGATCTGGAGAATATCATCCTGAGTGAGGTAACCCAATCACAAAAGAACAAACACGGTATGCACTCCCTGATAAGTGGTTATTAGCCCAGAAGTTTGGAATACAGGAAGAAAAGCCCACATTCCACACGGAACTCAAGAAGAAGGAAGACCAAAAGGTGGACATTCATTCCTTCTTAAAAGGGGGAACCAAATACC
>NW_022196911.1:40175563-40198948 GCF_008632895.1 Mastomys coucha | reverse complement strand
AAAAAAAAAAAAAAAAAGAAAGTGTGGTCCTATTCTAGTAGGTGTGGCCTTTTTGGAGTAGGCGTGGTGCTGTGGGTATGGACTCTAAGACCCTCATCCTAGCTGCCTGGAAGTCAGTATTATTCTAGCAGCCTTTAGATGAAGATGTAGAATACTCAGCTACTCCTGTACCATGCCTGGGACTGAACCTTTGAACCTGTAAGTCAGCCCCAATTAAATGTCTTTATCAAAGTTGTCTTGGTCATGGTGTCTGTTCACAGCAGTAAAACCCTAAGACAGAAGTTGGTACTAGGACTGGGGTATTGCTGTGATAGGCATGCCTAACCATATTTTTGTCTAGAAGAATGTGAATTTGGATTTGAAAAGCCATGGAATGTTTTAAGTGGGGCTTAATGAGCTACCCTAGTAGGGATATGAAAGACTTTGTTGCTGTGAGTGATTTCAGTTATGCAGACCTGGCCTAAGAGGTTTCAGTGAGGAAGAACATCTTCTCCAGTATGTGGCTTAGAGACTGTTTTTGTAGTATTTTGGTGGAGAACATGGCTGCTTTTTTTGCCCTTGTCTGAATAATCCGAATAAGGCTAAGATGAAGAGACTCAGATTAATTGCATTGACAAAGGAGGTCTCAAAAAAGCCCAGCAGAGGCTTTGTTCTCTGGTTAAATCTCATGAAGAACATTTTAAACATGTGTAGCAAGCTTAGAAAGGAGAAATATAAAATATATGGTTTAAATATTAAAGGGGCACCAGAACGTAGAATGGAGCTGAATCCTGTTACAGGACATATCAGATTAAGGGAGTAGGATTTGGGGGCAAGATTCTAACCAGCTAAATTTAGATAAGGCATGCTGGTACACACCTTTAATCCCTGGAGACGAAACCAAACAGATCTCTGAGTTCAAGGCCAGCCTAGAACAGAAAAAGTTCTAGGTAAAGAAAAACTTAAATCCAGGCTTGGTGGGCACACCTTTAATCCCAGTGCATAGCAGACAGGCATGCAGTTCTCTGAGTTCAAAATCAGTCTACAGAGCAAGTCCCAGGACAGCCAAGCTTAGGCAGTGAAGGAGTTAGAAAACAGAAAGCTGGTGTCGATGTAATAGAACATGGAGGCCATGTTCCAGCCCCATCAAGCAGCAGAACTTGGCAACTTTGGCCATGTGACTCTGGCTTTAAAATCCAGGATAGAAGGGACTACTGGGACAATTGATGCTGGTTAGCTGGAGCAAATAAATTAGTTGTGATTAAGAAAAGACCAGCATCACTGAGGTGAAATATGGGAAGTGTTTTCTGAGACCACAAAAAAGCCATGCTCCAGAGATAGCCAACGTTGTATCTCTTCCTACAGCTGTACTTGGTAATGTGTAAGAGTCACCCAGGTGGTACTGGTTTTGAAGGCATGAAGGGGTCATGAAGAATGGCTGAGGCTTGGCACTGTGAGAGGCCATAGAAGGGCATTAGTGAAAGTGCAGCCTCAGTTACAGTTGATGGCCCAGGACTGAAGGGGTCAAGCAAAGGATTTGAGGCTTGGCACTATGAAGAGAGCCTATGAGAGGCTATTTGCAAAGCCTAGTTGCAGCAGAAGACCCCAGTGTATTGGAGATGCCAGTACCATGGGATGATCAATAAGAATAGTAACAGCATTGGAGTGAATCAACCTGAGCTTAGAGTGCTCCAGAGGGCAGAGCTGGAGAAATAACACCAGCCCTTTGGAGGAGCCCAGAAGATCATGTGTGGATCCAGACATTGAAACAAGAAGCTGTAACATTGAAGTTGCCTTGGTGACTCCAAGATGTTCAAGATGCCAGAGCCATGGGCTATCTGATGAAGAAAGCTGCTAACAGGAAGTGGGATCGGCCCAGGAGAAGGAATTTCGTTGCAATCAACAAAGATGAAAAAAGAGTTGGAGATCTGAAGACTGCTTTGACTTCAGACATGGAGATGCAGAGTTTGGAGTTTGCCCAACTGGTTCCCTGTCTTGCTTTGGGGACTACAATTAAGTGATTGGATGGATCTCAGAAGAGACTTTGAACTTTGGACTTTTAACATTGTTGAGACTGCTATAGACTATGGCGACTTTTGAAGTTTTACTAAATGAATTTTGCATTATGCTATGTTTAGGTATGGCCCCCATAGACTCACATTTGAACAAGACTATTTGACCAGAGTGGAAGGTGATGGTTTTTATATGCTCTGCCTAGAGATTAGCACTATTACAAGGTGTGGCGCTTTCCAGTAGGTGTGGCCTTTTTGGAGTGGGTGTGTCACTGTGGGTGTGGGCTTTAAGACCCTCATCCTAGCTGCCTGGAACTCAATATTCTGCTAGCAGCCTTCAGATGTAGAACTCTCAGTTCCTCCTGCACCATGCCAGCCTGGATGCTGCCATGTTCCTACTTTGGATGATAATCGACTGAACCTCTTAACCTGTAAGTCAGCCCCAATTAAATGTTGTCCTTATACGAGTTGTCTTGATCATGGTGTCTGCTCACAGCAGTAAAACTCTAACTAAGACACTATGGTTAGCATAGTGACTGTAGTATCCAAGGACCTCTTGCTCCTATTTAGCTAGCTAATTACTCAGCACCTTTCCTCAGCCTTTGTTTCCAGCATAATCCCCAGCCTGTGGCAGTCTTCATTCTACCTTCAATTTCTATGAGATCTGTTGTAGAAAATACTAAACTAACTATATTGATCAACTATTTTTCATGTGTATATATGTGGGTGTTCATGTTTGTGTACCTATGTTGGGACACATATTTGCATACAGAGGTCAGAGGTCAATAATGAGTATCTTCATCAGTCATTTCTCCCCCCTTGAATTTTGAAGCAACTAACCAACCTCAAGCTCCCAAATTTGGCTAGACTCAACTGCCATTGGACCCGAGAAATTCTCTTATCTCCGCTTCTGCCTTTCAGTGTGAGGGTTACATGTGTGTGCCACAAAGCTCAGGATGATATTTACGTGGGTCCCAGGGGTTCAAATTCAGTCTTTCATGTTTTCATGTAAGTATTTTTATCAACTGATTCCTCTATCTTCCTACCCCTTGAGAGCAATGTTTTGTATACCCACCTATGGATGAGATCATATTGCAATTATGCTTTGTGCCTTTTTAATTTTATTTAACAAAGAGGTCTTCACTTTCATCCATGTTGCTGCAACTGACAGGTTGCAATCTTCTATTTGGCTGACCAGTATCCAAGTCTGTGTAGGTATCACATTCTCTTTACATAGTCATCAGTTGTTGAACGCTCAACCTTGTTTCTAGTTCTTATATGTTGTGTATGGTGCTGCGATAAACCTGAGAATGCATGGACTGAACTATTCTTACATTCCTGGGATGATTCCCACTGGGTTATTACAGCATTCAGTTGAGTTTGCTACTACTTTGTTGAGAACCTTTGTGTCTGTGCACATTATTGATGGTGCCAGTAACTTTGTTGCAATTTTATATGGTTTGAGTGTCAGCATCCATATGGCCTCTTGGGATAGAAAGATCCCTTTATTTTGAAAATAATTTAAGGAGAACTGCTGTTAGTTCTCATAGAACTCATCAACAATGTCATCTAACCCAGGCTTTTGATTGACAGTGGTGCTTTTTTTTTTTAAAGCAGAACACTTTGTATGAGCAGTTGTGGTCACTGTCGCCCTATACTAGTCAGATCTGTTCACTATGGTACACATATGTGTTTCATGTCTACCAAGAGAGTTCTAGATAAATTCCTCAACATCAGGTTCACTAAGTGAGCAATATAGCAAGTTATCAAGTCACCCCAACTGTCAGATATGTTAAGCCAGGTCTATTAGTGTAATCTAACCCATTTCACTATGAGTAATGCAGCCAAAGTCCAGGGTAATGCATGTTCTGTTCTTTGTGGCTTCTAGATTTTAAGGATAGATCCTCTTAAGTTTATTTTAGTATGTGAGCATGCTCTCCAGTGTGTGTGTGTGTGTGTGTGTGTGTGTGTGTGTGTGTGTGTGTATGCGCGCACGAAAGTGTGAGGCATGTGTGTATATGTGTAGGGTAGTGGTATGCAGATGACTAGAGGCCAGAAACATTGAATTCCCCTAGAACTAGAATTATAGACAGTTGCAAGCTCCTGGTATGGATTCTGAGAATTAAACTTGAGACCTATAGAACAGCAAGGGCTTTTAACCTCTGAATCATCTCTCCAGCCCTTAAATTTGTAATCAGGTATTTATAAAAGACAGCATGAATTCTAGTCTAAATCTTCTTTTTGGGTTCAGCCTACTGTAACTTGTTATTATAACTGATTAAATATTTATCATTTAATGTGTGAAGTTTATATTTTAAAATAACCACATATATTATATATTACATATATACACATATATGTATCGTATAGATGGAGTTTATGCTATTTGATATCTGTTTTCATCCCTATTTTTATCTTCCAAATGGTGAACTCACATTCATTTTGCATGTTAATTCGAACATTTGTGACAACTTCCCTAGTTATCAAAACTAACAGTTTGTGAATACAGATATGCCAAGGCTATACATTCAACCGTCTCATTCAAAGTGAACTCATACAGATACAGTTATGAAGACTTGAAAGATTAATTGTTCACAACTACATTTCATGCAGTGACCTCTTTCTTTAAAACACAGCTCAGACAACTTTCCATTCCCCCTATTCGGGGCGCATGTGTTCTTTATGTGAAACTTAGGACCCTCCTGATGAGAGCACTGCAGTGTGGGGCAGGAGAGAGCAGCAACATGGGGTCACCATCTCTGTGTCTGCTGCCGTTGCATCCAGCATCCTTGACTCAGTCCACTGGCTTTTGTTTGTTTCCATTCCTTATCTTACAGCATCAGCTGCTGAGTCAGCTATTTCTCATCTGAAAACTCTGAGGGGGGTATCTGTATTTTCTTTCATGCTGAACCATCTTGCAATAGCGTTCTGGAATCGATCCCCTCTGAATCCGTTCCAATCCTTTATCGCTGGATATCCATGGGTGAGTTTTCTTTTTACCTTGATTGTATAGTTGTTGACTACAGAGGGGATTGTGGCTATCACGAATGACGAGGCCCAGTCAGCTTGTCTGGGAAGCAGCTAAAAAATTAATATGCAGTAAAGGCCCTGCTGTCTGGTGGTAGTAGAGTCATGCTCACTAATCAAGAATCCTGGCCATTACAGAGTGACCATAACTATTACATATGGATTATTGCTTTTCCAAAGCATAAAGAGATAACATATAATTTCCTGTAAAATGAGATCAAATAATTGTGGCTTTGATAGTCCAGAGTGTGCTTTAAGAATTCATGAGGCTTCAAAGTCCATTTTGCTTGCATCAATTTTGAACTTACCATAGAGGCATAGAAACGACTGGGGTTGGAGGGGGGCAGTAATTAATAGGACACTGGGTAGTAGAGACTTGCCAGGAGCTGATTTTCCTAAAGGAATCTAACTCTTTACAATTGTCCATTGATTCTGCTCGCATAGTTAGTAGGGCACCATTGGGGCAGAAAGGACGATTTTTCCGATTTCTCACTAGAAAAATAGATGTGACTGGGCTCTGGAGCCTTGCCTTTGCCTGGACTGGCTCACACTCATGTGGGACACCCATTTCAGTAATTTGGACCTCCTCCAGATTTATTGTAAAGGGGGAACCATGATCTTCTGGAGAAAACAGAGATGGGGATGCTGCGGACTTCTAGAAGGTCTTAAAAGAGTTCTCAGCTGCCTCAACCAGGAGTTGATTTCCTTTCCTTGTACCCACACTTCCTCAGTCATTACCAGAAATCATGAGAGCCTCTCTCAGCCTTTGTGTCCACATCGGCAAAGCTCCCCGGTGCCTGTCTTCCACGTGGCAATCCAGGCTGTGTTGCTGTCAGAGCCCACTCGGGGGCTGGGGGTTGGGGAGAGATGCGGGTGTGATTAGCTCTAAATGAAGTTCTAAACCACTGGTACATGAAATGAAACTATTTTTCCCCCCTCTTTCTCCTTCCCCTTCCCTTAACCTGAGCTGTTCATGTAAGTGGCTTCTCATTTGCTTTCTCTGAGAAAACAAAGCAAAATAAAATAACGAATGGGGAAAAAAAAATTCCCTTTGTGAAGACAAGTTCTTTTGCTGTGGATAAAAGGGAGTCATTTGCTGCTTTCGCAGTGTCAGTATTAATTTCCAAGCAGTCAAAGCCACTGCTAATTTATTTACAGAGCAGTCCCCCTGCCCAGGAGCCAGGCTGAGAAGGCAGTGGTTTCCAGCCACCAGCTTTGTTTACTGACAGCCTGATTTCCCACAAGGCCTATCCCACCTGTGTTTCTGTTGGTTTTCAGTGCTTGAGCCTCCCTTTCTTCTCCCTCCCTACTGCCTCCCCAATGGCTGCTGAAGGCCTTTCTCA
The DNA here is from genome assembly GCF_008632895.1 of Mastomys coucha. Lineage (NCBI taxonomy): Eukaryota > Metazoa > Chordata > Mammalia > Rodentia > Muridae > Mastomys > Mastomys coucha. The sequence goes on along the minus strand of NW_022196911.1, from coordinate 40,192,587 downwards.
TCTCCGGGTTTCTCTCATCCACTTCCTCCCTCCAGGCCTGAGGACTCCTGGCAGTTCTTTCTGTCACACAGCACTTAGAGGCTCTGCTGGGAACGTCCCAGGGGACACCCAATGTCTTCCCCCTTCCCCCGGTTTTTTTTGTCCTCTCTCTCTCTCTCTTCCTCTTTCTTTTCTTTCTTTCTTTTTTGCCACTCTTGTTTTTTGTTTCAAGGACAAGATTCAAAAGAGCCTGCTATAGACAGGTTGTAGGGTGCACCTTCTGATGTGCCTTCAAATCGGGTCTGAGCAATTTGAATAGTTGTACTCTGTCTGTAAAAGTGTCCCCCAAAGCCCATTAAATTCTGTAAAGGCTCTCAGCTTTGAGCCTTTCCTGATGGAGGTCCAATTTGGGACCCAGGCTGCCAAAGTGTGCATCCTGCATCCTGCATCCTGCATCCTGCAAGGACTTCAACAATGGGAAATATTGAGCTGCTCATTTGGCTCTAGCTGGTTGCATATCAAAAGGTAGGAGGAGTATGGGAGGAACTCAGCAGCAGCAGAGCAGGCAACCTGCTCCCCACATGCTGCAAGCAGGCAGGTAAGATACAGAGGCGACTCTAGCATAGCTCCTGGGTATGCACACCTGCTAGCCTGTCATCTTCTAGCTCACCTGCTGGTCAGTGGGGCAAGAGTGAGACGGGTTCACACCAGTGGCAAAAGCCACATCTGCGTGGGATTGAAACGGGGATACGGACAGCCCATTTTCCAGATTATGGCCAAAGCCATAGGCATAGATTGAAGCAATGAAGGACATCACTGGAGACATGTAGCCTGCAGCAGGTACTCCCTTTGATGTTACTTACTGGCTAAGAAAGGCCACAGGTAGAATTTTGCAGGCAAAATGAGCTTTGAGCCACCTATCTAGTCAACCTTTGCTTAATACGTACAGGGTATTTAGTGCACTTTCTTTTGTAATTTCTGTGAATAGATACCTCTTGGAGGGTCATGAGTTTGTGTTTAAAGGAGCTGTGTTTAAAATACTAGGGGTAGCTCAGTGGGCACACTGCTTTCTATATAGACAGGAGGACTTGAGTTTGGCTACGTACCACCCATATAAAACTTAAATGTAGTGTCATGAACCTGTAACCCTAGCACTCATTTGTGGAGCTCATACAGACTGGTGGATCCCTGGAGCTTGCTAGCCTGGAGATCTAGTTAATGGTAAAGCTCCATAGCTCAGCGAAATTCTCAAAATAATGACAGAGAATGACTGAGAATGCCCAGTACCAACCGCTGGCCTCCATACATGCATCCGGGGATGTTCATGTCATCCCTGTCCCCCACCCCACCCTGGAAAACACAGTCTCTGTCCGTTTAGATTCATAATTAGAATTAACAAGTTACATTATGGCAGGTATAAAAGGCCCAAGATGTGGCAAACAGGATTTTGTTCTCTTTGGTGATTTGATAGAGCATAAGTCTAAACACCATCTGCAGGCCCCATTCCCTGCTAATTATGTAATTAAACACACAAAGACCTACCTTGTTAAGATTCTGTTTTCCTTCCCTTCCCACCCACTAACTCCCTGAATCTTCTTTTTCCAGCTGTTTCGGTCCCAATCTCTGAGATTCGTTAACTTAGCAAGGCTATCAGACTCCTTAGAGTTTTAACGTTCATTCACTTCTTAGTTTCCGTCCCTGAACCCTTGGTGACTAAAACCTCTTCTTTTTCTTTTGAAAACAGAAGAGATGTCATTCCCTTGCCTGTGAGTATAACTCCAAACTTCCCAAGCCAATTTCTCTCAAACTTGGTAAGCAACTCACCTTTGGGCTGAGACTAAGCAGGGGAAGTTTGGGCCCCAGAGGACAGTTTTTCAGAGAAGTTGCAAGTGAGTAGAAACACAACAGCCGCATGATGAAACTCATCTGACAATTGTCACCTGCCCTCCTTGTTGCTCAGGCCTCATTCCTCCTCCTCTTGCTCTCCCGGGAATTCTGACTTTTCTCTTCTCTCTGTTAGCTTAGCAGCTCCTCCCTCCCTTCCCCCCACGCTAGTTTGTCCTCTGGGGATGAAGGAAATGCTTTAAATCTGTAAACTGCATACATTTTCTCCCAAATCAACTTGAAGCTCAGTTTAAATTGGATGGAGGAGATTCATTTATGGAAGTCACAGCTGTTACCCACAGACAGAGTGGTCTGAACGGTCAGGCTGGATCCCTAGGACACAGGGTAGCCAGTGCAGACTTCTAAAGACTGGAGTTTCTGGTATATATTTACACAAAGACCATTTTCCTGTAAAGCACTGAGAATGTGGGCTGAGGATTTTTTTTTAACTCTCCCAGTGGTTCCTGTAGTTTAGAGTCCTAGTTAATGACCTAACCTGAACATAGTGAAGAACGAGACGTCCAAACTAAAGGTACACCACACAGTGTAGCCTGCAGTCCATGCACTCAAAGATGCCAGAAATGACCAAAGCCAATTTGTCTTCAATAGTGATTCTCTAGATGAAGCAGAAACTGAGGCTTTACCTGTGTGGGCTTTTCCAGTACCTTCCCCCAAAAGGTGACCTTGAATTCCAGAAGGTCAACGGGGTTTTCTTACATATTCACCAGGAACATTCCCTGGTGCTCTGGTGATTTCTTTGAGCTAATATGGCCTTCTGATCCCCAGTGGCAATATCTGCTGATCACTGCTGAGAGACTGGCTCTTCCTTTCTTAGCCCTTCCCTATTAACAGTTTGTCTTCTAGAAGCTCTTTTGAGGGCAGGTGACTACATCTCTCACCGGAATCTGGTCATCTCGGAGAGAACGTATGGTAAGAATGGTCTCTCCTATTCCCCACCGACCCTTGCTCTTTCCAGAGGTTTCAGAGTGTCTATGTTTCAGCTTTATGAAGTGGTGGACAGAACCCTTCTCCGAGATGTTCCACATTCACACTATGCCACCTCCTTCCTCCCATCCCTTCCTGAGCACAGAGGACCGTTTGCTCTCCAGGCAAGCCCAGTTGCCCACAAGCCTCTTTGCTCACTCATGGTTCCCCCTCCCTCAGACTTGCTCATTACCTAGTTGTGTTGCGTCCCTTAAGAGTGGTGGAGCTCAAAAGCCTGCATACAGTGCCTTTTGTCTTACTTTGAATCCTTATGCAACCATTTTAAAATGTATCTTAGACCGCTATGGAAAAATGGCCTGTACAATATTAAAAAAAAAAAAAGGGGGGGAGGAGGCAGGGGGGGTGAGTGAAAGAGGAGGAGGATTAATTAAACTCATGGTGCTTATTTAGGGGTTATTTGCAAGCCTCCAATTTATTTGACCATTCTTCTGCTTAGAGACTGTTTAAATAACTCTTCTATCAAAAGTCAATGGGAAGAGTACACAGCTAACACTAACATGGTGATTAGTCTCTGCTTACTAAGTTCCTTTTAACAGTCTGTGGAATCACTTCCATGGCCAGTTACAACCTGTGAATTCGCAGAGTGGTGAAAAATGTGAGCATTGAAATCAGAGCCACTTCTGTGCTTAGCTAACAGCTCTATGGCCTTATGCAAATTAAAGAACTTCTGAGTCTCCTGGTCCTCATGTGTGAACTGTTTTAGTCTTGTTAAGAGGTGTAGATGAACGCATGTGTGCAAAACACCTCGCACGTAGTAAATATTAATGCTTCCTTTACTTGTTTTATTATTCGTCTTCTGTTTCCGCCAGAGCCTGTTCCCTCTTAGGAAAAAAGATGTGTAGAAAGCTGCTCAGAAAATGAAGAGGGATGGACTGAGGTGGTAACACACAAGTGGGAGCTTGTGATTGCCTTACTGGAGGAGCAGAGCAGTAGAAAAAAGGAAAGGGAAACTTTGAAATAAATGTTTTTCTAATAATTTATATATACTGTATTTTTAAAGTTTAAGACTGCATAGAGATTATGAATATATAGGGGCACAGATGATAGATAGGTAGATAGATAGATAGATAGATAGATGGATAGATAGATAGATAGACAGTAAATAGGTGGGTAGATAGGTAGATAGACATGTAGATATGGAAATAGATGAGTAAAATTGATGGGTAGATAAATGGATGGAAGATGAGAGATAGAGAGTAGCTGAATGGATAAGTGAATTGATACAGGATAGATGGTATAGATGGAAAGATGATTGAAAAATTAGATTTGGGTAGATAGATGATAGATGATCGGTAGTTGATAGACAATAGATATAGGGATAGATGATAGATGTAGTTAAATATAGATGATAGGTAGATAGACATGATAGATAAATAGTTGATAGAGTATAAACTGATGATAGCTATAGTGATAGATAATAGCTACAGATGATAGACAGGCAGACAGACAGATGCGTGCTGGAAGGAATCCTGGTTTTTACTACTTACTCTCTAACACTTTCTTGAGATGCTTCCTGGGAATTCTATGTATACAACAGTGGGCATATCATTATGGTGTCAGAAGTCAAGGAGTTATAGAATAAAGACAGTAGATTATAATCACAGCATGGATCAGAAGAGGAACTTGAGTTTGAGGCAGAGCAGCTTGTCTGGGCACTGGTTCTCAGTGGCATCTCTTCTCTATGTGTTTCTGGGACTCCTTTTGTAGGCGTTTTCCTTCTTTCCATCTGTAGGTGTTATCCAAGAGGCTGGGTACCTCTTGAATAGTGTGATCAATGGCTATAAGTTCTCCTACTGGCTATATCATCCATAAATCAAGCTCTTTAATAGCTCAATAAAACCATAAGATTTGGGACTTTAAAAAGTGATTGCAGTGCCCAGATGCTAATGAGACACATATATCTGAAAGAACTGATTTAAAAAAGAAAACTGTGGAAAATAGGTCCCAGCACAACATGTAGAGTGGCTGGCTAATTTACCATGCTGTGAAACATTCCACAGAGCAGAATGTCAGGGCCATATATTTTCCCATGAGTCACAGAGACACAAATAGAGTGAGCAAAACAGGGTGCCTGAGTGGATCTCCCATTAGGACCCTCCGTCTTCCAGGCTATCACCAACAAATGCACCAACCTGGCAGGTCAAAGGCCTCCACTATATTTCTAGAACATGCTTTGTAGTCAATAATAAATAAACCCTAAGGTATGTGATTATGTAATGATAGCCACATTCACTCACCTGTCTATCAGTGAAGCCATATTTGAGTTTCAGCTCCCATCCCCTGGGCCTGTAAGATAGAAGCTAGAGCACTTGCTTGTTGTGTTTAAAATTCCTGGCAACCCTGGGCTAAGTGCACTGGGGTGGAACTAGTCCCCATTGCTTAGTGATCCATTAGCTAATGGGTATGATCCCGTTAGCTTTCTATTTATCCCTTAAGCCATTAAGGTGCACCTGCTGTGTCTGTCAGGGCTATACTTGACCAAAAGTGATGGTTGAAATAAAATAAATGTCAAAACAAGTATGATCTAAAAGTTATTATTTAAGACATAATTGGTTTCATGAAAAGGTGAAGGTGTTCCAAACTGACACATGGGATCCCAGGCATCATCTGCAAAGCATACTCTGATGTGGTGGTGGTTGTAGGAGACCTGCCTCAAGACCCACCTTCCTAGTGCCCCTAGTGTCTGCTAATAGTGTCTGCCTGGGACTCTTGGAAGCTGGTCATAGCTCTTCTTAATCTATTTTTCAATGGATTCTTTATAATCTTTAAGTAAAAATCCCCAGCTACTGGAAAAAAGGAGAGAGAGAAGAGGGTAGTGAGAGGAATAAATATGAGCAGGCTCTGCGTGTGTGTGTGTGTGTGTGTGTGTGTGTGTGTGTGTGTTTAAATGTCATGATAGAACCCATTTATTTGTGTGCTAAGAAAAAATTGAAAAGCCAGCAAGCAAACACTCCCCATCCCCAGTCTACAGAAGGCTGACTGAGGGTTTGAGTTGTGCCAGCTAGCTGACCTCATCTTTTACTGCTGGCTCAGATATTCAGTCATACGGGTCCTTCATATGTGATCCTCATGCTATGGAATGTTCTCTCTTCACCCAATTCATCTTGAATATCAGCTTGCACTCCATTTCCTCCCGCCTCTGAGGAGCCCCTACTGCTCCTCCACACCTGGTAATGTCTCTAGATCAGTGTCCTTTTGATTTCCTGTCCTCAAGAGCCCCATGAATTATCAAAGTTGTGTCTGCCTCTCTGGATAGAGGAAACTTCCTTGAAGGGAAAGGCCAAGTCTGGGTTTTCCTACCCTGGCTTTCCATCACCATCACAGTCCTTACTACAGGGAGGAAGGAAAGTATTGGGTCTTGAGACATCTCAAGACCCAAAATATAGAAGGACAATTTAGGTGCAAAGTGTCCAGAGAAATCATCAGATACTTCTTGGATGTTTTTCCTTATAGCTGAGGTGACCCCATCCATTTCTATCATTTCAGTAATTATTGTCTTGACCTATATGGGTAGCCTTAGCAACAATACAAATACTTAAGATGGCTACCTTGGAATGGGGCTCAATGAGCAACTGTTTTCTTAAAGTAGGTCATTAGATATGGCTATTCCACAACTCCAGGCTCTTTCCTCTGGAGATCTTGTGTCTCTTTATGTCATTCCCTTATTACATCTGCAAGGGCAGAGAAAGGATTCAGCATACTTGACAAATGAGCAACTGTCTCATCCTCTTTCAGGCTGACAGAAATTGGAATCATTCTGATTTCGTTTATACATCTCCAATACTCCCAGTCTTTTCTAGGCCAGGATGGTCATATCAAATACAACTCTCACAAAACATGTAGGGTATGTGCCCTGATCTGTGGTTATCATCATATGTCATTAGGAGACATAACACTATGCTCATTTGGCAAAATAACTACAGTAGCGTCTCCCTAGGGCCCCTGACCTATCTGTTCTTGGTCCTGATCCCTGTTCCAGGTATGGTTTTCAACTTGTGGACATTCTATGTGTTGAATACATATTATAATTCTTAAAAAAAAAACTCTATATACACAGTTGTGCTTTTAAAAAAATTCATGACTGTGTTTTTGAGTACATATGCATGCCAATAAGTATATAAACATCCATATGGAAGCCCACCTCATGTAATTCCACAATTGCTGTCCACTTTTTCCCCTTAAAATAGTCCCTCATTGGCTATAAGCCTTCTAGGTAGACTAGGCTACATGCCAGTGAACCCCCAGCCACTGATCCCTCTCTCTCTGCCTCCTTAGCATTTGATTATAAGTAAGCATCATTACAATTTGTTTTTCTCATGTATGTTCTGGAGATGAAACTCTGTTGTGCTTACAAGGCAAGCACTAACCTTGCAAGCCCCAAAGCCTTGTAACATGCCATTTCCAAATAGCCTCCAGTTCTTCAGATACATGTTGGCTTTTCTAGATGCCAGGGGCAACATGTGATAAAACATATCTCCAGTGCCACATGCCACAGTTTTCTAACATTCTATTGCGATTTCTCCATCCACTACCACTCCATTTTAGAGCAAAATATTTCACACAATGGCCTATTGGTTAAGATCACTTGCTGCTTTCATAGATGACCCCTGTCCCATGGTGGCTCACAGCCACCTGTAATTCCAGTTCCAGGGGGATCTTATACTCTCTGTGGCCTTCTTGGGCATCAAACTGTCATGTGGTGCACATTATATGCAGGCCACGGTCATATACCTAAAATAAAAATAAATGAATCTTTAAAATACTTTTCCACATTTTTTCCAACATGTGAACCTAGCTGTAGTTTTTCTTTACTCATCTAAATGGCACTTGCCTTATAAAAAACCATTCCATAGCACAGTGGCTTACTACAACATTGAATATTAACTAATCTGCAGGGTATGAGGTCTGAGGAATAGCAGATCAACAAGGGTACTTGGGTGACTGTTTTAGACAAAGATGTAAAGAGTTCATCTCCTGGACTATTATAGGTTTGGATCTGCTGCATGCGTTTCAAGTTAAGAGAAGACTTTCTTTTAGAAGTTCCATGGAAACTGCTTTACACATGGGCAATTCCTTGAATATAAGATGCAGGACAAACTTCAAACATATGACTGAGGCCTCTTTGCTTACATTGTATCATCTAAGCTCCAGAGATGATCTCAAGCCACTTAGCCAATCCTAACACAGCTGTCTGCCACTGTGACAAAATGTCTGAAGTGAAAAACTTGGAGGTAAAAATACTTTGGCTCATGATTTTGAAGGTTTCAGATTGTGATGCCTTGGCTTGTTGACTACTGGCATGAAATGAAGCAGAGCACCATAGCAGGGAGTCTGGTGGAGAAAGGCTGTCCATCTCAGGGCAGCCAAGAAGCATAGAGAAGGTTCTGGGACAAAAGTAATCCTTTAAAGGTAACTACATCCTCACTCTAGGCCTGAGAGCTTCCTAACACATTTAGCTACAAATTTAAAAATAAGTCAACCCACCCATGAATATCTCACAATTCACTCACCTTTTACTATCTTTTAATATTTACCATTGGATGGGAAATCATGTCTTCCACACATGAAGATAGATAGATAGATAGATAGATAGATAGATAGATAGATAGATAGATAGATAGATAGATAGATAGATACATACATACATACATACATACATACATACATACATACATAGATACATAGGGAGGATGGGTATAGATATAGATATTTCATCATACTGTAAGCCCTAAGATTTTGTTATTTACTGAAAGACATCTGTTTCTAGTTGTGATATGACTCAGCCCTTGACATACACCTTTAATCCCTCTGGCTAGAATACGGACACACCCCTAGTTTATACTTTCAATCACAAATAATGAAGGTAAAATTAGTTTTTAGAAAGAAGCATCCATGTTTAAAAGTGATATCTAATTGGGTGCTAGACAAAGTGATGAATCAGAGAAAGATTTGACAGAGTAGGGTACACGGAATTCTCACAGGAAGAGAGTAGAAAGCAAAGCTGTTAAAGAGAGGGTGATGCAGAAGAAGGAGGCAGTTTTACCAGGAAAGTGTTAAAGAGAGGGTGATGCAGAAGAAGGAGGCAGTTTTACCAGGAAATTTTACAGAAACAGGTTGAAGAGAGAACAAGCTAGATACAGGTGAAAACAGAATGAGCCAGAGAATGAGAAGGAGCCAGATTAGAACAGATGTCCAGAGTTAGAGGCCAAGTAGAGAAAAAAGTCAGAGGCCAAGAGCACAACCAGATTGAATCATTCAGCTTGTAGAGAGGTTTGAGCCAGAACAGCTTTGTTGACCAGCCAGCCAGAAGCCAGAAAGAGCTAGGAAGGGGTGAGCTTATTCAGCAACAGAGGCTGAAAACATTCTAGGCCTAGATAAAATTGTACAGAGGCTAGAAACTTCCAGGACTAGGCCTAGCTTAGCAAAATGAGACAGTGAGACAGTGAGATGATGATTACTGCTAGAAAATAAAAACTATTTTTACACACACACACACTCTCATATGTGTGTGTGTGTGTATGTGTGTGTGGACATGTGGGTGTGTGTGTAACATCTCAGCACTTTCTCTCACCATGTTCTTCTCAACATGGAGTTCATGCATATTTATTTATTTCCTTTGTTTTTTATATTATCTCTTCATTCATAACTACCAGCTCCTAAGATTACTCTCTATTCACTAAAATACTTGGGTGAGTGAGTTGATAAATAACTTGTAAGTTATTTCAATAATTATCTTACCTGAAATGCAAACTATGGGTCCCCTCATCTGCCTCATCCTGTTCAGTTCATAAATGTATTAATCATACCTAAATTTCATCTAAAATCATTTCACGGAATCCTGCAATACTGATATTTTTTCAACTAAGATAGTGCTAGTAGGATTATACTTTAAGGGCCATTTATTAAAAACAAAGTCCATTTCCTCTTCTGCCTGTGTTCCTGAGTTGCTTGATTCTCACCCAGTTCTTTCTACCCTTGGCAGGAGTAATGAGTCCTCACTCTATAAATGTATGGCCAGAGTCAGCACCCACAACATGTGTGGATTTCTAAATGATTTCCTTCATTTCCTGACTTTGATGTCCTGGTATCTCCCTTAACACTAAGCGATGGAGTCATAAGGTAGGCAAGTGGTCTGGAGATGTAGTGTGAAGTGTTTGCTTTTGCTTCTGATGAGTGTCAGCCATAGTTTACCCTTGGAAATCTACCTAGACGCTCTTGTGAAATTTTCTCTTGTTAAGTAAAAATTGAGACTTAGGAATGGCACAATGGCCTCCAAGGCTGTTTTCCTTTGGGCTTTAGGGAGCAGGAAGAACTTGCAAGTTCAGTGTCTTTAAGATGTCTATCATACTGGTAGATTATAATAGCAAGAAACAGGAAACAATTTAATGTCTGTCCATCTAAGATCCATTATATATGTGATGCTTTATATATATATATATATATATATATATATATATATATATATATATATATATACAAAGTGTAATATAGTCAAGATGACTAGTGTATGCTGGGTAATGAGCTTATTTGTGAATCACATAACATCATCCTGTACATTTTTGAACATAAATACTATCAGTTTCTTTTAAATAACTAAAGGTTAAGAATTTGAGCGATTTCCTGTTGAAGCTAGTTTTAGTATATATTCGTGTATATATATTTCATATATAAATAAAGGTGTGTGTGTGTTTAAGCCTTCAAGTTCCAATGGGGAACTCGTGTGTTTATATGGTGTTAGTGAGTACTTCCTTTTCATCTGAAGTCACTACACCTTTACTTTATTTGCATAGTGAATATTATCAACCCATCTATTTGGCTAAACAGTTTCTAAAGCCACTTGGCTGCCAACTTTGCCCTTTTAATTTGCCATACTTTCTTTGTGCCTTCTCTCACATGTGACCAGAAGAGGTTATGCTCATGACTCTCTCTTTTTGACCTTAAAGAACAGGTCAACCTCTCCCCTCAGTCAGATCCTGCACATCCTTCTCTAGGGTGTAGCCCAATGAGTCTGCCTGACCCTCCTTTCCATGTACCACCCCACCCCACCCCACCCTTTCAGATCTAGCCTGAATTCCACATCTAGTGCCTTGATCTAGCCTGACCACCTCCACCTGTGTCCCAGCCAATCTTTAAGCTTTTTCTAAGACACACCCTGGCTGTCCCTGCAACCACTGGCTTTTCCCATGCCACAATCCACCTAGCTATCCAGCAAGATGCACCCTGACACTCCAGACTTAGACTAGGATGCACATCCTACATACCAACCTCTTTCCCTCTGTCCATATGACTTACTTCCACCTAAGACATTTTCAACCTCTAATAACTCGCCAGCATATCCTCTTTACTGTCACAGCATGCTCTGCCCATATCAGATGCAGATCTAAGAACTCCACAGTCACAGATCTTATTGAAAAAATAAAAAGATTAAAGATTAAAGTAATATCTGTACTCTAAAACATGTAGAAATGTCTGCCAATGAGAGCTACCAAGATGAATCTGAGGTCATATCATTTAAAAGAATAATTATAAACTTTATCAAAGAATTCAAAGAGCTTAAAGAAGACACAAAGAAACAGCTCAATGAAATTAAGGAGAAAGAACTAAAGGAGAATAAATGCCAGAGTGATGCCCAGGAAACACAAAACCTAAAAGAAATGGATGAATTTCAAGATTCTGCCAAACCACCAAAAGTTAAACAAAAGAAAAACTTAAAAAGACTCATAACAAAGAAGGATATTAAACTAGTTATGAAAAGACTTCCAATTAAAGATGTCTAGGCCAAGATGTATCCACAACAGAATTTTATTAGACTTTCAAAGATTTATAGCCAATCTTTGTTAAACTCTTTAAAAGATAGAAGCAGGAGAACATACTTCAACATAATAAAGACAACATATGAGGAATCTACAGCCAATGTCATCCTAAATGGAGAAAAAGCTTGAAGCAATTCTACTGAAGTCAGGGATGAGACAGATATCCACCTTCCCCACTCCTTTTCAATATTGTACAGAAGGCACTAGTTGGAGCAATAAGGCAGAAGAAAATTAAAGAGTTGCAAATAGGAAAAGAAGACATCAAACTCTCCCTACTTACAGATGATATATTATATGTACATTAGTGATCCCCAAAATTCTACCAAGAAAACGTCTAGAAAAGCTAAACAAATCCAACAATGTGGTAGAGCGTGGAACCAACATACACACATGAATAGCTTCTCTCTACACAACAACAACAAACAAATAGAGAAAGAGATCATGGTGTAAAAAAACGAAGAAACTGAAGACGAACCATTGCCACCCCTGGGAGTTGCAAAAGAGAGGAGAATAGAAGAATTTAGTGATCTGAAGAGGACAACTGGAAAGGCCAGGGACTCTAATTAGGGATGCAGGAAGAGATTGGCACAAAAGGAGAGGTGGGAAGTGACAGTAAGGAGGTCTGGAAAAAAGTTATAAAAAAAAAATCATACTATTAACTACCTAAAAATACTTGTAATGTACCATGTTTGTATATAAATAAACATATAATTTAAATAATTTTTTTACCTCTGGGATGCTAATGCTCCCTCCAAGAGCCAAAGACCAACTAACAAAAATACCAACCCCAGGCATAAAAAACCTTCTTTTGAGTTGTTGGTCAAGAGACTCTCAAAACATCATAGGTTATTGCTGTTGTCCTTGGTTGCCCTTTCAGAGGTAGAATGTAAGACCCTATTACTGTAGGCACCATGCAATTCAGGCATAGAACTGGATGTCCTTGACCTTAAAGGCCCCTCTCTGGAGATGAGCTTCCATGGTACCAGAAAGTGCAATACAAGTTTCCAAAAGGAGGCAAACGACAGTTCTACTGAGCTCTGATGCCTGTGAGCCACAGCAATAGCCAGCGTGGCATGATAACTCGACATGTGCAACAGTGATGCACAAGCCTTGGTGGTAACCAACAATTCTCTAATTGGACTTAGTGCCCACTCAACATGAAGGATATTATACCTGGTACTGAAAAACTAATCAATTTACCCTGGGTTAGTAAAGTCATGGATCTTGGAGGAGAACCTACAACTATTATTTTATTAAACCAGCATAATCCCTAATTATATCCTAAATATTTGTCATTAAACCCACAACTGCATTCAGTACCCCACATCAAAGAAAGTTCTCTAAGCAAAAGATGGAGACCATTCCAGAAACCTACAACCAATCTAACTGCAGACTTATGGATACATCTATAATACCACTCTTACTCCTAAAGCTTAGGGATCATTTTGGAGAAGAAGACAGAAAAATTGTAAGTGCCAGAGGATCATGGAGTTTGCTGTGAGGTTGTACCTCCTAAAAATATCAGAAGATATACCCATAAAGTCATACCTACATGACTGCCTAAACATGTGCTGAACAAGGACAACAACATGCTAACATGCACTGGGGAAGTCCCAGTCCTATACAAAGAGTGACAAGGAACTAATGAATGATGAGAGTTGGAAAAACAATCTTCCCCAGAGAGGAACAAACTAATTGGTCATCCAATACCCAGTGGTATTCCTCATGTATGTCTATTTGTGTGTGTGTGTGTTTATACAGACTATGCACCCTAATATGTATGTATGTATGTATGTATGTATGTATGTATGTATGCATGTATGTATGTATGTATATTCAATATTCTGGCCATGGCTCCTGCTTCCTCATCTCTTCCAGATCCTCCTCCCGACACCCCCACACACACTCATCCATTTCCACATCTTCTTTCTCTCACTCTTTAGAAAAAAAGCCAGGAAAACCCCAAAAACAAAACAAAATAACAAAAAAAACTAACTCTCTGGTCTTTCCATACACCCACAATATTTTACTAGTATAAAAAGAATAATTTGGAAAGTAATTGTTACCAAGCCTAGGGTATTTGATGTTTCAATGTAGTTGAATTTGCTTAATAACTATGAGGCATTTATGCTAAATTACTATTAGAAGAATGCTTTAATAACAAGATCACTGGACCAGAGAAAAGAAGAATAGATATCAAGCTCTAGAAAAAAAATTAAATGAAATAAAAAATCTAGTAAATAAATAAGTAAATACAGACAGAAAGAATAGGTCAAATATTATTAAAAATTGGATATTGATAGACTGTTTCCCTCTGTTGTCCTGCCAAAGGGGATTATGTTTGAGTAGTACAATGTCTCCCCTTTTCTTTGCTCTGCTAAAGGGAAAAAGAGGTTTTTTGCTAGAAGGGATATCATGGAAAACCAGCAATAAATAAGATTGAAGAAGAAAGAAGTTAGCAATAAAAAACCTGAAGGACAGAAAGAGGGCTTTTGCCATGTAGAATAAAGAAAGGAAGATGGGGAGTGAGGGGACCAATAACAAAGAATTAATTATCAATATTAATTATTAGCATTAATCAGCATTGAAGCAGAATTTGGTTCTTTTTAATGGCTGTTGGAGGATATAGACAAGACATTTGATTGATGCTTAATTAATTTTGGCTATTGAGCTAGCCGAGTCTGTAGACTTGGTGCCACAGATTCACTCAGACATGTTGGGATCCAGTAGCATTTGTTACAGTGTGTGCTGTGACTGAGTCATCGCTGTATCTCCCATAGGCAGCTGTGAGAGATGATGGAAGTAAGTCAATATGATGATATCACATCCCTAGCTCTCAGGACAAAGAGGTGTCTGAGCTGTGGTTCGTGGAGGGCCACATGCCCCCCAGAAGAGCAAAATTGTTACTCTTCAAAAAATCAAAAACTTCCTTCAAATATGAGATTCCATTTGTACTGGTAAGAGTGTATGCGTGTGCACGTGCGCATGTGTGTGTGTGAAATTCAGAGTGTGAACTGTGTACATTACAATGTCATGTCAAAACGTTAGCCGTGTCTATGAACTTAACACAAAAGAAGCTCCCATAAACATATATCTCATAAATAAAACCTTTCACTAAGGGCCTGGATATTGCTTGATTTCCATTTACCCCTTCTGACTTTCATGGAGCAATCCATGTTATTGAATGAATCGTCTGTAGTAGGGCACCTTCCGTTTTATTGACAGTTCACCCGCATCTTTGTAGAGCATGAAATTTTCTTTATAGTATCATTCCCAGCACTAGCTGTTTCCTCCAGAAAGCCCATAATGATCAGGCTTAGGGTTAATTCCAGGGCTCAGAACTTTTGTTCTTAATATAGAATGTGAAATTTCTACCCTAGGTGGGGAGGGAGGGTTGCTAAATAGATCAAAATTAGTCCCACCATACCATAAATCTCTAGATAAAACTGCTTGAGGCTTTGATTTAAGAAAAAAATGGAAACAAAATATTTCTAGTTTCAGAAAGTGATTTTGAAGATATAGGAAGGATTGAATCATTGGGTCCACAGCAAGAAAATATGCCAGAGAGACCAACTTTTTCTTAAAGGGAAGTTCTCTCTATCTCTGTCAAAGGCTTGAGCATTCAACTGGGCATCGAAGCTCAGTGGTAAAGGCCATGCCTAGCATGTGTGTGGCCCCAGGTTCCATTCCTAGCCCCCAACATATATACCGGTGACTATTATCTTGACTTTTTTGTTCTCCATTAACTCCCATATTACATCAATCATCAAACCATGATGGTTCTTTTATGTTCGGTAGTCCTATCTATTTCCCCCTTATCTGCCTAGGCCAAGCTGTTCATGTCCGCTACAGTGGCCCCTGATGCTCCTTATTTTCCTTCTGTTTCCTCTAGCTCATTCTTGGAGCTACATAGATGACACCTCTAAGGTCCATGTGTGCAATATGGAAGTTTCCCCACTTTTATGAGGACAATAAATGTGTGCTGTGACATGGACAACAAGAAAATATAAGTAGAGCAGAGGTGGCAGACCATAGATGACAGAAGGACATGGAGAGAGATCTGCCTGAGAGGGAGCAGGAGGTCTCGGGCAGGTCAAGATCAGAAGCAAAATGAGTTCAAATAAGTTTAGGGTTTTCCCCTGCAATGGGATGGGAACTGGGGGCTGATCAGAATGTAATATATTGAGGAATGAACAACTGATGGTGGAAGTGATCATTTTGGGATTTTGAACATAGCATGTTGGAAAGAACTCACTTCTTTGAATTTTCATGTAAAAATGAATTCATCTGTGATGGGTCTGCTGGGAAGCAGGAGGAACCCATGATAGGCTTTCCAGTGTGCTTGTGTCTTGAGCAGCGAGCGGTGCCTACAGCCAAGGGGTTTCCACAGGAACATGCTCCCATTTTCCCAAACCCCTATGGCTGTTAATTTCAATACTTGGTTTTTCTCATAATGAAGTCTCAAGGTATTGATCATCGTTGTCTATTACACCATAAGGACTGTTCAAATGACATGCTCAGTAACTTCGAGTTTTTGCCAGAAGTCCAAAAATGACACTTTAAAGGGACAAGAATGTAGATCTTTATATATGTGTGTGTGACACTCATATATATAGTTTATGCATGTCACTTGCATATATGTATGGACACTCCATATGTGCAGTGCCAGATGAGGCCAGAGGAGGGAACTGGATCCTGTGTTAAATATGGTTATGATCCATCATGTAAGTGCTAGGAATTAAACCTGGGTCCTCTACAAGAGTAGTCAGTGCTCATAAGTGCTAAGCCACTAACACTTATGTTTTTGAATCATTGCTTTTAGATTGGATTCCAACATTTATAAAATGAAAACATCATCAACTCCAATGCTGGAGAAAAAAAACCTAGCGACATATCTCAAAGTCCTAAAGTGAACAAAGGATGTGAAGATCATACATTCTGGTGTAGGCAAATTGTCTGGAACAACTCAGGCCACATGGAACTCAGGCCACATGTTCACTTCAGATGAAACATGTGTTTGCTGGTGGCTGTATGTAACCAGCCCCTCTCCCTCTCCCTGTTCCTCTCCCTGTTCCTCTCCCTGTCCCTGTCCCTGTCCCTCTCCCTCTCCTTCTCCCTCTCCCTGTCCCTCTCCCTCTCCCTCTCCCTCCCACTCTCCCTGTCCCTCTCACTCTCCCTGTCCCTCTCACTCTCCCTGTCCCTCTCCCTCTCCCTGTCCCTGTCCCTCTCACTCTCCCTGTCCCTGCCCCTGTCCCTTTCCCTCCCCCTTCTCCCTCTCCCTCTCCCTTCCCTGTCCCTTTCCCTGTCCCTCTCCCTGTCCCTGTCCCTGTCCCTCTCCCTCTC
>NW_022196911.1:40154918-40175479 GCF_008632895.1 Mastomys coucha | reverse complement strand
CTCCCTCTCCCTCTCCCTCTTCCTCTCCTGCTACCCGCTCCCTCTCCCCACCCCTCCCCCTCTGCCTGTCTGCTTAACCACAGGAGCTGTACTGTTTATTCATGTAGCTATTGCCTTTGTGAACACTCAGGGACTGTGAGTTTGTGAATTTGTTGTAGAAGAAACTTCAGCTGATTGGTTCATTAGCATCAAACCCATGCTAGGTGCTCAGAATATGCTGTGAATTGGAGTTGCTGTGCCCCACAAAGTCACTGTGGGCATCTGTGCACTTCACTCACACAGTCACTCTGCTCTTGGGTGCCCTTTATCTTGCTTCAAGTTCAGTCATCACACTGACTGTCCGCCATCCCACCTCAACTGCTCACTCTTTCTGCCTCAGCTCAACTCCTACTTTCTCTAGAAGACTTCTCCAGAAAAATCCAAAGATTATGTCACATGTCACGATGTTATACCTTCAAAACATTCTTGACTCAGACTTCATTACCCTTGTTAGATGTTATGTGTGTTGGGGTGGTTATGTCAGTTTTTCTATTGGAAGCTCCAAAAGTGGGAACAATGCCAGTGTTCTTACTAATGGGTCCACCACTCTTCATCAAGGGTCACAGGCATGGCAAATATTGAGGTTTAAAGGAATAAATGAATAAATGGATATACGAATGAATGAATGCTGCCAAGAGGTAGGCCTTAAGAAGTTCTAAGCCCTTTCAGTGTGGTTATCTGTTTTTATTTGGTGGAACTATGGTGTATGCCTGCCTCTTGCAGTTTAAGCATTATAGATGTGGGTAACTTGGAAGCGGGTTGTCTTGTCTGACACCAGGCCATCCTGAAGACATCCTGAACCTTTTGTTCAATTTTTATCTCCTGCAACTGATACAGAAATAAAAAAAAAAAAAAAAATAGGGGATGGCCAAGCTGATCAGGCAGGATTCTCTGTTGAAGACAGGACAGTGGCTCCTGTATTTACTGGCTTACACAGGGTAGTCCTCTTTCATGACCTTACCTTGGGCTGTATTTCAGAGCAGTACATAGCAGTGCCTCCCACAAATGAATGTGCTGGTGGTTATGTGACACCCTCTTAGGTCTGGCCATGGAGTTTCTGTTGGTCGAGGCATTTCATAAGCATCATTAACCTCATTATGTCCAGTATTGCAAAATTAGTAAAGACATGAAAGTACCATGGAAAGATGTGTCCTTAAATGACCTGGTCTCAGATATGGTTATATCTTCTGTGTACCTATGGAGTTTACACACCTCCTGAATGCCTATAACATTTGATTCTGGACAGATGTGGTTTTGTCCACCAGGAAAAAAAAAAAAAACAACCCTATTATCCACACAAAGTTAAAAAAGATATAGGTCCTCTAGTCACACACGCTTCATCAGCAAGCCAGGGCACATAATTAATTGGCCAGAAGGCTCACTGGGATTAATTAGCAGTTGCATAGGAAGAGTTTAGCTCAGACTTCCAGTGCAGAGGATGGTGTTCTAGAATGACCAGTTCCTGGATTCCCAATTCAGCCCCTATCATGGGCGATCTCACTGTTCACTGATAATAGGACTGGGGGCTCTTGCCACCTCCGTGGGCCAGCACATGCACACCTGACTCACGCCAGCAGAGGGCAGCAGTGCGCTGTGTGTGTTCAATTTGCATTCCAAATTAGCAGATCCCTGAGGGACCTACAAAGAAAGGAAGTGGGTGCCCCAGGCCTAGGCTAATTTTCTCTGGGTGTTAATACTGGCCTGAATAATAGCAAACCCAGGCCTTTTGCAGTCCATTGAGTGTTGCTCTTCTCTTCTGCCATAGAGAAATGAATACACCACTAGGAACTGCCATCACAGACAGGAAGTAACTTTAATTAAATAGCGTGAAAGTTGAAAAGTTTTTACAGCTTGAATTTTTGCAAAAAAAAAGAAAAAAGAAAAAGAAAAAAGAAAGAAAAAAGAATGAAATATAACAATCTACAGTAGTTAAGTACTCTAACAATTGGACTGTACAGTGTGTGTCTATTGAAAACGTTTAATAAGAAGGTGAAAGATTTGTAGATTAAGAGATGAGTTCATAGAGCTGCATCCTACATTGTGAGGCCGAGCATGGCGTATGCATATCCAGTCATCCAGAGGCAGGGTTCTTCCCCCAAAACTGAAATCTGAATTGAATTCTCTACTCCGTCTTCTTTTAAAAAGCCATATTCTGTACTTAGGGGGCTAGACCTTAAAGGGACTTGAAAATAAGATTTTGTGTAGAAGAAAGTGGTTCCTAAAACCAGACTACTTCTCCATCAGCTAATCAAACAGAAGCAACAGAACACAATTGATACACATTTTCTTTTTAAAGGCTCTTTGGGCTTTCCAGTAAAGTTCTCACCACGGCACATGGCTAACAGATTGGTGGCGTCTTTTGTCAGGGTCTGAGCCGGACATCTCACCAGCTCACTGCTCCTTCCTTTGCAGACAGTTGTCTGGCTCACCAGACAAAATATGGCTTTAGACCTTAGACATCTTCAGGCCAGCGCTTACCACACGAATTCAGACGATCTTTCTGAGTACGGAGAAGCAATGCTAAACCTTGCTTATATTTTTCCAGTTTCTTTTTATTATTATTATTATTATCATCAGTTGTCATTATTATTATTTCTCACCATGAAAAATCAGCTTTCCTCCCTCCCCTCCCCTACCAGCCCCTCCCCAACTTCCCTCCCCTGCCCTCCCCAACCCATAAAAATCCGCACTCTGACAGTCTAGTGAAAACCATTGAAATCCATACGGGGCATGCACAGTCGCAGCATTGTTAATGTTCACTTGCTCTACTAGAAAAAGTAACATTGTCTTAAAGTAACAAAACAGTTCTTTTGTGCTTTTCGATTTCTTTTTTTTCTTCTTTTTCTTTTTTTTTTTCTTAGAATGTTAGTGATGGCTGACAGTTGGGGGGTGCACAGTACAATGTACAGGTGAAATGGATATGATTTGCATTGTTAAGGCATCCAATCTGCTGGTTTATATTTTATGTGAAAGACAGAGAATATACAAGCAGACTTAAGAAAGAAAGTATGTTCATTGATCTCTATGAAGTTTCTCCCCCAAATTTAATGCACAAAATGCGTCACTCCAAAGGGAGAGATTCCATGCATATTAATAGAGTAAAACAGCGTTTTTGTATGCTTCCAAAGCAAAGGATACATTATTTTTAAATCTACAGAACTAAATACTACAAGAATAATATGCTACTATTTTTTTGCCATATATTGGAAAAAACTTCTTAACTTACAAATAATACAAAAATAGACAATGGCTTTTGGGTGGAAATTAAAAAATGAAGCATGGTTTAAAACAATACTAAAAATACCTATAAATGAATTGTTTAAAAATCACATTGAAACAGCTAATACAACCATAGGCGACCAAACTATACTTGCGCACTGTTCACAAAGCAAACACACACAAAAAATAAACTGGGGGTGGGGGATGGGAGGAAGGAGAGAAAAGCAATGTACAAATTCCAAAGATAAATACATTATTTATATGGATATTTTACAAAATCTCCATTAAAACAAACAAACAGAAAGCCTTTGAATTAACTTTGCAAGTATTTGCAAGCTAAAGGTAGTGCGCTTTTTATTTCTTTGCAAAATATGCAGTAAAATTCTTCGCGTGTGTGAGATCGAAAATCTTAAGACATTAAAATGTATAAATAAAACAACAACTTTGGCAAAAAAAATCACAAAAGAAATCTACAGTATTTATAACTACATACAGAAACAGAAGGGCAAAGGTCAGCGGGAACACGCCCCCTCAGAGCCTCGCTGGCTGTCTTTGCTATGGATTCTTTAAGAACACTTCCCATTTGAAAGCAAAATTTCCCATAGAAAGCTGAGTTTGAAGCCTCACCCTTCCTCTCTCCCAGTTTCCTTTCACACTGAACTCCAAAGCACTTTACCTGTTGACTGAATTTATAACTTTCCAACCATGCGGGGTGTTGCGGGTACAGACCCGTGTGATTTGGGAGCCCGAACAGCATACCTACTTGCCTTTGTCGGTTTGCTTTGGGTTTTTGAGCCCGGATATAGAGTTAATATTTAGGATTCCAGCATGAGTAAGCTTGGATCACTTAACGGTGGAGTACGAGCGAGATTTTGGCTTGGTAAACCGGAGGGCATATGTGGAATTCTGTGCCTGGACTCTGTCCCGTGAAATCTTGAAGGAGATTCTCGCTCGGAACGTGTGCTGCTCCACTCTCAGAGGCGGCTGGCTTCGGGAGAGGTTGAAGTTAAGTAAAAGAATAAGATCGGGTTTAAAGATGCAGGGTTTTTGTTTTGTTTTGTTGTTTTGTTTTTGTTTGTTTTAAAACAATCTGTCTAGAGGCACTGGATTTTCTGAGTACAAGGGAAAATGTGATCATGTAATGTCGCTTGGTAACTTTCCAGGCTACATTTATTTACACAGTTACTTAAGACAACCATACAAAAGAGAGAAAGAAGCTTGCACTGCTAAGGGATGGCATGTTAAGTTAGATATTGAAAATGCACTGTCTGAGCTAACTACCGTTGATATGCTTTAAGGCGCTGAAGCCGACCCTTAGTTGTCTAAAAACTCTAACGGGCATTCCTATTCTGTTCCATACAAGCTCTTTTTTTTTTTTTAATTTATTTTTCCCTCTTTTTCTTTTTTTTTCTTTTTAGCTTTTTTGTAAATATCACCACTTCATTCTCCCCTTACATAGCTTTAAAAACATCATAAATTAAAACATGGAGTCTTATGTATAGTGGCCCTTGTGTGTAGCTTAATGGTTTATAAAAGACAAATGGTTGCAGAGTTAAGCTTAAGAAAAAAAATAAAGAAAAAGAAAACATGGGTTTGCTTTTTATCAATACAGAATAAATATATCCCCCAGATACTTGGGGGGTACAACTTTAACCAACACCCTGCTCTGGCAGATCCCCTTTCCAATTTCAGTATTTGCAAGGTCGGTGATTTTGTTTAAAAATCTGCAGTTATTGTGTGATTCCTCTTAAAAAGGCCTGAGTTAAAAGTTCCACTCTGGGACTCATGTCAGATTACTTTCGTAGCAGAATCCAACCTCTTCATTAATAAAATTCTTCAAGGCAATTCTTTCACATGGGAGGGACAATCATGCCAGATATCGCTACGGAGAGAAAAGACAGAAGTCAACGGTTTTGCATCCAAACATTTCACAAGGGAGGGAAGACACAATAATTAAAGAAAAACCCAACCCACACATGACAATGGTAATTGAATATTAACCAGACACCCTTGCATCTTTCTGGGAATGAATTGTGTCATAAAATATACATGTACCTTATTAAAAATTATATACATGTATATGTGTCTCTAACAGGGTATCCTAAACATTCCTCCAAATCTGACTTCAATTTTAAGACATAGCTGGAAAGTTGCATAGTTTGGATACCATTGGGAAAGTTGCAGCTTCAGCCTTTGCAAGATAGTGAGAATTCTCAGCTTGTCATTCTGCCTTCCCCCACCCCTCCCATCACATACAAAATATAAAATAAAGAAATGGTCCGCTGTAACTGCCAACAATTTCTGCAAACAGTCTCTCCTTATGTTCTGTATTAGCATGAAAATTAAGCAACAGAGCAACCATCTGAGGGCCTTCCCTTCAGCCCTAGCTGGAAAAGGATATGCCAGCCACAGCAGGCATTGTTCACAGGCAAAGCAGAGTCTGGAGGAACCATGGGGTCTGAGGAGAGAGCAGATCTGCCTGAAACTGTAGAATGCCTTTTCTACGCTCAGGATTTCTGGAATGATCTGAGCATGACCACTAGGGGAAAAAAAATAGCCTATGAAGGGCAGACCTGTTTTAAGTCAACCCAATTTTTATTTTAGAGTTTGGAGTTAGGAGGTGCATAGCCATGTTTAGGAAATTCTATCTCATGCCTGCCCACTTCCGGGTGCATTTCTCTGAGATGGCTAATTGTCTGCCTGACCCTCAGCCTCCATGGCTAGAATGTGAAGTGAACTGCGGCACTCAGGAGTTAGTGAACTAATTTAAATAGAAGTAGAGAGCCTGGGTCTAACCCCCAGGCAGGGTCTAACCCCCAGGCAGGGTAACTCTGCCTGTGAACCTACCATTTCTGCTTCTTGGAGCTAGCTGAAAGCACGATTAAACTTCTCTGGTCTGTGTTTGCCCCTACATCAAACAGACACCATTCCAATAGGGCATTCTTAACATAAAGAGTGTGAAAAATAGGGGTTTGCTGTAGGAAAGGCAGTGTGTAACTTGAAAATATACCAAGACAAGAGAGATGCCTGTGTAAAACCAAAGACATGGCTGTCTTTGGCTACCAATGATAACACAGAAAGAAAAAAAAAAGGCCTTTTCTTTCTTTTTATTGACAAATCTAAACTGCAGTGAATATTCTTGTTAGTGATTAATGCATGCATGGGGAAAGCAGACCTCTTTCCCTTCCTTTGTCTAAGCCATCATGCGTGAAAAATGTACCTTAAAAATAAGGGACCCCATTCGCACAGATGGACAGAAGTAGGCCAGGCCGTGTGCCCCCCCACAGTACTGTGGTTCCCCTACCCCAACCCCTGACATTTTAGATTCAATTAAAAGAAAAACCCAAAAGTATTTTGCCAAACACTTTTTCCGTTAATTTTTAAACCCATCTGTATTTGCAAGGAAATTCAATCCACATGTTTCTGATTCATTTACACGTAAATCATCCAAATGTTGTTTTGCAAGAGCCCCTTTGCAGTCCAAAAGCTCCTGGAGCCCTTTCCTAAACCCTCATAAGCCTTTCTTTCTTAGAAACAGGAAGTCGTCTTTTGCCAAATGCAGCCTGACTTAAGCCCCCCACCCCCGCCACCCAAGATTTGGGATCAGTTGGAAAAGCAGTCCCCTTAAGAGCTGAGTGAGCTCTAGATTTCACTCAGGGGTGGAGGGTGGGGGGCTTAGTATTTAAACCCTGGGCCTTAACTTGAGAGTTCCAGATGCCGCTGCAGCGTCATGTACAAAGATTGGCAGCTGTGGGGAGGGGAGGGGGTCCCTCAGTGTGCTGGCTCAGTGTGACTTTGGGTCCTTAAGCATGTGCCAGGTGGATCCTCTACCCTTATTATAGATAGCAGGAAGAAAAGCCTAGAGAGCAGGAAGGTAAAACCAGTAGCCAATGAAACTACTCTCTCTTCCTTTCTACTAAATAAATAAATAAATAAATAAACAAATAAACAAATAAAATAAAATAAAAAAATACTATGTTCCTGGTATGGAAGGGCAGTCTCTGTCCTGTCCTAGGTCAGCTCAGGAAGTGTCAATATGACCTAAAGTGAAGTAGAAAGCTGACAAACCTTCTATTTTAGCCCATGGATTCTTAGATCTGTCCATTGTAGCCTAGATGGACACTTAACATCTGGGCCCTATGAAAACATCCTATGAGGATAGCATGAATTTAAAAAAAAAAAAGATTAAAATAATGTTTTGTTACTTGAATAATTTCTTAGGTTGATTAGATTATACTTGAATAATTTCTTAGTTTGATTAGATTAAGTTTCTTCATAGGTTTTCATTAAAAGTTCTCCTCCAAGTACACCTCATGGTTTGATAGTTGTAAACCCCATAGCCTTGGGAGACTCAGCCAGCACTTGAGTGAGCAGTGCCCTGGACAGGAATGGAGGGGATGTGGTAGAAGGCATGCTGGGACAGTACAGGCCCTTCAAAGAATTTAGAGTTGTAGAAGTTTTCAAACATGATTTCCCAGCTTATAAATGTTTGCAAATAGCTGGTGTTAAGATCACATATACTTAAGAGGCACTATGGGATGAACATGACTGGTACCCACCCTGCCAACTCTTCTAGGCCAGCTCCCAGAATCCAAGCCTATCACCCTTTAAGCAAACCGTGCAGTTACTTCTTCACAAGTTCACGTAAAGGGTTACTGCACCCTACACGTTTCTTACACAACAAAATGCTAGCCGTTTGTGGCCTGAGTCTAGGCACCTCAAGAGAAACCTCACTGCGTGACTACATGACAATCCTGGGTCTAGAAACTGTTTTTCTATCTATGCTGCAATCTGAAAATTAATTATGTGGGTGAAAGGGATGGGCATTGGAGGCTTGGAATGTCCCCAAAGTACTGCTGGAGTACTCACTTGCCTACGCAGAGCTGGGGCTGATTCCCATGAGACTCCACATTCCCCAGGCTGTGTGCCAAGACATCATCACAAGACCACAGTTGCTCTGCCATGGTCCCCAGTGCTGGGTGATTGGGTGATCATGTTTTCTAAGGGGAACCCCAAAAAACCACATGCTGGAAGGCAATTTAATGCATCTTAAAGGTTCCCTATCTTGGTAAGAACTAAGACATTGGTTGAAAGCTCCACAGAGTTGGGAGAGACTAAGGATGTAATCTTTCCCCAAACTACCTCAGGTATAAGAATCAGGGGCTCATCAGGTGTGGAATGAAGCAAGACCTTCTGCAGACTGGATGTGGAGAGAAGAGCGGAGGGGAGGGAGAGGAAGGGAGAGGGGGAAAGAAAGGGAGAGAGGAGGGGGGAGGGAGAGGGAGATGGGGGGAAACCGTTCTGTAAGAGTTGCTACTAAAGCATGTAATATTTGGAGTCAAGAACAACCTTAGTGTCAACAAAGTATAAGGGGTGGGGCTACTACGATTACTACTTCACAAAACCTCCCTGATCTTCTTATCTTAGTTAGTGGACATTTTGGTGGCATGTGATGGTTCTGTCCCAACTCTGAAGTCCTCATGTAGGACCTAGGCTCTCAGGGACAACTGTTTTAGAAGGAAAAAGACATTTCTTTCCATGGGCAAAAGCTGAATAAAGCTGGTGACTCAAGCCTTTGGGCTTCAAAGTCAGTCTTCCCCAGGAGTCTATGCTTAAGAGTTATCTGTGACTTCATGGAGATAAGAATGGGTGGAGCCTTCTCTGCATGTTTGTCAGTCAGTCCAGAGGGCAGCTGCAGTTTCCAGAGTTTTTACACATGGCATTAATTGGGCTTAGTACTTGGGAAGAGCTCTGCAGGCAAATGCCTTTAGCAAGCAAGATGGACAGTTGGCTCTGTACATCCATGGACTCAGCATCTGCACATTTGCTAATCACAGATCAGCAATGTGAGGAAGGGCCTTATATTAAGCAGAATGAGTTGGACTCAGAAAATCAGGTACCACCATCCTCACTTATACGTACAGGCTACAAAGCTGATCTCCCAGAAGAAGAGACTAGGATGCTGTTGCCATAGCTGGGAAGTGGGGCAGAGAGGAATGGCAAAAAGATAGCCAATGGGTACAGTGGACAGGTGACTAGGAGGACAGGTAACTTCTAATAGCACAGGAGTCCAACTGACAGCAGCCAACCAGGTGTTTCAAAATTGCTACTAGAGAGAATTTACTTTCCTTATAAAGAAATGATAAGTTTCCCAGGTAACACATAAAGTAACGCATTGCTTATAGAAACACTCTTGGCACAGGCACTTCTCAGCTTAAAACAATGCTCTTCCTGGGCTGGAATACCTAGTTACTTTTCATGGGAGAAACAGTTGAAAGGCAGCTAGCCTATGAAATGACCCGATTCTGCTTCATGCTACTTGCCTCTGCAGTCCATGGCTGGGAGCCAGCCTCTCTTGGGTAGATCTGTCTCACTAACCTGGGTGTTATGTCTTTCCAAATATAGAGAAGTTGCTTTTCAAACTTGTTAGGCCATGTTCCTCTACATGGACACAACCTGGTGGCTCAAACCTAATATGGCAAAGCAGCCTGACGGTTGAACAGAGTTGAGGGGATGCTTGGGGTTCATCTGTCTGCTAATTAAGTGACTGGAAAAGCCATCTCAGCTCCCTGTCTCCATGTCCTCAGCTCTACAGTGGATGAAATGAGCAGCCACTTAAAAGAGCACAAGGGAGCTTTGTGTCAGGGCATAAGCCAGGCTGGGAGCAAGCCTTCCTTCCTACACAGCTGGGCTCTCCATTCTCACCACCACACCCAGTCATGGTGCAGATCTCCTGCTGACAGAGGTGTGGTGAAGGAGCAGGCTTTAACAAAATTGAGGACGTTCAACTAACAGTCATAGTCGGGAGGTAAATAGGTTCTTAAAAAATATAAATGGTCCAAAAGTGTGTGACATCTAGTCTTGTTTACATGGTCAATTTGCTTGTACAACTCTTCTCTAGGCACTTGTCTTGTCTGAAATGAATGATTGAAGTTCTGAACTGGGTAAGTCAAAGTGAAGTGTCCTACTATTGGATGGACAGGCAGAGGAAGCACAGAGCGATGCTGAGATCCTTGACCCATCTCCAGAGCCCATCGGAGTCTCTTCCATGGGAAAAGAGAACGGCCAAAACTGAAAGATGAGATGAAGCATGTCTGAAAGTCCACTGTCAGAAGATTATACTTCCCAGTGGACACTCTAAATTTCTGAACAATACCAGTGTAGATGGCATCCCTATGACTAGGTCTGCCTGCCCTGCTGGAGAGAACATAGAGAGGGTGAGAGTGCAGGTTCCAGGGTGGCCCTTTGTGAATGCAGGCTGGAGGGAGGAAGAGACCAGAGAAGTAGCTTAAGGAAAGTGGTCTTGGTTAATTTAACTTTCCTTTCTCCAGTCACTTTTCCAATGGTGTCACATCTTCAAAGTGTAGGTATTTAGCACATGACAGCACTGGGAGAACCAAAGAGCATGGGGTTATAGGAGAGTTCAGCAATAGTGTCCCATCGGGGATGCGTCCCCCTAGATGGTAAAGGCAGGGCTATGTGTTGCAGTATGCCTGGGTCATACCCCATGCCTTCTAAGTTCAACACCTCTCTACTGGTTACCTCTGTCCTCCCTTACATCTTGTTCCTGATATCAACTATAAATGTGTTGGCTGGTGGTCCTGGATTCTGAGCAAGCCATGGTGAGCAAGTTCATTAGCAAGATTCTTCTATGGCCTCTGAATCAGCTCCTGCCTCCAGGTTCCTGCTGTTCAAGTTCCTGACTTCCTGACTTTTGTGTATATGTGTGTGTGTGTGTGTGTGTGTGTGTGTGTGTGTGTGTGTGTGTGTGTGATGATAACTTCTTAGTTGTGTGGAAGTATAAGCTGACTAAATCCTTTCTTCCCCAAGCTGCTTAGGTCATGGTGTCTCATTAGATCAATAGTAACCCCAACTAAGAAACTAACCAAAGTTGATATTGTCAGCTTAAGAATTATAACCTAACCCTCTCCACATGTCTCATCATTACTTCACTCTGTATGAGGGTTTACTTGTTCTAGCTGGGGGGATAATTGGGGGGCATTTATTTTTAGCTGATAGAGAATAAAGTTGGCATGAATGAGAGGGTACAGTGTATTTCCTAGACTGTCTACCTGGCCTGATGTCGTTCCAGAGTAAAGTACTTCCCACTTTTCTTTTAGACTTGTAATGGTATGTCTTATTGATGGCAAGTTATTCTAGGCACTGACTTTGCTGTGCCAAGTAATCTATCTACAGGTTCTGAGGAGTGTTCTTTAAAAATTCTGCCAGAGGTGGAGAGGCACAAAGATGTGGTTGCTCAGTATTTGGGGTTGTACCATTTAGGTCCAGTCTTGACTCCAATGTGTCTTCACTATGCCCTTTAAGTGACCTAAGCTTAACTGTGCCCTCTATACATTGAGGGTAGAACTGAGCTCTGAAGGTCTTGGGAGAACTGGTATGTGCTTACTTCAGCAGAAAGTACCCAGGACGTAATATGTGTCTATCTGTTAAACAGGGCATACACTTCCATATGAGAAATAAAGCTGGTAAATCCCAGGTGTGTCTTTGCCCTTCTGACTATTCTATGGTCTCCACAGTTGCCCTCTGCAAGTGATGGGCTAGCCATGGAAGCCAGGCTCTGTGATGAGTGGTGCAGGGCAGGGATTACTAAGGCAGAATCCTGTGGTTTTCGTTCACCTCTACCTCCACTGTCTGCCCGATGTCTGTGGCCTGTATTTACCCTCCCTAAGCTCGGTCACCAGGTACTGTACCGATCTAATGGCCCCCATACGTTATCAGGACATGGTAGGGATTAAATAAATAAAGCTGCTCTGTGCTTCGTGAAGCACCTGGCATACTGTTTAGTGCTCAATAGATGGTGGTTGATTATTTTATTGATCTTATTTCCCTGCAACCTGTCTTGGGAATCTGGGATACATTCTTGGAAAGTGTTAGGTTCTACAAAGAGATGAATTTTTGGCCCGATCTTGATGCCAATGACTGTCGCACACCAGATGGGAGGAGTTAAGCAATATTACAACCTCTCTCCACCTTGAGTTTTCTCATCTGTAAGGTAGGGACTGTGAGCATCTGTGTCATCATCCTGCTGTGAGGGACACATGAGGTCCCAGAGTCTGATACCATTCATGGAGCCAAGCATATGAAAAGAATGTGAGAAAAAAATCGGCACGTTTTTAAAGTTGGATTTTTCTTTTCTTCCCTCAATGAAAACCTAATGGTCCTGACACTTCCCACACTTCATGGTGGAAAGAAGACTCTATGGCTTTAATATGAACCAGAATATCCCAGTGGTTTTCAAGGGGTCTGATGTTTGTTATACTGGTCCCTTAACCTTGGGCTCTGAATGGACTGCAGCTGTCCCCTCTCTGCCACATCTTTACACAGTCTCATCCTGACACAAGCTACAAGAAGAGAAGGCTGAGTGACCTACTTCAGGGGAAGGCCTGTCCCAGGAGAGACTCTGCCATGAAGAACAGGATAGTATCTAAAAACACCGGTCGGATAAAGGCAACAACAAAGAATGAGAAGGAACAAAAGAGAAATGGTGGCATTAGTAAATGGCTATAGTGCTCTCCAGCAAGTCCTGAGCTGGGAGCTGGGGCAGAGTTCCTGATGCAGGAAGGAAGATGCTACAGATGCAGAGGAGGCACGGACAGGGCGAGTAGTGGCTGAGACAGGGGACAATGAACATAAAGGCAAAGAGGAGCTAGGGCAGAGAGAAGCCTGTAGGCCCAGGGGCTAACACCCATCTCCACCCCCACCCCCCCACTCACAGCAACAGTGAGACGCCTGCTTCAGACCTCGGAGACTTACCTTGCAGGCTGTTCCCATTGGTGCTGGTGCAGGTGGGAGGTGGGGAGGTCTGGGGTCTGACAACTGGTGCAAAAGCACTCTTCTGCTTCACGGCAGAGACCATGTTGGCTGGTGAGAAGGAGAAGATGCCGGAGGAGCTGCTGCAGTTGGAGGGGAGGCTCGTAGATGAGGCCATGGTGGGGCTGGATGGCACAACTGAGGGTTACAATGACAGAAGAGAGTCACATCCAGAGACAAGGAGGTTTGCAAGAGATCTGACCTGGCTACTCTGTTGTCGACTATTCTCGGGCAAGACCCTCCCCTAAACTCTCAGGATCTCACCACCCCTAATTTCATCACTTGGTACTTATCATGTGCTACCTTCAAGTTAGTAACCTTCATGATTTTATTGTGGGCTTATTGCATGCCCAGTAATATGCTAGTCGCCGGTGTCACGGGGGATTTCCAGGGGTGCGGCTGTGATCTCTTTCACTCAGTCTAATAGAGCCCAACACGTGGAGCATGGTGTGGAAAGAAATACAGAGCCTCCATCCTTTGATTTTATTTTTTTCAGACAAGAAGGCAAAAGCCTAATCCTTTCTTATCAAGGATAGCACAGCACAGGAGGGTCAGGGTAAAGGCAGCCATCTCTGGAGAGGCAGAAGTAACATCGGAGAGGGGAGGACTTTATAAAGAGCTGTCAGGGAAAGTCTTCCAGCTCTGGCTTAAATAAGGCGTTAACATAGCACGTGGGGATGGAGGAGATGGGGAGAGGCTAGTTTGAGTGGATTCAATCACCAATGAAGGGATGGGACTTGTAAAGAAAAAGGGGAAATGGAAGCACCATGACTTTAGACTGAGGCAGGTGGTAGTGTGCATAAGCCCCCCTTTATCTCCAAGAGGTTATAGGGTCTGGATATGGCTGGGCCTAGGATGCTCAAAAACCGCTACATGCAGCATCGGTGGAAAACATAACTATAAATCCAAGTTCCAAATTCTCTATGCTCACTTCCCATGGAGCCTTCTCCCAGTGTTTGTGAGGTGAGCAGGGAGTTCTGATTCGTCTGGCAGTAGTGGGGACTCAGATAATCCATGCTGAGAAAACTTTGGCCATCCTGGTTACTTCAGCAGACAGTGTCGAGGCCATTGTTTTCATGTACACTGTTCCTTTGCCTCTATGTCGTAGGTATTCCTGGGTACTATATCATTTATGTCACTTAATAAACATCTCATATTTCTTTGTGAGGCACAAGATTCTTCACATCTTTTCATCTTGTCAGTTGACAGAATGACATAAGGCCAGGGGATTAAGACATCTTTTTAAATACATGACAAATTGGAACTGAAGACATCATTGAGAAAATAGCCACAGTGAATACTACGTATACATAGTATATTTTTTCACTGTGTCCCCTGCAAAGGAATCATCCACAGAGGAAAAATGTTACCAGGTCTGAAGAGTAGTCTGGGCCTGGCTGGTGCTTGGCCTCTTAGCTTTGGAAAGTTGGTGATCTGGGGACCAAGTCAGTCATAGGCAGGGATAACCATTAGGGGGAGATGACTCTTTATCATCAGGCCAAGTTAGCATGGGTCCAATGGGCACAGTGCTTACTAGAGGAGAATGGAGAGGCCTCAGCCACACCTCAGAGTTCTCCCCAGCATTTGCTAGACCGTACTTTTTTCTTTTAATGAGACCAGCATTTTTATCCATCTCTTAGGATTTGTAAATGCGGGAATGTGCTCAATAATAACACCCATTTAAATTGCAAAATTCCTGCACTGGAGGTTTGATTTTTAAATATTCTTAGACTTGAAATCCTGCTGGCTCACCAAGGAAGGCAATTAATCTCGTTGGCAAATGCGATCATTATGTGTATTTAGAGGTGGGGAGTTTGGGGGGGCAGTTAACAAGAAAGGGGTAAAATATAGTGGAGCACTGCCATTTGTTATGACATTATTAGTTACCAGCAGCCACGCCACAAAATGTGTTCAGCTATAGAATGTCTTATTTTATTTTTTTATTTTGTTGGAATTTTTCAACATGAGTGGTTTATGAATAATTAAATATTACAGAGGCAAATATTCAAATCAGCTGGGCTCTGTGTTTATTGTTTTATTTTCATTTATGCAGATAAAACCATCCCATCTGAGGGCCTATTTGGGAATTTAATACTGTATTTGTGAGCACTGAGGAAATCAATTAATGGAAATTAAATGTTCAAAGTTTCTCAGACTGACAGATGTGATCTCAGGCAGAAGTCATTGGGTGTCCTCACAGGCTTGGGAAGGTGAACAACCCCAGCCCCTAAATTGAATCACTACCATATAGCAATTAGCTTATTGATTTAATTAAGAATGCCACCTTTTAATTTTCAGGTCATGATTGAAACATTTTCTGATTGAGTAGCTGGGAGAACGCTGAGGGATAGATCTTCAATAAATCAAAACGTAATGTGAAACCGACCCCAGTGTTGGCTGGTAAACTGATTTGGTACATGCAGACTATCTAGAAAATTTTAAATGTTCTACAAATAACGAATACAGTAGAAATAAAAATAGAGTACATCCTGAGCAGAAAATTCCCTCAGCTACAACTCAGGGCCAGGATGATCTGCTCACCTTCGAGTTGTTAGCCACAAACTACACTCAGTAAAGAGCCAGCATTGCTTTCTACACTTTGAGCTAAGATTCATGAATATTCTTTCATTAGACAACACACTCTTGTTTCTCCATAAATGTCTCCGCATCTAACCACATTTGTCTACATCTGAAGAACTCTCCACAGTGTTCCAGATGAACTTGGCCATCTATGGAAAGGTCCTCAGAGGGAGAGCAATAAGGTTGTGGAGAAAGAGCCTGTGACATTTTATAGAGGGAAATGCCAGTTTGCTGAGTCTCCTTAGATGCATGTATTTATATATAAAGATGCCAATTTGCTTCATTCTTTAGATACAATTGAAGTATTGTACCCAAACAAATCCTTTAAGCTAAACTTCCTTAAGGTAGGAATAGGGTACCCAGGAATATTCACATTTATACACACTCTGTGTGTGTGTGTGTGTGTGTGTGTGTGTGTGTGTGTGTGTATGTAAGGATGTTTTATCTTGCCAGATTTTTGTGAAAAACATACATTTGGATCTGTTTTTATCTTTTTATTAGTATATTATGCATAAAAAACCCAGAAACATCAGCAAACAAGTTCTATTATTTAAGGAGGGGAGTCTATTGTTGCAGCATCAGGATAGTGACTTAGATTTCCAAATACCTCTCTCCTGTACCAAGCCCGAGGACCAGATTCTGGCAAACACCATCTTCCCCCTGCTCCCCCAATGCAGGTGAAGGTGTGGTTCAGATACTTCTCCTCTTAAGGATGGGAATGAGGAGACATGGAATGGATATGAACTTACTCAGGGGCCTTCAGTGAGTCACTACTAGAAGTGGGTGGTAACCCCCTTGCCATCTGACCACAAGCACGCATTCTTGCAATGGCCATTAGTTTTGTGCCAAGGTGAGACTGCAGAGATCTCTGCTAGAGCGGATGGTACTCAAGTATTGAGGGTAGCTGGCTTGGAGGGGGCTTCGAGGCTCAGACCACCCATGCCCAGCTGGCCGCTCTGCATGATACTAAGCTCTGCAAAGGACACATACAAGTCTTGAGACATATATCTACTTACTGGCATAGGGTGAGTTGGCAGCTGAGCCATTGAGAAAGGTTGGGGAGCCGCCCAAATTGGACATGGCGGCAGAGCCATAGCCGTTCATGCTTGTGGTGACTGAGTTATAGTTGGTCTGCTGTGGGGTGGTGCTCGGCACATAGCCATGTGGTGACACGCTGCTTGAATTGCGGGTGAAACCTGAAAAGTGAGGGACAAACCGGGGTGAGGGTAGCATTCAGATGGTGCAGTCCTGGGAGACCTGGGGTATACGGGAGGAACATCTCCATCACTGCGACCGAGAGGGAAAAGACCTGATGATTCATGTGCATGGGCTGGTCGTGCTATCTCTGTGATTAAAATGGGAAGCTAGCAAAGACACATTTCTTAGGAGATCATAAATACTTAGCAGGCCTGTGAGAAGTGGCAATGCAGGGCCTATAAATTATCATTTGGGAGCAGGAATAAATCCCAATCTAAGAGATGTTCCCCCGAGTTAACAGGTCCCTCTTCCCTGGGCAAGAATGATGTGTTGTGGCCTATGAGAACTTTAATTCCATCCCTCTTTGTGATCTGTCACTCATGATTTATGGTTAAAAGTTGGATGGAGAGATGGCTGAATGCATGCATGCATTCTTTCTAGCCCCCTACTAGGTCTCCAGATGTGAAACTAGAAACAAACTTCTATAATAATATTTGACATACACAAGTGAAGAATTTCCTCTTTTAGAAGAAAATAGTTGATTTTTTTTTCTTTTCTTTTTCTTTTTCTTCTTTTTTAATGGTGGGAGGGACAGGAGCTTGCCTTTGTCAAGGGGCAGGGGAAATGGAAGATAGGGAAATAGTAGGGATTCTGACCTTGATTGGTGGCTTGTGATGCCTCAGAGACATTCACAGCTAGTTGTCCACTGAAGGAGTTCACACCCATCATCCCTGCATGGACCGAAGTGTTAGCAAGGGCTGGGAGCTGGTTGTGGTTTCGAGGGACACTGTATAGAGCCTCTGCAATGTCGGCAGCTCTCTTCAGGATAAT
Organism: Mastomys coucha; assembly: GCF_008632895.1. NCBI lineage: Eukaryota > Metazoa > Chordata > Mammalia > Rodentia > Muridae > Mastomys > Mastomys coucha. The sequence goes on along the minus strand of NW_022196911.1, from coordinate 40,157,782 downwards.
CTCCTGAAAAGTCAAAGGCGCATCTTTGTTAGCTACCCTAAATCATGCTCCCAATAACCTTTGTGTACCTCTTCTCTGGCATATTCTTTGCTCAGAGCCTTAAGTGGTCAACTGTATTCCTTTCAATATCCCAGCTGCCACATCTATGAGGTCAAGCTTCCTGACCACATCGTAGTTGGGGAAACTGAGGTTATGAAAGGCAAAGTACTAACTCATAACATTCACTTCTTTAAAGGCAGAGCTGGACCCAGAATGCCATTTGCTTGACACTGAAGCCTATTGCTGTCAGTATACGACAGTATTGTGAGACTTCCCTTCTCCTGCCTACATAGGAACTTAGAGTGGTCAATTCATGTCCCCTGGTGCCACGCAGGGAAACCAGCATCTGAGGATTAGTATAACTGCTTTGTGAGTAGTGAACTCTGGAGGGGTGGGGAAGGAATGAGATTGGCTAGACTCAGTTTCCCAAGCATCTTCCATTCCTTGCATGCCATTGCTCATGAAGCAAGAATGGTACACTACTGGGGTCTCGTATATTTAGGGGAAGAAATTAAATCTTTCCTTCTCAGTCAAGATTCATTTTTAAACAGAGCACTTTTCCAGAAAGGCAAATGATTCAATAGAAAAGGAAATGGAAGTTTTACAAAAACAAGAAAGTCTGTACAGGTCTGTGACATGTCACATGTCAGATCCTTACATTCTTCACACATGAATATTGCTTTCATAGTCTTTTTTTTTTTTAAGAATGCTTTATCATAGAATAAGGACTCTGATATTTTTTTTATTATTGAATGGGCAAGCATTTCATTAAGTTTGAGACCTGGAACACTCACCTGGTTGTTGTGGGGCATCCCATACAGGGCTTCAACCAGATCCGCAGCCCTTTTAAGGATTACTTCCTGTCAAGAAAAAAAATAGATTGTAAGCTTCTGAAGGATAGCAAGTGTCCTTATCTTTCACATGACAATATCTCCATCCTTCTGGCCATCCTTTGCCAAGGGACAGTTGTAAAAACAGTAGCTTAGGGACCCCTAAAATGGTGTTAAGTCACCAGTGCATCAACATAATTGAGTCAAGAGCTGAAAATCATTGGTACTGCAAGATAAAACATATCACTCAATCATCGGCCATAGGCATGATAAAGCACTCATATGTTTATTGCTGAATACAATTGCATGGTCATTTACTAGATTACTATAATCAATACCATTCAGCACATGGTATGAATCTCTAAAATGTGTTTATTTTGTACTTAATTGCTTATTCCAGAAACCATGACCTTATCAGATGGGTCATTTTTGAGGAATTTCCAATCAATGAATCTCCAGCCACTAAAGAAACATGTAGCCTTAAGCTTCTTTTGTTTGTCTCTCTTGTATGACAAAGACATAGGAAGCTCACATATTGAAGGAATATAATGTTGGTCAAAGACTCTTGCATAAGAATTCTGTTGTCTCTAGAAGCCCCCACTGTGCCAGCATTCATGACTCATAGCCTTTATTTATTGTACTACAATTCTTTGCTATTTCTGTAGTGTTTCTGTTTCTTTTCTCTTGCTCATCCATTCTCCTTCTAGGCTAATGCTTTACTATTCATTAAGGTCAAAGAAAAAATAACTCCCTCTTTTTAGTAAGTTAGCCTTCTGCATTGGCTTGCATGGGTCACTACAAAAACACACATTTGGACATGTACAAGTCATTCTTAAAAGGGGAAGTCAGCAAAGAACCACATCCAAGAATGAAAGGCAGAGAGGTGACTTATCAGATCTGTTTACTGTAGTCCAGTGTTGATAAAGGTGCAAATGGATGTATAACTTTAAAATCGGATGCCTTGGAACCCGAATGGGAAGGCAGTGCTGTTTGAATTTCATACACTCCAGACACTGATCAGAAAATAGGGCTATAATTACATTCATTTCGCTGTCACTGTAGCCTCTTCAAAAATCCTCGAACAACTCTTTAAATGACAAGCTTTTAGATATATATTAGCATTTTTCAACTCTCCACAATATAAGATAAAACAGTTGTCATAGCGCAATAACTACTTACCACATATGTAATGTCCTAAATTCAAAAATGAGATAGAGGAGGAGTTTCCAATTCTTGTTAAACATTGATGCTTGCCTTAAGTTTCCAGAAATGCAGCCCTCTTTCTAAAACAATTTTTTTTCATGTACGGGGTAGAATCAGAATATAATCAATGGATCTTGAGCCAATGTATCTAAAATCATTTCTTGACTTTTTAATGCAAGCTGCATGATAATTCACCACTTTTTGTTTGCAGGAGTATCTGACCACAGTGGTTAATAATTGACCAGGGCATGGGTACACTAAACCCTATCCCCAGCTCAAATTCAGCTAGTGCTGCTTCCATCAGAACCTTGTGGCTTTATCTGGCTCTGAGTAAAAGATTAAAACAACTTAATCATTCATCAAGTATCAACTTAATTCATTCATCAAAAGATTCACCATCTCTGGGTCTATGGTCACATATATGTCCAAATGGATATTTATGCCGATGTTTGGGCCCCACTAGGAAAGCAGTTCTCTCTCTTTACATTTTTTTTTTTTTAAATACAGACCTCTTGTTTGTCAAACTCATGATGCAGTACATGATTCAAGTGATGAGTTTCAGCTCTGTAACACTGTAACTGGAAGTTGTAGCCACCCTTCTTATTTCCATTAATTGCACAAAATCAGGGAGTTCCGAAGGAATGCCAAAATCTTAGAAGATTTTGCAAATCTGAAAATTGCATTTTTTGATGACCAAGTAGTTTTTAGTGATACAACCAACCCGACCAGAGACTGATCACCATTTAACCATTTGAATATGAAGCACATAGATTTCTCTCCCTCACCCCAACA
>NW_022196911.1:40084555-40154908 GCF_008632895.1 Mastomys coucha | reverse complement strand
AGTATATGGTCATGGGCATGGTATCAGCATAATGTCACTTCAAGGCATCATCTGAATTTCAAGAAGAATGATCCTGATTTCTTATCCAGAAAACTATGTCCTCACCCATCTAAAAATGTCCTTCACTGCAGTAACAAATTTGGGGGTCTAGGGAGTCCACATTTGGTTTAGTCCTGCCAATGCGATTAGGCTTCTGTTAGTTATTTGTGCAAATGGGAAGGAAGGAAGAAAGGCATTCCTGGGCCCTCCAATGAGTTAGAGCCACAGATCAGCAAGGTGCTTGGATTTCGGTGACCAGAAAATTGCTCTCACCTCCATGTCATTACGTTCCCAGTGAACTAGCCCCCAAGCGTGTTTGTGTTGGGGATCTAATATATTGCCTTTCAATCAGAGCTGAGAGCCACTGAACACAGAGACAGAACATGACGAGCAGGTCAGGAAAGCAATAAAGATTTTACAGAGCTGTCCAAGGTGCTAAATTTACTCAATAATGGGTTTGGCACCATAGTGTTAACCTCTCATTTACTACCAGTTTGAGGGACTGAATTGAAGTAGCTGACTTCATTTACCTTGAAATGTATATTTTATGACATTATGTAAGGAGATGGAAAGGGCACTGCAGTTTTAACAATTTAAACGCTAAAGCATGTTCAAGATGAAACTTGAATATTTATTGTATATTGCACTTAAAGTATATAGAATGTTAAAATGTATTGATTAAATTTGTAAAAGGCATTATAAAAATGACAGGTAGTATAAGAGATGTATGTCTTTTAAAATCAAATTGATAGTGTGTGCTATCTCTTCTGTGGCCACAAGTGTAATTTTTTTGCAGTTTTATATGGTAATTTGAAAAATCTGTAATTTCACATTAGTAAATGATTGAGCTTAAGATGTTTTTTTAAAAAGAAATTTTCCAGTAGGGGAAAAACTGGATATTTCATATAGTATTTTGTCTTGAAAATTATTCCTTAAGTCCTACCTTGGTGGCATTAGGTGGGAGTATGGTAGATACAACCTTCAATTCTAATATTCAGTTTCAATATTTCTCCAAAGAAAAGGTACTTGGCTAGTACTAATATCTAATTTTTCAAGGCATTCGTTTGTCAGAGAGATTTTCTCTTCCTCTCATAATGATAAAAGCCCCCCCCCGCTCAAGTTTTTAAATACAAGAGTAGAGATTAGAGTCTTCCAAGATAATTAATCCTATACTTGGATTTCAAAACAAAACCCCATTGGAGAATAAAAAGACATCCATGAGTATCCTAAATATTGAAAATCTCTAGAGCCTCCTCTGAAGACTTTAATGCTTGTTCTCCAACCAAAATTCTGAGTTGGACATTGTTTTTCTCTTTATGACCCTGAAGTTTTAAAGAAACAGTGTAATTGTTCTAAAAAACAACTTCACATTGATCTTTTTCTCTTATGATAACGACGAGTGTCATCTCTTGTCCTACAGTGTTCACAAAGTAACGATTGTACAAATGGGGGCCTCAGAATGGGAAGGAACTACATTATTAAACCTACTGAAAGGTAACAGAAAAATTCTAGAGACTCGAAGAGGGGTGGGGTTCCAAGAAAGTTCAAGTGTAATTTCTATGGGTCTAGTTTATGATTTTGGATCACAGCAGCTGAATGGGCTGCAAAGAGAAGTCCAAGTTTTTTTTTTTTTTCTCTATTTTCATCAAATCAGGTGGTGAGCTATGTCTGAGCTACTGGTGGCCATAATTATCACCTGTGAGTATTATTGTCCAGCTACTCTGAAGACTTGCTACTCTCCCAGAACTGAGCTTCAGGGTTCTACAAGGGTTACCCATGACACCTTCATCCTCTGGCTAGTCCACTCTATACAATCTTCTTTCCCTGTGGTATTGGAGCGCTCTTCTCAGTTCAGGTTTAAGCACTCCTCATGAGCCTCGAGGCAAGAGAGTGGGCTCTTTCTTCACTATCTCTTTACCCAATTCTTCTTTGGAGTAACCACTTACAATATGTCTCACTCCCCCATGGTGGGGTAGTAATGGCAGAGAGAGTGACAGAAGAACTCATCCAGTCTTCATGCAGAGCCTCTCTAACCCCATTTGGAAAACTAAGAAATGAAGACTCACACAGGTCAGCTAGTTTTCTCTGAGTGTACACAGCTGCTGAGTGGCTGAGCAGGGGTTCAGACCTGTTAAACTTAAAAACCCGAGATCTTGACAGCTATTCTAATCAATCAGTAATTATTGCAGCTTTACTGATGCTACAGTCACTTAGCTCTTTTCTCTCAAAAATAATGTTGGCCATACCTCCCAGACCTGTACAGAATATGGGCCATAAATTATTTTCCTCTGGTCTGAAAGAGGTATGCCTTCCTTGTCCACTGCTGGATACTATAGAATATATAATAGACTCTTTGAGGCCCTGGGCTCATCTAATTCACTTTCTAAGTTCCTAAAACAATGCTCAGTGAAATACAGACCCAGAGAAAATTCCTGGGGAGGAGTCCACTAAAAGATTTCATTACCAATCTTCTCAAAGTGACATTTAATTCATATTAATACACTAGTGATATATTTACTGAAATTCATAAAAGCACAAGAGTGAAATTTGGTATTCCGTATGACTTTCTTAATCCAATGTGTAAATTCCCAAAGGTTGAGTTCGGATCACTGTATTTTTAACATCACTTTTCTCTTATGAATTTGCTCTTTCATGCCTTCCAGCTTGTACTTAACATTTTTAATGTTTTGGCTAATAGAATAGCTCATATTAGGACAATCATCTCAGGCAACAGGCATCTAGCAATGTGAGTCTGGTCTTAGTACATAACAACTAGTTATTCGCTATACTCTCAAGCCCTTAGAAGATACATATTTCTTTGCACATTCACAGATATCCACTGCAGTGACCTAGGATGTCATCTCAAATATGCAGACACAGCCAGCTCATCTTCCCTTTCATTTCATGACAGTAAAATCTCTAGCAATTATTCTCCCATCCATGGGAATCTTTTCTTTATCATTTGGCCTCAAAGGTACACTTAATAACCCATAGACGAAGGCTGTGCAACTATACACATACTCACTTGCCAATGTAGCTCAACCATTTTGAGTCATACAAACCATGAATGGGAGGGGAGATGGCCTGAATGTACTTTCCTTCACAGCACATATAAGCCAACTTCCTCAGCTAAGGCAGAACCACTCATTAACCCAGATATTTTTAAGTTTCTGAATTAGATTTTGAGACTCTGGGAACTCCTAAGGGATGCATTGGTCACTGCAGAAGACAACCTATGCCAGCGCTTCCACTACCTCAGGCAGGAGATTAACATTTTGAGGGAGGCAGAAGACAACAGAAGAGAAACATAACAGACTTTAATGACAAAATGAAATTGATTAAAGTGATTCCTGAAGAAGAAAAAAGAGAAGAAAAGAAAAGAAAAGAAGAGAAAAGAAAAGAGAAGAAGAAAGAAAAGAAAAAAGAAGACACCCAATAATTTCCTGTCACCCCACATCCCTCTGACACCTCCTAACACCAATCCCCTTTCTCTTATCAGGGAACTCAGAGTGCAGTGGGCCGGGTACCAGCAATATAAAATGAAACAAAGTAGCAGGATCACTCCTGCCTTGGAACTGATCAGCATCTATTAAGGAAATCAGCGCCTGCCCAGTTTGTAGTAGGGCCCAGAGTTTTGCCCAGCTCACTAGATTTGTGGGTGCTGGCTCTTTCTCCTCTTGCTTCAGGAAGCCCGGGTGACACTGATTGCAAAGCCCCAGCAGTGAAAAGGCTGATTAGAAGTTTTCAGGCTCCTTTTCCCCACCATGCTGCACGCACCAGGCTATAAACAGCAGTCGCATTGAGATGGGTTGTTGTGGAGGAGAGGTTTATATCCTAACTTCCTCTATGTTTATTCCGCCAAATGGAAAATTCCACAATGGGAGACTCTGCATTCTAAAAATTCAGAATAATGAGGCCAGTGAGGAGACGGGTGAGACAGACCAAAACAACACTTGGGCACTGCTCAGCTTCCTATCCTCAGAGAGACATTCCCCACATTTTTTCATTTTTCTTGCAATATGAAACTTCTTGAAAGAGAGTTTCCCGCACATCATTAGAGGCCCTTGGTGTCACACTTTAACACTCTTCACTCAGAAGCCCTGTGACTGCAAAGAGTCACTTACATTTAGCGTGGATATAATTAAGCATGTTTCTGTTGAAAGGGGCACTCTCATTATGGCTAAGGACCACTTTAGAGTAAATTGAAATGAAAGGAATAGCACAGAAGAGGTGGAGGTAGCAAGTGGATATTTCCAGGGACGCATAAAATGCCAAATGTGTAACAATTAGATTTTACAGCTTTGCACTCTAAAGACTTCAGAGTGTTTTACTATATAAGGAGGCTTGGCTGGGGCTGGGGCGATGGCTCAGTCAGGAGAGGGCTTGCCTCACCAGCATGAGGACCGAGGTTCAATCCCCAAGCTCTACGTTAAACCAGGTGTAAGTGTGTGTGCTTGCAACCCCAGAGCTTGGAAAGCAGAAAAGGATGGATCCGTGGGGCTCTCTGGTCAACCAGCATAGCTAACGGGGAGCATGGAATTCAGTGGGGAACCTTGTCTGAAAAAAGAAAAAAAAAAAAACACTTGGAAAGTGAAGATGATACTGACCATCAACCTTTGGCCTTCATATGCAACATGTACATGTGCAACCACACACACACATACACACACACACGATTTTTCTTCCAAATAAATATATACATACATGCATACATACATATATACATACATACATACATACATTGATACTCATCTGAATCTATGGCTACCTTACAGAATACTTTGGTGCAACTTCTTTATCATCTTAAAAAGCAATAACATTCAAATTCTGAAATCTGTATCCATTTGCATAATAAAACCATTAAATATTTTTTTAAATTTCTGTGTGTGTGTGTGTGTGTGTGTGTGTGTGTGTGTGTGAAGAGGGCATCAGATTCTCTGGAGTGGTTGTGTACCACCTGATGTCACTGCTGAAAATCAAACTTTGGCCCTCTGGAAGAGGCACAGACATTCTTAATCATTGTACCATCTCTCAGGTCTCCAAAATGTTATGTATTTTAAAAAAGAGTCTACTGTTACCACTCTATCATTACTACTCTACTGTTACTCCTATACTGTTACTCCTATACTGTTACTCCTACTACCCTAGTGTAGAGAATACACAGGGGAGGCTTGTGATTCTCTTTTGGCTTTTCATTGAGTTTATGTTCACATTAGATGGTAGCTCTCTTACTTCCCAAATATCTGATTATTTGTTGTCGCCCAGTGGGGCTGAAGATATATCAGAAAGCTTGCTTGTTACAATCAGGGGTGTAGGAACCTTGTGAACGACGTGAGATTAAAATCTGTTGTAAGCTAACATGCCTGGATCCACGTAAGACATCCTAACTTACATGACTGACGTTTACAGTGGAAAGAAAAAGGCTGTTTTCAAGCAGCTGTTATTGCCTCAATGGGGGGGAAAAATCAATGAAACTGAAATGAACAAGAGATTTTGTCTGAGCTGCAGTTAATACCACTGAAGAGCTATGGATATTAAAAGGTCAACAAATAAATTAGCCAGAGTGTTATGAAATGAATGATTTGGCTTATAATTTTATTGAGTGAAAATTGTTCCCTGCCTATTAGACCAGGTAATTTTTATCTGGTGCCTCAATGACTGTTCCATAAGCAATAATACAGTTGTAAGAGCTGCCGGTTCGATCGTGTGACCTCTGAGAAGCTGGCCAGGACAGCCGGCTTCCCGATGATGGATCACGTAGCTGGGTCTCCAGGAGGTGCCAGGCCTCCCTTCCTGCAAGGGACCTCATAAAAGAAACATTACAACTTGATTCATTTTACCAAAATGTTCGACTTTTCAGGTGTCAGCAGTTACGTGTAAATTGTGAAACCAGGCATTCCTGGGAAGAGTCGCAACAATGGTTTTCCCTCCTCTTTTTTTGGTCTCTGAGCTTTCTCTTCTAAATGGTGTCATGGTAATTGGTGAATGGGAGCCTGGGGTGCTTCCTGCCGCACATACAGTGAAGAATGGTATGTGTGCCCTTGTGGATGTGACCCGCTCTGAGGTACAAAGCTGAGCCTGGCAACCCCTAGCTGCCTCTTCTCATTGCGATTCATTGTGCTGGTTTAAGACCAACGCTCTGGGTTAGGTCCTGCCGAGTGGCCTTGGAAATCGACTTTCTGATCAGGATAAAAGGCTCTGCTGAAAGAGAAAACTCTGGACAGAGATGCCTTTTTCAGGGGTAGGTTGTAAAGTGAGCACACGAAACAAAAGCTGCCTAGAGTCAAAATTACCCTTGAAAATCTTTTAAGTCACCTTTAAGTCACCAAGGCTGAGGCTTTAGAGACACACACCCACACAAAAAGCCAAATATTATTTCTGTCTCTCTTTGTCTTTGGGCCCTGGCTTCCCTTCCCTTAGGGCAAGATGAAATTAATATGTCGCTTAAGAAAAGGCCTTGGAATGTGAGCAAATGATATGCTTCTCACATGTGCATATGAAGTATATGCATGTAGATGTATCTGCAAATTGCATGTGTGTTTACATTTATGTTAAACTTAAGTGGTAGATAAAAATACTGTTCACTTTGGCTTTGTAAAGGTATTGAACAATACTGGCTATTATATGTATAGCTGGATGAATCATATCTGTGAATTGTATTTCCCAAGGTTTAAGGGATAGGCTTTAGTACAATCTGCAGTCAAAATCCAGTGCTTTGGGTTGGAAATGTGGCTTACTTTGTAGAGTTCTTGTCTAGCATACATAAAACCTTGGGTTTGGACCTAAACAGTGCATATAACTGGGTATAATGATATATATCTATAATCCCAAAATTCAGAGGCAAATAGAGGAAGATTAGAAGTTAAAGACCATTTTTGGCTATATAGCAAATTTGAGGCCATCCTGGGATATATGATACCCTGTCTCCAAATTATTAAAAGTAAATAAGTAAATTAAGAAGAAAAAAATCCCAGCAGTTTGCAAGGTGGAGACATGGCTCCAAGGTTCAGAGTGGGCACTGCTCATGCAAAAGACTGGATTTCAATTTCCAGGAACCATGTGGGTGGCTTACAACCACCTCAATAACTCCAGCACCAGGAGATCTGATACCTCTAGCCTTTACGGGCATCCGTATTCACTTGGATACACACATACAAGCATGTACATATGAAATAATGTACATACGTTTGTACACACACACACACACACACACACACACACACACAATTAAATAAATGTTTTATAAATCCCCAGTGATTCTAGACTGCTGGGAATGCCATACTTGTTACTTCAATGCCTAACTGCAATGTTACTCGGGGCTGAAGATGGTGAACAAGAATTCTGACCTTGCCTGTGCTCCTATGATTTGAGCCTTCAAGAGGATCCCTAATGGCTGGAAGATGGGAATGGCTTTACCCTTTCCTCCTCGCTTTCTTATATGGGGTACTGGGTATGAGGTTGGTTAAACTAAATTTCCTTCTTCAAGAGCTCAGTGGTCAAAGAGCACCTGAGAGAGTTCTAGGCTTCAGCTGGTGGATAACTCTTCCTATGAGCCCTAACCACACAGCTGAACAGCCAAACACAAGGAGTTTTTTCTCTTGATTCTCTGTGTAGGCCTCTAATTCTTGCTACCATTTTCACCTAGCTCAGCCATTTGTGAGCTCACCTTAGTCAATGCCACCACATCTCTCCTCTACCCAATTGAGGTGAGGGATTTTGAAACTGGCATGCAAATTCGCCTCTCTTTAGAGTCAGTGCTCAGGGACTCAGGCACTAGATCTGAAGCTCAATGGGATTGGCTCAAATCCACACTGTGCTACTCATAAGTAGTGCAACCTCATGTCTATTTCCTTGTCTATAAAACAGGGCAGTGCCAGCCCCTGCTCCAGCCGGTTATACACAGTGAGTGTCTACCATGCACTAGCCACCAATATTGACAATCCCCACTTCTTTTACCGAGCATTTTGGCCAAGTATGCGCATTCTTGTACTTGATGGTCTTGTGATGGGGATGGAATCATGTCTGTAAACCATTGAAAGCTATTGTGAAAGGACCAATCAACACTGGAATAGAGATAGTGGAAAGTGGGAAGCCTCTGCTCCCAGGCTGAGTAAGTTGTAATCCGAAGCCTCTGCCTTGGATTGCATAAGCTACTGCCTAAGCACCACCATATTGCTTTCCTCTCAGGCTCTGCCTGCTCATCCCTAAAAGGGATATACACCAGTAAGAAGCAGAAAATTAGATTGTAAAATAAGTCGGCAAAAGATAAAAGTCATATAAACAAGTAAAATTATTATTTTGTGAGGCTCCTGTGACATATTGGAGAAGTTACAAGTATTTTTTTTTATTGCATACATGAGTTTGTATGTATGCACACATGTATACATGTGCTGGGGTATGTATGTATTTGTACCTATGAAGGCTAAATGGTAATGTCTTGTGCTTTTCTTGATTGCTCCCCACTTTATTTATAGAAGGGTCCCTTGCTTAACCTGAAGCTTGCCAAATGACTGCTCTAGCTAGCCCGCTGGTCCCAGGGATCCCTTGTCTTTGTCTGCTCAGTATGAGGTAATAAGCAGATCACCTGCCTGGCTTATTTGAGTAAACCCAATCCTCAAACTTGTACAGCAAGTGCTAAGTCATCTCTGCGGTCCCCTGAAACCTCTTTCTCTAGATAAAGTCAGCACAGGCATGCACGTGTGTGCAAATGCACACATCCACATAGAACTTCAGCAGTACCCTGACCTAGGCTCAACTCCCAAGATAAGAGGACACAGATTCTGGGGGAAAGCCAAGTTCCTGAGCTAAGCACATTGTCAAAATGGGAAGACGGAATGTGCCTCTAAGTTTTCTGGCAGATGAAGAAGGGGGTGGTGGATGGCATTCCATAGTTTGTGCTTTGCTACAGACAAGAGAATGCAGAGACAAGATGTTTCTTGGACCCAAACTCAAGGGCTCTTTCCCCCCTCTGGGGACCAGATAGACCTTAAGACTGGAATTGGTTTCTGTGTGTTAGATTAAGTAAGGTTACTTGTGTTTGCTAATAAACCTTCTTTAAATTCAGAAAGTAAGTAAATAAAAGGGATTGGGTAGGAGAGGGAGGAGTGACAGAGATGGCAGAGCAGGAAGACACTGGCTTTTCTTTTACCAAACCCCTTAGTTGCCCCCCTTCCTGCCAGAAGGCAATGTGGTTATGCGAAGATTTCTTATTTGTATTTTCACTGATGCAACTGCGGGTTTTGAATTACTGATAGCCTGTGCATAAAGACTAAGACAATAAGAGCACAATTAGAATACATTGTACACAGCCAACCCCAGCTTTCTTTTTGCTCCAGCTCTGTATGTATGATAAATCGCTAAACACGAATGCTCTTTGGGGAGGGTGATTTTGGGGTCTCATCTCTCCATGAAGCAAAAAAAAAAACACCAGTGCTTGTGACTAGAATCTGAATTTCAATTTTGCAAGTGTACAGTGGAACTGAATAATCTTTGGCACAATGCAGTGCACAACTGAGCCACTAAATGGCTGATTTACTAAATTATTATTAGATGAGCCCTTGCTGTTCCAAATGAAAGTGCAGTCACTGACTTCCTCCATGGTGAGTTCAAATTGTTCTGTGTTTAAATATTCAGCATGAGGCTAATGTGAACTGATGAAATGAGACTATAAACATTCACTTTCGATACAAAGAGAGCGGCAGAGAGGCGGTGCATCGTGAAGTCTTTGGAGGTGAGAATGATTTACACTTTAGGGTGTGGCTGACGACTTCCATTCACTTTAAGGTACTCTTAATTAGCCCAGCATTTGAAAGGACTGATTCCTACATTTGAGAAGAGCAGCTTCATGGGGTCTGAGAGTTTCAAATGGCCATGAAGGAGAGGCTCCCATGAGGCCTCAGTGAGCCCAAACCTAGACTGGCATCCATGGCCCATGGCTGGCTGGCTTCCCAGTACCAGCAGAGTCATGTGTCTATTTGAGCAACTATAGTGTTTGACACTCAGTGTGTTTTTTTAGATTCATCCAAAGGGTTTATGATCCATGTGCCCTGTGATACAACCCTTCTACACTGTATCCCCATGACAACCCATATTTTACTTCATGGTACTATGGACACATAGCCACACTCTCCCCAGCTCCCTTACTGACACCTGCTGGAATCAACTACCACCTTCATAAGCCTGTGGACAAATTGAAGCTCTCCTGTCTCGTGTCCCTTCTGAGGCCAGTTATAGGCAAGCACTTAAAATATTGTGATCACTTACAGCAGATTAGAATTTTTTATTGGCGCCGTGTTGCCATAACAACACGAAGACAGCAGATGACTTAAGCTAGGCTTGCAAAGCACAAGGCTGCTCATCTGGCAGTTAAAATGAGTACAGTTCATTTCACAAGTTTCCCATATGGACTCTTAGTATATGGTAATGAGGAGACCATATGGTGAGAGAAAATGCTCTGTGAACAATCGGGAGCCAATGGCTGAGTGGGAAATTGGGAGAGATAGCCGAGTGAGAGATTCTGGTGTGCTCTAGGGGGGTTCGAGGTTTGGCTGGGGTTTTGTGGGGGAATGACTGTTTCCCATAGGGGTTTTGAGTTTCTTAATCCATTCCTTAATATGTCGGCTGTGTGAAATGACAAACATCTTGCAAATTTTGCAATATCATCCATCACAGATTGTCAGCAGTGTTTGCAGATCTGACTTGCAAGATCCTTTCAATGCGTTGTTCTTAAAAGGCAACAGTACCAAGTTTTTAGACAAAGTGCAGGAGAATTTAAGCACTTCTGACAAGCTGAGACATTAGCAGTAATGATTTTAAAAACACTCACATCTTTTGCCTGCATGTTTAGCTGTAAATAATGCTAGAATATATAAAAGCTTTAAAGGAAAAATGTAATAAATACTTTTTATCATGTTTCATAAGGGATGAAAAATGCCGGCAGCCATGTCTATGGCTGTCTATCCATGCAAATGTATGGAGATGGATGGCCCCTACTCCCTTCACTACCAACCAGAGGAGAACCTGGGCAGACAGTTTGAGCAAGACTGTACAGTCAGTCCTGTACAATCCATGCTTCATAAAAGATGAATATAAATGCATTAGTTAGACACGGTGAGCTAAATTAGAAGGTCAGGCAGGGCTGGGAGGGCTGAAAAATCACACAAGCAATGAGTGTAATTACTCTTTCTTAAGTCTATTAAGTGCTGTTGTTCTATCAAGGCTCTGGGGTATAGGACACGAAGAACAAGATAAAGTAATGTGTATTTATGACTCCCACTGGATCAATTTACCAGATATTTTCAGCTCCATAAAGCAAAATACACAAATGTGGCCTTTGTTGCTTTCCCCAAACTGCTTGATTTTCTCTATAAGGAAGACTGGATCTCATAATCAAACTGTATTTGTCTGGTGCAGATTTCCACACCAGCCTCTCTGGATAGAGGAAGAAAGAAAAGCTACTGAGAATCGGAAAGGGATGGGCAGAAGATACTCGTGAAGGAGAGGTAGCAGGAGGTAACTGCCTTCAGGCAGAAGTATTTGAGTTTTGAATAACCAGATCGGAAGGAACAGTGGAATTTTAACATACTAGACACAGGGAGGAGGGTTTTGAACTCATAGACCCAAGTTCAAGTTTGAGCTTTCTCACTTGCTGGCACTGATGTCATAGCAAGTCAACAGACAGACCTCCTCCAGGGGCTCAGCCTAAATGCCTCTTCTGTGGAATGTGAGATGTATGTCATGCAGAGATTAGTGTCCCCACTTACTGGAGACTCCCCAGCTGCCTGGAACTTCTCTTTGCATGCATTATCTCCTTAGTTCCTAGCAGCACTGTGAAGCAGCTGTTCCACAGAGGAGGGACCTGAGGCTTCAGACTTCCATGCACCAAGTCCTGGGTTTGCCTTCCAAGCTCCTTGCGTGTCTGGCTTGCATGCTGGCTCTCACTTGGCCTCTCTGCTCTGCAGCGACGCCATCAAGCAGAGCTAGACTTGCAATAGGCGTGAAACACAATCCTGGCTTCCCAAGAGTCATAGTCAATGTGCAGGATGCCTGGCTAGGCTCTAGTCCTGCTTGCATTGCCTGTGGGCTGAAGTTCACAGGCTGTGGAGGAAGACGAGTAGTAAACTACAAAAAAAATTAAAAAAAAAAAATGGATACACTACTTTTGGCCTTCAAAGCTGACAGAGCTCCTTGCTCAAAGTTTGTGTTGAATCATGGAAGCAATTAGCATCTCAGCTTCTGATTGGCCAGAGTCCTCATCCCCTCCCCACCTCTCCTTTATAAGAACTCAACCTGGACCCCAAAATCAGGTTTCTCCTGTCGGAGAAGTTCCCAAAGTTATATGAACCCAGAAACAAAGGTTCATTCATCAGGGAGACAGGATAGAATAGTGTGTACATTTTAAAGACCTTAGCCTGCTTTTCTCTGTGCAAATGAAAGAAATAAAAGGCCTAGCCAGGGAGGGCTAGTGTCATTACAGTACCTCTCTGAGATGGAATGATTTACACAGAGTCTGCTCGCTTCTCTTTCCCTGCTTGGTAAATGGGGAAGATGAGGGGGATATGTCTATTTTTCCCAACATTTTTCACAAGAGGGGATCCAGTAAAACAAAGCAAGTCCTCCTTGTTTGAAAAAAGTGCAAGCCTATATACAAAGGCGTATTATTATGGAAAGCTGTCTGCGTGGTCTTTGGAGCAGTTTCATTTGACAGAATATGTGGGTGGTTGTATGAATCTAGCTTTGTCTATTCACAAACACATGGGTTTAATAAAGTAGGGTTTGTTTTTTAAGGTGTGTGGTCTGCAGTTCACTGAAACACCCCTGCTTGACAAACACTGGCCCTGAGTCTGAGGAAGGCAGAGGCCCTTCCTAAGGCCCTAACAATGGATAGTAGGAGTATAAATCTCTCTCAAGTCCACAGGAATACCTTGTGCTGGCTCCATCCGCCACTTCCTGACCCTGCCCTTGAACTCTTGCTCCACCTTACCACGCAGAGCCAAGAGGACAGCCAGTCTGCCCTGAGTCACAGGGAGAGCTTCCTGGGGTGGGCTCCTCTGGCCACAGTCCTTCCACAGTTGGAGTAGTTGGAAGCAAGCTGCAGTGTTTCCTTAACACACACATAGCCATTGTGTCCCTGATTGCCCCTCCCAAGTCCAGGAAGAAAAAAGGTCGAGTGGTTCACCCAAAGGCCCCCAGGGACAAAGTGGCATGTGCCTAAGCTAGTTACTCAACATGTTAAAAAAACTAATGTGCATGTAAAAATGCTTTTAAGTATAAGTAAACAAAACTCTACCTTATATTCTGATTTCTCTCCTATCCTTATGAAAAACAAAACAAAACCAAAAATACTGTCCGACTTAGTTAGGTCTTAACCATTTAACTAGAATTGGCTCCTATTTCCATCCTTATGTAATTCTCCTATCTGCATTTTGTAAATGAAGAAACTGAGGCACAAGAGATAAAGCATATATTTAATTGCTCAGGGGATGGGGGTTTCCTGCTTTCACTTTTATTCAACTGACATATAACCAGGGTTATCCTCTGTTAGGTGCTAAGAAGGGACAGGAGAAAAGCAGGAAATATCACTGTTCCTACTTGACAGATGGGGAAACTGAAGCTAGTACAGGGAAGAAAAGCTTTTGACAGAGGTCACATGGCTACCAAGTGACTGAGGACCAGGTTCGAATTGGTCCAATCTGAACTTCCAGGCTGTGCTCTTAACTCTGGAGAGCCTAGGGATGAAATGCTAACCTAAAATCTAGATGAAAGTTAAGTCACTACCTAAATGGGAATGGTGGAAAAAGTTGTCACTGTACCTGTGTCTCGGTTCTACCATACAAAGACTATGGTCAGCTCTCTAGTCCATGTCATGTCTATCATTGTTTACAAGTTATCAGAGTGCTGCACAGGAAATGCCCAGAAGCTATCTTCCTGCTGTACAGAGGGACCTGCAGTTCCACAGGACACCTATGCCCTGGGAAGGGGCAGTTGCCAGTGTTACTCATAGGCTGTTTCCCAGTAAACCAAGAACAGAGGAAACAAGGCAGAGGCCCTTTAAAGATAGTGATGTAAACCTGACCATATCATCCCTTCCCTAGAAGTGCACTTCAGAACCTCCTGTCACTATGAACAACATTTCAGTGGAAGTGCCACTATTTTGAGAAACTAGAACCTGTGTTCTTCCTCTGTGGTCAAAGTGCAAGACAGGCCTATCTGTCTGTCACAGCCCCTTCTCTCTTCAGCATTGGTGGGCATCATACCCACTCACTCTGTGCCTCATATCCATGCTTAGCCCTGGGGGACAACAACAGGGTAGACAGGACCTTCTCAGACAGGAGGCTTTGCCTACAGGTACATCCCCACACAGGGAGAATTTGACCATGTCCTTGTCTTTTGAAGAGGTCCTGGGATAAGAAGGATGCTGGCTTTGATTTTTTTTTTTTGACATACAGATATAGACATTACACACCTGTACACTGTAGTGAGGAGAGGACCTTTCATCCATTCAGTTGAGGTGATGGCATTAGACCGTGTCATAAATAAAACATTGTTTTGCTGTCAATTAGTCATGACAGCTAGCCTGGCTTTGTACTCTGAACCTCTTTTAATTATTGTCTCTGTTGAGGCCTCATAACAGTTTGCAGGAACTTCTGTTTGGTGCCCCTCCCATTTTCAGACATGATCAATGGTGGCTGACTTCCCCTCCCATACAAACCCCTGGTCTCTTAGGTCCACTCTTGGGATCACCTCCCAGAGATGAACACAGCAGTCACACCAAGACTCCATCGCCAATTTCTGCGTTGACAACAGCATGATTGTTATCTTGATCCTTCCATTTTATCTCTCACATCTTTGGGTTTAATTTTTTTAAGTAAGGAAGATGCTTTATCAAAAAAAGATGTTGTCTTATTTGACCAAAGCATTTACCTCCATTTTTTGCCCAGCTCTTTCTACCAGATTTACCAATACATTTTGCTTTGAGCTCTTTATCTCCTCACCAGAGGGTATAGCTCTTTGAGCAAAGAAAATCCACATCCCCTTTCTTCTTGAGAATCAATCTGACATACTGATAGTAATCTAGACACAGGCTAAGTAAATTTAAATCTCAGCAAGGTACATGCTGTGTGACCTTGGGCTAATTGTCTGACCTCTCTCTGCTTCATTCTTTTCTTTCCTAAAATACTATTGGACATAGTACCAACTATTCCACTATTCAGAAATAGAGTTACTGAAATTGTAAGGTGATGAAATTGTAAGATATATGAAAATACGCACACCAGTGCCTATCCCAAAGTCCTTGCAACTTTTATCATGACACACAATATACCAAGATGAGTTGGTCATCTATGAACTATTTTTTGTCTTGTCCAAGAGGGTATTTTGCCATTCTCAAATCCAACTTTCTAGAAACCATGTCCTAAAGACGGGGGGGGGGCGCATGGGGGGTTGATTCTGACCTTCGGCAAGCGCTCTGGGTCACCGGGATGCCGGGGAATGACCTTCTGTAACCTCTGGAAACCATAGTCGATGGTGGGTTCATTGAGTGCTGTAAGGAAAAAGTCACATGGTTTAAACATTTCAGAAAATGAAGCATGATTTGCAGCACAGATGCTGTAGTATATACATTATAATGTATAACTCCTAACATTTAATAGGTACTCTCTAGTCTCTCATGGCCTTTCCACCATCTACTCTGTTTACTATGGAGGAAACTGACTCTCTTGAGGAAACTGGTAGACAGAGAGAAGAAGGTTTCAGAACACAGCCCCCTACAGCCAAATTCTACATCTTTAATATAATCCTAAGTAAAAAGTAAAATGAAACTTGTCACAAAGTTTTAGGATTCACCCCATTGCAGAAAGCTGGGGAAAAAGTCAAGAGCTTGTCTATACATTTGAAGTAACAGCGGACCACACTGGTATGCATGAAGTCTCCTGTAGAGCTCAGTGGGTCTAATGTCTCAGTGTGTTCTGTGCAGTGAAGATGGTGGTGGGCAGAGTTGAGTGAGAGTCCTGTCTCCTGAACCATGGAGAGCATCTGCAGAGACAAGCATTGAACATGCCTTCGACTCAAAAGCCTTCCTAGCTTAAGCAATGGGCCCACTCATTGCAATGATATTATCTGAAAAAGGCCAACTTCTATAGAGTATTAGCATAGCCTAGCTGAGTCTCTAAGAATGATTTACTAAGAGACTCAGAGACCCAACTATAATAACAACATCTGGAGACAATGGACCTCATTGTGTCCTATTGGACACACTCCCTTAAGCTAGACCAAATAGAAACTAGAGTCTATGCTATCACTTTCCGAATTCCTTCCTAGCATACAAATCCTTTTGAGCCTATCTAGTCTGAGAAGGTATGAAAGATGGCAAGACCCTTCTCTATCCATAGTCCCAGTACCCAGAACCATAAATAGGCACTAGGAATTTATTTTATTTTATTGTGCAATTGCTTTTCTTTTCTAGTTTAACTAAAGCATTTCACTGCATATTTTCTTCATTGCTGAATAAAAAGACAGTCTGTGCAGCCCTAACATTTTATCTATACATTAAAAAAAAAAAAAAAAAAACAAGTTGCCACATTCTTTACTTAAAATGCATTTCCATTAACCTAAATTTTAAAAGTAAGATTTGTACTAACTTTAAAAAACTGTATTAAATTCAAATAGGTCCCAAGGCTAATGGAAGCAATTTGT
Source organism: Mastomys coucha (assembly GCF_008632895.1). Lineage (NCBI taxonomy): Eukaryota > Metazoa > Chordata > Mammalia > Rodentia > Muridae > Mastomys > Mastomys coucha. The sequence goes on along the minus strand of NW_022196911.1, from coordinate 40,138,177 downwards.
ATACCAACCCAAACTGACTGGCCCACTTTTCAAAATACAGGTATGATAATCTCTTGGTTTTAAAAGGACATTTAAATTGAAAGACTGTGAATTTAGAGCATAATTATACCAATAGAACCCTTTAACTTGTCAACTTGTAAATCTAAAAGGCTATCAATCATTGCTAAAGAGGAAATAAACCTTAAAATCCTTGATTGACAGTGCTTACTTTTTTATGTAAGAAGGGGGGGAGGGAGTAACTGAATAAAGTGGCCAGAAATCCATTTACAAAAGTACATTGTTTTACATAGGTTAGTAAAAAGCCAGTAACTATTTCTCCCAAAGACACATAAATCATGGGAAGTACTTTTACTTCACTTGTATGTTTTAAGGCAGAATGAACTACAAGTAACTTTATTTAAAAGATCCCCTCCCCCGCCCCGCTCCCAAACTCGAGTGCCTATTGAGGTCATTAGTAGAGCTGCATTTTCATTTTGGATGATATAATCATTTTTACAAATGGGGGTTTTAGTTAATTGCCCCCTCCCTCAGCCCTGCAAACAGTAAATATTCAATCAGTCTCTTGTGGAAATTAGTGACAATTACAGCCAGGTGCAGTGAGTCTCTCTGTTCTAGTATATGAGTTGAGGCACGGTATTTACTATTGCTTTCATTTTATGAATTCTTTCTAAGCCTTTGAGAAGAATTTTTTCTTCAGATTGGCTCGTACAGAAAAAGTCATGGAGCTCTTTATGCAGAGAAGATGTTAGTTATAAAAGTTATTCAATGAAGATATGCATCAGAGAGATGGGAGTGAACATGGGGGGGGAATATAGATCATTCTACCCCCACCCATAATTCTAATTGTCAGCAAAATATTTAACCACAAACAGTAGCTTTAGACAATCAAGAGTATCACTTCAGTCTCTGAAAGCATTATTCAGAATCCTACAATTTTTTACCTTTTCAATCTCAGTGACCTATAACAGGAGAGGTGAGGATCCGCCCATTTCCTTATTTGCATAATGAGTTCCTCGTGTGTCGAGAAACCCCTGCTGTTCATTGAAAAGCTTTTCTACTAGGGTTGGCAGAAGATGTGATTTTCTGGCTATAAGGCCAACTCACTGTAGGATGACTGACACTTCATATCAATAATTAAAAGAATCAATTCAAATATCATATGGAACTAATAGCAAAAGAGCTGAGAAATCATTCTGTTGCCATGAAGGGTAATTGGATTAGACATATTAAACTTGTTACTCAAACAAAAATAAGCATCTACGCTAAGGACATAATCCATGACAGAGGAGGTATTTTAAATAGTGAGCCACAGTGAAGGTTTCCTATTTACTTCTTGGGTCTTTAGGACTGGCTCCCTGCTCAAAATTTTCAAGTATGCTGACCTACACTCTGTATTTCAGTATTGAATATTACAATGGAATGGCCCAACACTATGGACCATGTTAACAATAAAGCCATGCAAGAAGAGGCATACTATTCCAAACTCAATGGAGCCTGCTGACTTCTCTGTGTGTGCTGAGTAGGGGGAAAATTCATGTGTGGGAGAGATTTGTTAATAAGGATCAGTAGTTTTGTCAGTTTTTAAGACATACACAATTCTCTCCACAGAAAAGAGATTAAGTATTTGGAGAGAGGAAATGGAACTGAGTTCAATGCATTGCAAAGCAGAAAGTACAGAGAATTCTACAGAACTAAACATTTCCCAGTCTCAGAATCAATTTCTAGTGCTAGGTTAAAAAGACTACAGGGGTAGTATGTGTCTAATATGGTGACATTTCAAGATTCACATTTTTTTAAATGTATATATGTGAGTACTACATGTAGGTATATGTGTCTGGTACACAAGGAGTCTAAAAGGGGCACTGGATCTACTGGTACTTGACTTACAAGTGGTTGTGAGCCACCATGAGCATACTGGGAACCAAATCTGGATCCTGTGCAAGAGCATCAAGTGCTCTTAGACACTAGGCAATGTCTCCAGCCACTAGTGTGATGACTTTTGAATAAGTGGATGAATAAATAAATGAATGAACCTATCTACCTAAGTGCATAATAAACAACACTGTCTGTACATAAACTGACAAATATTCGTTGTTTCTAAAACTCATGATTCCTGAGAAGCTTTCTTTCCTCATCTTTGACCTGTGTGTTTTCTGTTTTCATTTTTGCCCCCTACACAATAAGCATGTATTATTTTTATAATCAGAGAAAGAGGTTAAAAGCAAGAAGATTGTTGCTGAGATGGAATCTGACTGCTTGTATAAAGTAATGACATAAGAAACTATGCCTTAAAAGGGGTCTGTGTACCCTTTAATAACCTTGCATGGGTTATTACAGACCATAAGAAAAATAAGTAGTATACTTTTGCCCAGTTGTATAAATATGTGACTATACATAAACTCTCAGAAAATCAACAGAGAGGGTAATGGGGTAGAATCATAAAGAAGGCATATTTATTTCATCAGCAGGGGTAGTGGTACCTTAGGGACGTGTATCTACCATGCAAGAATGCAATATAAAGTTAATTCTTCAACAAAGTGACCTCACTGTACTCAAGTGCAGAGCTCAGGGGCAGTGGCAGAAATAGGACTAATCAATTGTTCCCCCTCACACTTGGGACAATTCCAAGAATCCGGTAGAGAAAGAAAAAAACAAAGTATCTTAATTGAGTGTAATTAACCATATAAAGAGGCATGGACAACTTAAGTTGAAAGAGGAAAAACAGAGGAAGCTGTGAGCTGCAGAGCATGGGCTGGGCCTAGTGGTCAACCCTGCTTCCCAGCATCTCATCTCCACTCTGACAAAGATAGCAGATACTGTCACCCCAAAATGAGGTAAGGATAATAGCAAGATAGAGGATCACAGGCTTAGAGAAAAGAACGCCCCTTGTCCCAAACAGACATGGCTCAATGCTTACATCCTCTGAATAAAATGAGACTGGTGGATACATTTTTTAAAGAGCTAGAGGAAAGAAGTTTCAAGTCATCGTTTATTTGCACCGATGACCAAACCCATTTGTAGGAATTAGCTGTTTATGTGACAACATCTTCAGGCTTTCTAGGTAAATTTTCTGCCAAGTGTATACAACCCAGAAGGACAGATGAAGAACTTTGGTTTTAGAGTCAGTGAAGGCTTTCTTATTTAAGGTTACCCTCTTATTCCAAAGTCCACACCTTGTCTCCCTCATAGTTACTACTGTTGACAACTTCTCAGGAAGGATGACACAGAGGTTCCTGGTGAAACATGATTGAGTTGAGGTGTCTTCTGTCAACCTCGGCAAACTTGTTTGCTAGTACAGCAGTTCTCAGCCTGTGTGTCATGACCCTTTTTGAGGCCCAGTGATGTTCACAGGGGTTACCTATCAGATATCCTATCAGATATCAGATACTTGCAGTATAGTTCATAACAGTAGAACAATTACAGTTACAAAGTAGCCACAAAATAACCTTATGGTTGGAGGTCACCACAACATAAGGTGTTTCAAGGCACCACATCTTTAGGAGGTGGAGAACCACTGTTCTAGTAGATATGTATTTCTTGGTTTTTTTTTTTTTTGTTTGTTTGTTTTTTTTTTTTTTCCCGAGACAGGGTTTCTCTGTGTAGCCCTGGCTGTCCTGGAACTCACTCTGTAGACCGGGCTGGCCTTGAACTCAGAAATCTGCCTGCCTCTGCTTTCCAAGAGCTGGGATTAAAGGTGAGCACCACCACTCACTGCCCAGCTGCATTTCTTGATTATATGTATTGTCATGGGGCTGTGTGCAACAAGCTAAGAAAAGTCTGAAATTTTCTTGCAAACACACAAAGGCAAATTCTAGGGATCTAATTGGGACCTCCAGGTTGCAGGGTAAAAGCAATGCCGAGGATGTCATGGGAACCTCAAACCAGGCCTTGATGTGGGGATGGGCACTAAAAGGTAGAGTACACTCTACAGCCAAGGTTCTTATTTCATCTGCAGCAAAGTTATTTCTTTTTGAAAAAAGAAAGAGAGAGAGAGACAGAGAGAGAGAGAGAGAGAGAGAGAGAGAGAGAGAGAGACCCAGTTAATTAAACAGTTAAAAATACCACACTATCTCTTCTGCCTGCACTGGGGCTATTTACAATGCCTTTAGGTTCCTCCCAGACTCATCAGCTCAACTCTTTTAAAGGAAACCTGTAACTCTCCATTTCCAGCTACATTATGAGACCTTTCTCCTAGTGAGCATCACCTTAGGTGCTTCCGAACAGCAGAGCTCCCATTATGTAGAGCCATTGCTGCAGTATCCAGAGGCATATGAGACACGATAGGCCAAGAAAAGTAGGCACTGCAATTAGAGTCTACACAGTGAAACATCTAGTAATGGATCAATTCTGGACAAATGTATATGTGGCTTTGTGGGTTTGGTTTTGTTTGGGTTTTGTTTTTTGTTTTTTGTTTTTTGTTTTTGTTTGTGTGTTTGTTGGAAATCTACTTCACAAAAAAATCAAGTAAAGAATTCTTTTCTAGGATGTTCCCTGTTTAATCTTAAATGGTGCATCCCCAGTTGTGAGAATTTATTTTTTCTCTTTGCTTTTCTGAGTTCCCTTTTAAAGAAATCATCCTCTTTATCTTTTAGCTTCTGGAACATTAGTTCTTGGAAACAATGGAGATGAGGCTAGAGAACTGTGTCCCAAACACACCTGGGAAGTGCTGTGGGTGCCCATTCGGACCAGAGCTCATGGAGTGAGTGCCTTTCAGAGCTCAGTAACTCGAAAAGGGGTTTCAACATGTTTCTGGGGTTTTAATTTCCTTTTTTTAATGGTCGTGTGACATGATGTCATTTTGACTGGAAATAAAAAGAAATGCAGATATTAGGAAGGTGATATTTATATTCTATTGCCATTTAATGTCCAAACAAATATGTAGACTCCATGCCAAGTAATAAATACCACCTTATAGCGGAGGCAATGTTAAAACTAGCACCTGGGTCTCCCAGCTTCCCTGGTGACTACTCTATATTTGAACTAAAGAGTAACAGCCAAGCGTTTCCCTTCCAGGCAGATCCATTCTGGGTAGGAGAGTTATTACTTATTCGCCAGGCAGAGCCTTTTTGTTCCATAATGGCCCCATTTTTCCCTCAGTCACTAAATTAACAACTAGAGGTAAACAATAAAACAGCAAGTTATCTTCGAAAAGCTATCTTTAAGAGTGACTCTAAAATATACTAATGGGGAAAAAAAATCTGCCAGAACAACCCAAACAAGAGCCACAGAGAAGAAACTGGCTACACTTGCAGCTATTTGGGTGTTTCATTACCTGCCTAGACATTAGAAGAACAAGTACCATGCCGGGTCAGCTTATCCGTGGACTAGAAACAGCCCCTGAGATAGCTAACAGCAAACCTCTTGCAAGTCAGCCCCTCTTTTCAGTAAGAAAGGCTTTCATACCCTGGCAATCCTGCCCTGGGATCCAGAGAGGCTCATAGGAGCCTCCAGAGCTGGCTCACTGGACAATGGAAGGCTACAGATTTCAACCACAGAAGTGTCAAGATGGAGTCAACATAGGGACAATTAATCAGTAGGAGGTGGAAAGGAGATCCAGAGCCACCTTTGAACATGCCCTGAAATATTTGTAGTGTATGAATATCTTTTGTGGTAACAACTTTGAGATGGAAAAATCAAGCAGAGGAATAATTTCATAATCAGAGGTGTGGGATGACTGGTGTGGGTCAGCCATTTTTATAAAGAGTAGTAACCAAGGGGACACATGATGCCAACAGAAGTTACATAGAAACTCAAGAAGCTGAGAGAGCCGAAGGTGACTGATACCTAAGGGGTTTACTGAAATGCAAAGAACTTGTGTGTGGTTGGAAATTAATATCTCTGCAGGGAGCAAAATCATCAGGCAGAGGAAGAAGGAGGGAGGGGGACTTTTTTTTTAGATGAAATGGCTTTATTGTATTTCTAAATCTAGAAAGAATGTATTCCAATTCTAGAAAAATGTTTTAAGCCACAACAGCAGGGAGAACTTCATAACACCCCCAACCATGAAGAAGCACTATTGCAATCGTAGGGTTATAAACGTTTTCATACACCATCTCAATGTTGTTTTGTATGAGTACAGATTAAATGTTTAATGACATCCAGCTCATTTTAAAAAGTGTTTTTAGCAAGAATAGTAAACATATGACCATCATTTGTCTATCAAATGCTCTATTAACAAACATGTGGACATACTGGACATACTTTTTTCACCCCAAAATGCTCATTGACTTAAGAAGAGCTATAATGACCAACACTTGGAATAATTCCTGGGTGAAGGGATATGGGCCCCTTGAATCCCTGTGTGCATGCATTTCCTGATTAACCTGAAATAGATTGATATCAATTTATACTTCAGCAGGTGACTTTTAAAGGTATCTTCAAAAGAAGATTAGTCTTTTTAGGTTTCACATCTCAAACTCAGTTTTCTCTAAGCTACCAGGACCTCTGGAGACTCTCCAGAGATGTCAGTGATCACAACGGTCCTGTATAGAGGTGCCATTTCAAACACAGCCCAAATTCATGGGAAAAGACTCTTCTCCTAGGAAAATCGAAGTGCTTTCCATAAGATATGACATCATGAACATCTACAATAACCCCTTAACATAAATGTTAAAAATCAGCACCCCTTTCAAACGTGGGAAATTGAGGCATTTAGTAGTATAAGTTAGTCTAGAAGACTTGCAAGATTTTCTTGTTTGTGCAGAGATTTGCTTGCTATTCTGAGATTACTCTTTATTACTGATGAACCTATCTATAGCATATGGAAAGGCCTTATTCTCCCTTCAACTATCCTGCAGTTTCATCCCTGCCTGTGATACTAGGAATCTTTATGCCCAGAATGTCAACTTCATCTGGAAGAACAAGTACATTCTTGGGTCTGATTTCTTTAAGCTTATTCCACCAGCAAATAGAATGTGCCTTCAACTTGCCTCCACACTCATCAGGAAACTTTGTTTTCTGCCTCACCAAGGAAGGAAAAGACTTACTCAGTGCCTAGTTCTGTCACTGTGGGGACCTCAAGGCAGAAGTTCAAAATATCGTATCCACAGTCAGGACCAGAGAGAGAAAGTTATGGATTCCCAGTATGTCGGTTTGTTTGCTTCCTTGCTTGCTTTTTTGCTCCATGTCAACTAGCTTTTTGCGCTCTTAGACAGTTCTGAACCCTACCCAGGCCAACATTTAGGGTGGGTCTTTCAACCCACCTCAATCAAGCAATCAAAACAATCACTCCTAAGTCAACCTGATATAGACAATTTCTCCATTGAGGCTGTCTTCCCAAGTGACTGTATGTTGTGTCAAGTTGACAACTAGACTGACACACCAAGTTTTCCTTATAGACACAGTTTGTAAAGATCTTTAAGGGCTGTTTGACTCTTGAGAAAGAGATTCGTAATGCTGGGGTGATACATTGGGTTGATCTATCTCATATCACGACTACCTAGAATTCTCTAGAAGGTCCTTGCTGAGAGGCATGTCCTCACGTTTGGACCCCCCCTCCTCTCTCTGGAGGGATGCAGGTGAACCTGTGAGGATTAAAGGGGAACTGTGGTGTTCTCTAATTGCAGCAAAGCTGAGGAGAAAAGTCACCCTGCATTCTGTGTGGTGGTCTATGATCGGTTTGGCCTTCTGTGGGTTTTCATTTCGATTTCTAAATTTGATTCAAGTATAAAATTAAAATTAATTCCCTCCAGCAAACCGAAGCTAAATTGTCATAGTTTTATAGATCTATATCTCTCTCTATTTTATGGCCTTTCAATCTTTTTACTTTGGATTAGAAAAAAATCTGGATCATTTATGATTAAGTTTTAAAGACGGATTTGTTCCTTTAAGGGTAAAGAGAAGGCTGATTTTCACTGTGTAATGGATGGCAGTGTTTAAGGAGTGAAGGCCAGCATACTCCATCTTTCTTTCTTAAGGATAAATCCATAATTCTCTCCTGGCGGATCTTCTGATATATCAAGAGCAATATTACCTCTATAATTGTTCCTCAGATTTCTTCCCAGAGAGTTTTGACAATAACTGTTATCAAGAGTGTAAAATCACCCAGCCTGTCTGATAAACATGTTTTCTTCTGTCCCCACCCCAGTGAGTGCTGTGACACCGGACTTTTATCATCCTGCGTGTGTTCGCAATGAGCTTAGGACAGCAATTGCCGGGAATAGGCAGGCGATAAACCGCATTGATTTAACACATCTTGTTTTCAATCATGCTTGGATTTTCTGAGCACGCGTTTTTCCTGTACTTGGGCTTGTAGCTTTTATCTGACGAGCTGATCCCTTTTCAAAGGAAAATGAAAAGGTCGCACAATAAGACACGGTTTACTGGAACTTGAACACGCACCAGGGAAAGTATTTTAGATAAATACTGTCAGACATAGTGGAGCTGAATTCCAACAGCACAATTGCTAAACAACAATACTTATTACTCTCTGAGAATAAGCCACCAGCAACGTGTGGCTCCCAGCAGGGGACAGCTCCAAGTCAGAGGGCAGACTTAAACTCCTTTCCAAGTCTTGCTGCTAACCAAGATCAGAGTTCGCAACTGAGGACTTGGTGAGTGTTGAAATCACAGTTTTCTGAGATAATTCACAAGCCTGTCCACAGAGCCATTTCCTCAAAACCAGTACGGTTGGATGGAGACAGTCCAGCAGAGGCTGGCGAACTGTCAGGAACAAAAACAATCCCAAGAAAAGTAAGGTAAAGGGGACTCCAGATGCCATGGCCACGCCCCTGGTGAGGCAGGGAAGGGCTCATAACTGGAGGCAGGCGATGATTAGCTGTTACTTGGTAACATATAAATGAAATTAAGAAGCACATGTAGCATAGCTGTCATGTAGAAGGCTACAAAGGCCTCGCAGAGAAGTCTAGATGTTTCTATCCAGCTCACATCCAACTTAAATATCACAGAGAAAAGAAGTAAATAAAGTCAGGCTACTTCAGAGTCCACTTAGCAGGTGATTGCTGGCACCACACCAGCCTGAAACAGCCACAGCTCTTCCTCTGCCTGAACATTACTTCGCACACTTTCTTTCGGCCTCGACGTTCTCACAGGACCTGGACACATTGCTCTTACGGGAGGGCTCCTCAGAGCCTCTTTGTTTACGCCATTGTGGCCATCTTAGTAATACTTTCAAAGCTCTCCTTAGCCAAAAGAAATATCCATCCTGAGCACTGTGCTCTTACACCGGGCAGTGACTGTGTCTGACCTAAACTAGCAGCTGTTTTAAGCATACGAACAAAAATCCACAAAGATTGGGGGTAAAAAAAGAATAATAAAGTTTCTAATAATTTGTCTTTGGTTTGGGTTTTCTGTGGCCGAATCTAAGTAGCCCAGACTGGCTTCAAAGGGAAATGGGAAAATTTCAGGACCTAGGGTATTCTTGGATGGTTCAATTCAGTGAATGAAAGGGAAGGTGTGTATCAGGCTAGCCCTGTGTGGAAGAGGATGAAGAGAAGAAAGGTATGGTGGCATTCCTGAGTCTTGGGAGTATGGATGAGTCTGGTGCAATATGCCACGCTACACTCTGGAGGGATGCCTAATCCAGAGGCCTGATAGCAAACAGCTGTCCAGAAGTCTGTTGTACAGCCATCCCAGAACCAATGTACTGATAGCTCACTGCACATGACAACAACAATAACAATAAAAACAACAACAACTCTCTACCGTGGAGAGGGAACGTTCTGCAAAGAGAGTATCTTTAGCTGGATATGAGAGAAAGAATAGGAGTTTTCCACTAAAAACAGGTGGGAAATGCATACCGTGTCCCATAAAAAAGAGAAATAAGGGGATGCGTTCAAACATGGGTGGGCATTGCAATCTGGGGAGAGCATAGCTTATGTGTTGGTAGTGGAGTGCTAAAGATTAACCCCAGAGCAGGAACTTTATTCGGGAGGCAACAGGAGCTATGTAAATCCTCTATGTATGGGGAGTAATGAGAAGATCTATATTTCAAAAAGGTGATCCTGAGAGTCAAAGGCAGAACGGGTTTTAGAGAAAGCACTACTGTGGTATTCTAGATGAAAAGTAAAAGCCCAACAATGGTGGGGCTGCCTTGGGGAAGAGGTAAATTGATAGTAGAAATATTATAGAGTAGAATAGACAGGACTTCCCTACGTGCTAGTCGAGAGGATGTAGAAAGAATGTGGGACGTCAAATAAAAGCAAACAAATCTTTAAATCAATGTAAGTTTTGAGAAATAACAAGAGGCCTGAATGGGCGTAGAGAAGCATAATTTGGCAATATTTTAAAAGTTCAAGAAGAAGCCGGGCAGTGGTGGTGCACGCCTTTAATCCCAGCACTCGGGAGGCAGAGGCAGGCAGATTTCTAAGCCTGGTCTACAGAATGAGTTCCAGGACAGCCAGGGCTACACAGAGAAGCCCTGTCTCGAAAAAAAAAAAAAAAAGTTCAAGAAGAAAATTACATACAAAAGGAAAGAAGCCTTGAGTCCATTCTCAGATGTGGTAAATGTGAAGGGCGGGTTGTACATCCAGTGAAAACTATGAGCAGACAGTTGGAAAGGAAACAGAACAGTTCAGGAAAAACATTAAGGATGGAGGTGATGCTGTGTGTAACATCAAGATCCAGATGATAGTGACACAGTGGTATGAAGAAAGAGGCAAGGACCAAAAGCCTGGCAGGAAGGCCAGCAGGTCAAGCCTGAGTAGAGAAGGATGCACAGAGCAAATAGGACAAAGGCCCACCAAGCTAGGTAGAGGAACACCAAGACAGAACAACGGCACTGAAATCAAATGAGGAACTGCGAGTGAAGGCTCCATCCACACCACTCCACACATTTGGAGAGGTTGGACCATTCTCAGATGGTTGACATGTGTGACAAGAACAATGTGAGAATGCCTGGTAACTGTTTCACTCCTAAAACTTAGGTTTTCTTTTGTCTCCCCCACTAGCTACTAACTCAAGGTCTGAACATCTATAGCTTAACTTATCCCAAGAGGGAGGAGAGGGAGGGGGTGGAGGAGAAGGACTTTGTCTAAGATCATGCATCCTAGTCCTATGGATAAGAGCCCACCAGGCTCTTGATCCTTGCCTCTTTTTTCATACCACTGTGTCACTGTCATCTGGATCTTGATGTTACATACAGTATCACCTCTATCCTTAAGGTAAAATCTCTGCTGTCTATCACAAACAGCTGTAGTATTGAGTCTAAAATTCACCTTTACATCATATAAACTCTCTCAGGATTTATGTGGGTAAAGACAGGATATTCCTATGATTCAAGATTTTTTTTCTTCTCCCATATTTGACTTCTGTCTTTTATGAAAGAGCCAAGATGTACACTTGACTCATCCTAGTAACTTCTTCTACCAGTCCTACACTGGTTCTTGTGATCCATGAAAGAATGAAGCCTTATTGCCACAACATATCAACAAAAATAATGTACATGTAACCAGAATTTAATTTCCACTTTGGACCTTGGTGGTCTTAATATTGGTCCCTGGTGTATGCTAATCAATAGGTGTTTAGTTAAGCAGTTCACTGGTTTTGGAGTAACAGTTACTGTGTGGGCAATGGGTATGCAGCCACTTCCGCAATAACCCCTCACGAGATGCTGAAAACCAATTTTGAAAAGCAAGCAATAAAGCACCACATAAAAAATAATGGTGTAATTACTTGTTGGTCAGGTTATACCTACTGTGGTGATAAAAGTCTAAAGGCAGTGCCAAGCCCCGTAAGTGGGTTTGCTGTAAATTTGACACTGATCTTGACCTTCAGCAAAAAAGGAAAGGTTTGAACTCTCGCACCTGCACCAAGCAGGCAGAACAGAAGACCATTGGTATCCTGTCTCTATTTAAAATAATAATAATGAACTTATCCCATTAATGCCAGTATCAAGCCTCAAGAGCCAGAGAGGCCAGGGCTATCATCTACTTCCTGATATAAAGACTTTCAGTTCTCATTAGACCTCAAAGAAAACTGGTCCAGAGACTGCTTAGATGAGGAATCACAATGTGGATATAATTTGTTCTCTAAGATGTAGAAAAAAGAAGGGACTGATGGGAGGTGCTTGAGCAGAAACTAGACTATTTAGAAAGAGATGAAGGACAGAGACCTCCTGTTGCTGACCTGTGAGCAAGTGCCATTGTAGGTCACAATAGAAACCAACTAGAACACATTGAGACTGAGATCCCTTCTCTGGCTATCCCAGGTGTTAAAGAGACTTCTCTGTTGTGTGTGTGTATGTTTGTGTGTGTGTGTGTGTGTGTGTGTGTGTGTGTGTGTGTGTGTGTGAGTGTGTGAGTGTGTGAGTGTGTGAGTGAGTGTAGGGTAGACCGAACTAGCATTATGCCAACAAGTTTGAAGGATGGTGTGGAAGAGCTCATACCTTAGGGTATCAAAATTGATTACTAATTTTGCTTTGGTGATTGCCAGTGTTAGGTACCTTTCAGTTCATGTCTCGAGGCTCAGCCTGTGCAAGAACTATAAATGATTCTAAGGTATCATGAACTGACTGTCTAGCAGGGGGTACAGGAGAAAAGATAAGATAGAGAAATGGCAAGCCAGTTGTTAATAATAAAAGTTTCAACAATGTAAACTTGAGTCTCCACTTGAATAAGAATTCTTGTACACTGATGGCTAATAAGGACTGACTATAAACTTTCTGGAAGAAAAATTACCATCTACAAATAGATAAATAAAATGTTAAGTTTAAAGACTTCATTTAGGTCATAGGTATGATCTGAAGGAGTCCCCAGAGCCACAGAAATCATTTCTAGTGCCCCTTTTAACCTAAGTGGGTAAAGGGCCACACCAATCACATCAATGTTTTCAACCTTAATGTATGCCATCTAGACAGGTATGGTAGTGTATACTTACAATCCTGGCAATTTGGAGACAAAGGCAGGAAGCTCACCACAAGCTTAAGGCTGGTTGGACTACATAGGTACTTCCAGACCAGATAGAGCCACAGAAACAGATCCCATGTACAAAACTGTGAAAGAGAGGGAAAGGGAGGGAGAGGGAAGGAAGGGAAGAAGGAAGTGGGGGGAGGAGGAGGAGGAGGAGGAGGAGGTCTCAGCTTCTACTGAGGGTCCTCCCAGCTCAGTCCATCATTGGTATCAGAGATGGAAAATCCCCAGCAGCACCTCTGGCTCTCTCCAATGACAGTTGTACTAGACCTGCTCAAATTGAATAACAAACAGAAGCACGGGGAAGCGATCTTCTTTCCACTCTCCCGTTGCTGTCTGCCGACCCTCATTGGAAGGTGGATGATGTATATGAAATGAAAAGTACATATTTAGCCCTATCCATGGGACTAACTTTGCCTGAGGCCAATGTGCCAGATCCCCTCACAGGCTTTTTTCAGAAGTCTGGGACATATCTGCAGGGGCAGAGATCGGCCTGATAAACTGCTGACCTATTCCTAAATGGAAAATTTCTATAATTATATTTGGACAATGAGTATTGTCACCCTTTAAGGACAAAAATCAAACATATTAGATTGCTTTCCCACTCCTCTGCCCCCCAAAAAAGCTATCCAAACGACTTTTAGATACAAATGCATGCTTTTACATCTTTAAGGACTTTATCCTGATGCAGTCACACAGATGGGAACAAAGGCACAGGCATTCAGTCAACTGCAGGACTGTACTGCAGCAGAAAGCCTTCTGCCTAGAGAAAAAGAAAAAAAGCCAAGCTTGGGGAGCCAAGGTGCATGATGGAACAGTAGTTAACAGTCTGATCACAACCCAACTCCTAAAGCAGTCCTCCACATAAGCCAGGTTTTAAATGAAAAAGACCATTTTTGTTGTGTGTGTGTTTGTTTGTTTTTCTTTTGTGTGTGTGTGTGTGTGTGTGTGTGTGTGTGTGTGTGTGTGTGATAAGAAGTAAGGTGGGTTGGTGGTTGTTGTTTTCAACTTGAGACAAGTTAGGGTCATCTGTGAAGAGGGAATCTCAATTTAGAAAATGACCATTAGATTAGCCTGTAGGCAAGTTCTTTGGAGTATTTTCTTGAGTTTTCTTGATACGAGAGGGCTCAGATCACTGTGGGTGGTACTACCCATGGGCAGGAAGTCCTGAGTGGTATAAGGTTGCAAACTGAGCAACCATGGGAAGCAGGCCAATAAGTAGTGTCCATCCATGGTCTGCATCAGGGCTTGCCTTGATCTCCTACCCTGGTTCTCTCAAGGATGGCCTGGAATTGGCACATGGAAGCCAAACAAACTCTTTCCTTTCCAGGTTTTTGGTCATGATGGTCTGTGCTACAGCAATAGAGATCAAACTAGCGCAAGTGCTCATTTTACAGATGCAAAGACTGAGCAGAAACATGATTCAACATGAGTCCCAGGCCTGCCCTTCAGAGGTAGGCTATCTCCTACAGATGTTGACACTTTCCAAACCAGATGGCCCCGCCCCTTTATAGAAAGGACACATCTGCAAGGATGAACAGCAAAGGCTCCAGAACCCAATCAGTACCCTGGAGCTATCTCTGAAGTTTCCAAGTGGTTCTATCTCATTGTTTGTCATTTGTTTTGTTTTTAACTGTCCTAGTCATCGGACCCAGGGCTTTGTACAAGCTGGCCAAGCACTGAACAACATCTGTGGTTCTCCTTTTCATTTGTTTGTTTGTTTTGAGACAAGGTCTCACCAAGTTGCCCAAGAAAGCCTTGAACTTATTCTGTCGCCCAGGCAAGCTTGAAGCTCTTCTGCCTTGCCCTCCTTGAGTCACTGTCATCACAGTCCTGTGCCACCAGGCCTGAGCTATACATTGTTTTTAACCATCACCTACATGTCCTTTTAAAGGGTATTGTGCCCACACTGCTGAAATTAAAGGTATCTCTGGCTTTACCAAAGTCTTCATAGTGGAAATGGGATAAGAACAGTAGCCCCCTAGCACATATGCTCACTACAGTTACTGTGTGCTAGAGACTGCATGCATGCTCAGCACTAGAGCTTAAACTGTGGATTGCTAGCTATTTATGGGCAGCCTCTGCTGTGGTTATCATTGCTTTTCTAGGTACAGATCCAAGAGTGGCAGAGGACAGATGGATCCTGACCAAGCTTCACTACAGTGAGACCTAAATCATGATACTAATACAGTCTGTCTCCACTGCCCACCTATGTATCACCCTTCACCTGAACTGCCCCTGTAGTCCTGGGTAGGACTCAGGGGACGGGCAACAAAGTGCAGGGTTCTCCCCTGAAATATCTGGCCTGCTCTGAGCTTTCATTTCCTATCCTCCCTCTCTTTCTCTCTCTTTTTGGGAGTAGATAATGATGTCTCTCTATTCGAACAACACAGGAGAAGACAGACCATAAAAGATGCCTCCAATAAACAGAGCTGGATTCAATGCAGAAGACAGGAGCTGGTCTCTCCCTGTGCTAAACAAAGACTAGCATTTAATAAGACAGTTTAAAAAGGCAAACCTGGCCAAATGGATCTTGCTGAAGCACACACACACACACACACACACACACACACACACACACAAACACACACACACATTTTCTGTCAGGTGCCTGGTGACTGACGTCACCCATAAAAAAAGATGAGAAACGACTCATACTCCCCCATTATCACCTTCCTGCTTGTTTAATCTCACCTTGCAAGTTCTCCTTCATCAAAGCAACTTGAAAATTATATGGGACCCAGGAAGCCCCGGGAAACATGGGTGGAATTCTGATATGCTTTCTTCATTAACTGCTCATGGTCCAGAATTGAGGAGAAAGCTGCCTTTCCTGGAGAGTCTTTAAGTGAAAAACTCATCTTAATTGAATGCACATATCAGTTAGCTGCCTTCCAGATTCACCAACCATTAATGTCCCATTTGCACGGGAGCGCCTTCTCTTCTCAATGACTGGTACAAGGGCAACAGTCTCAGGGCCGTGCTTAGAAAGGAAGATTCAGTAGGAACGCAGAGGGGACAAGAGAAGGAAGAAGTGGGCATATTATGCATTCATCCTTCCCAAGCAAACTAGCACTCTGGGGCTAAACAACAGCAAATGTAACAAATACTGCTGTCCTTGCAAAATTAACATCCTCCCAATCAGGGCTGTGTGGCAACTTGCGGGGGGAATCACAAATAACACCACGTTGCCAGTTAATCAGGCTTCAGATGTGCCCTCCGAGGGAAAGACCAGACTGGGCTTGCAAACACAGCCTGGCCGATGTGAAAGGACCATAGGATGATGTGGGTCGGGGTAGGGTGAGGGTAGGGTGTTGGGGGGTGACGAAGTGCAAAATTCTCTCCTGAAATACCAGGGCTGTTCTGAAGTTTCACTTTCCATTCTCTCTCCAGTACAGAAGAACCTAAGTGGGCATCTGAGGTGAGCACCAAGAGGATTTCTGTCGATTCCTGGCCACTGAGTGGCCAGTGATTGTAGAAGACAGACTAGTTTAGCGGTCAACAGAAGCAAGTATCCCCGGATGCAGAAGTATGTCAAGCACAAGCTCCCACTGAGCACATGGCCTCTTAAAATCAGAAGGGTGTGTGACTTGGCATCTCATATGATGAAGACATCACATATAACTCGACGTTTAAAGGGCAAGTGGATGTAAATGCTTACACGTGGAACTATGTAGCTCCCACATAGTTCCAAAATGGTTGAAACTTTTTAACCATTGTCACAAAGTATTAGGAAAATGTCAGGAGGGGGCATATTAGTGCAAGCAAAGCGGTCTCTGCAGATCTCTTGTCTTGCTCTGGAAATAAACTCAGCATCTTGCTGTGTTTCCCTTAACCAAAACTTCAAATCTGAAAAGGTCTCTAATTCCAGAAACACCAAAGGCATTTCCTGGTTCATCATAAGCCTAGCCTTGAGACTTCAGGCCATTCAAACACCAGACTAACCAGTCTACAATGAGAGATACACTCATTAGAAAGTGGCATTAAAGTGAACCTACTGGTGATGCCTTAGTTGTGACATACACCAGTAAACTCTCATACAGTTTAGGACTGGGGGAAACTAATAACAATTATAGGAGGAAACTAAGCACACACTGAAGAGCATGGGTTATGGGTTTTCCTTTATGTGGCAGAAATATGGTCTTAGTTGTGAGAGTCTGGGAATGCCACTTCTCTGAATTTCATTAGCCCACTGGAATATTCTTAGCCTGGGCAAGGGAAACTAACTCTCCCACATTTGTGCTAAAGGAGTAGCCATAGACATGTCCCAATTTGAGAATTAAATTATCTTTCCTCATGATGGCACCAACTCTGACACTTTATAGAGGGCTTCCTTTATTGTCAGCAATACGGGACAGTGGATTTTATTTCCCTTTGGACAATGAGATTGTGGTTAGCATAACATCAGTGAATCTAACATCAATCTGCTGTCAAAAATTCGTTTTATGAAGGCCAGAGAGAGGTTGAGCCGAAAGCAGCCACACAGAGGGGTAGATATATAAACACTGAAGAGAAGCTGAAATCAATTCTGAACACAACAGAAGCTAGGGTATCACTGGCATCCATAAGCACCTGCCATTTTAATATTCAAACAATAGGATATTTACTGAAATAGCAGATCAATTCTTAAAGGAGAGCTGTTCCCAGCGGAGTTTATTTGTGGTCCTCTGTCCAACATCCATTAGATAGGGTCCCTGTCTCTAGAAGAGTGGCTTCAAATAAGTAGTAAGAGCGGAAATGGATTCTATTCTCTCTGTTTACTTTATTACTATTGATTTCTGAATTCCCTCCAATCTATTTCCTAACTGGGCAGATAATATACATTTAGTACCGAAGGTAATTATCTAAAATGAACCCAGTTTGCAGTGGGGTGATTTAAAAAAGAGAGGGGGCACTGATAGATTAAACACTTCTACATTAACAAGCATGTCCGACTGTATTAATATAAATACCAGGGTCTTAGTATGCTCGCTTCACGACTAGACATAATTTTGTAGGCTAATTGTGAGTTCTTGCATACACATGGGCATATTTTATTCCTACTATTCTATACTTTATGGCATTATTCTATACTATAAATACTATGATAACAGAAAATAAAGTTATTTCAAATATGTTTTATTTGAAGGAAATCTACCTCCCTCAAAAAAAGAAAGAATTATTTAGGAAAAAAAAAATTAAGTGTTCAAATGCTTTAGAACAATTTAGTTGTAGGACATTGCAATGGTTATTAAAGCACCAAGTTAGAAAAGCAAGCACGGAGCGCATCGTAATGTGGTTGTATGCGAAAGAACAGCACGTCGTAATGTGGCTGGATGTGAAAGAAGGACTTAAACCGTTAGCAGTAGCAGGTGGGAGCATGCGGTAAGCCTGCACTGTGAGATTATGCTTCTTTTCAATGAAAAAGATATGGAGAAGACTTAGTATGTAAGGGAAGGGTTATATTAAATAAGACCGGATATGAAACTGTATGTGTAAACAGGTGCACAGTACAATACAGCCATAGGTGCAAAACAAACAAAGTTTGCCTGTGTTTGTGATACATAGAAAAATAACAGAGAAGTCCAGGGAGACATTACCATTACTGGATAAGTACTGGGTGAGTTTGTAAACTTTTTATTCTCTCTTGGTTTGGGGGGGGGAGGGTTGTTTATTTATTTGTTTTGTTTTTCTACATTTACTATAATTAGCACACATTATTTTGTGAATGGTGTTTTGAGATGTAAATGATTGTTATTTCCTTGAACAAATCATACAGACATGGGTGAAAGGACCACTTGGACTCACTAGAAGGCTTTACAAGCACCCTTCTCATCCCTGGTTTGTGAGAACCCGAGGGCATTCTCCAGCCAAAGGATTCTTGGGCCAGAGCTTTTGTAAGCTAGAGAGTCTCCTGCACAATCCGGCCACATGCCCAGTGGTGGACACTCAAAGGTGCCGAAAGGTTATGGAAATCCTAAAGTAGTTGGAAGTAATGTAGTTGTTAGGATTTGAGGGTAGATTCTAGGGTCACACTGATAGTGGCTCCTGTGGTCACAGTGTTCAAATCCTTGGCAAATGACTCCAGCCTTCCCGCCTCCTTCTCCTTATCTGTAACATCGGGGCAGTACTTACAGCAGAGTGGTGCTAGAGCCCATGCTTCTGTATTTGTAAGGATCAGACAGCATGTAAGTACTGAGATTGTTCATAAATGAATCCTATGAATCTGAGTGTGTTGGTCAGAAGTAGTTATAATAACTAGCCAAATATGGTCAGAATACATGTCAAATCATTGCCCTTCTGTGAGAGGAGAAACTTTTCTCAAGCATGGCTGTCATTTGCTGATGAAACTAAGTCATTCCTTGGGACTGGTATAATGTTTCCAGTCACCTGGTAAGGCTCCACAGATCCACCCTGCTGTCCTATAATGATGATAGTAGTACTAAGGTTCAGTGATTTTAGTTGCTAAGTTCAGGTATTAGTTATAGCTCTGTATTTAGTACTCTATATTTAGAGTCTCATCTAAGACATAAAACTAAGTAGGTATTCCATAAACAATTACTCAGTGAGAGAAGGGAATGAATGAAGTTAATGAATGATTTCATCACATCTACATCAAGTATTCTATCTCTGGACATACCACCACAAGGGAGACACAGTTTGATACATTTTTTTCTTGCTAAGTAGAGTGGTGTATTACTTTAACCTCAACACTCCAGAAGCAAAGGCAGACGGATATCTGTGAACTAGAGCCCAGGCTGGTCTACATACAAGTTCCAGGGCATCCAAGGAGACTTCTCCTAAAACAAAACCAAAAGCGAAACAAACAAACCAAAAAAACCAAACCAAACCAAAAAATTCAAGCAACCAACAATAACATCAAAAACTAAGGTTGAAACATCAATGTTTCAGACAAGATGTGGAAACCATAAGATGTCCACATCAAAAGAGCAGATGAATGTAAACATTTTTCCTCCAAGAAGGAAACAAATCATATCTCAGACCTTGAATGTCTTCTAGAACTTTTCTTAGGAACGGTGGGAGGAGGAGAGCCCTGAACTCAGAGTCCAAAACAGCAGCAGCAGCGACCAGAAACAGGCAGTTCATGTAACTGGTTCTGTGGTTTCCATGGCCAGGTAGAGCGTGACGAGACCGTTACAGTAACTGACATCAAGTCCAGAACTTGCCATAGAAGTGGTCTATATGGTAAATGTCACTGTAACAAAAGTCATTATCAAACAACAGGGAAAATGACTGTTGAGGTCCTGCCTAGTTGCGTTGTTGAGGTCCTGCCTAGTTGCGTTGTTGAGGTCCTGCCTAGTCGTGCTGTAAGCACTCCGGAGGCCCTCTTCACACATTGTGTGTTTGAATGTGTGCTGTAACTTTTAGCCTTTTGTGGAGGTGGGTCTTGGCTCCAACACCTGGGAGAGTGGGGGTGGTGGTGGTGAGAAACCCAGTGTCCCACGATTGTAAAACCTTGCTAGGGTCTCCAAGTCACTTTCCTCAAGTGCGTGCAACCCACGCAGATAATTATAGATGACCAGATTGTAAGTACTTTATTGCTTCTTTTTTCCCCCCATAAATTTTAATTTTGGAAAGTTAAAAGTGAAAAGAATGTGGTTTCAATTTCCTACAAATTGCACACAATTTGGTTTTAACAAGAAAATAGGAAAAAAAATGGGGGGGGGGGAATCATGTTCTTTAAAGTGAATTAGGAACTAGAGTTTGTTTCCACCCGCTCAATGCCATGAGAAAAATAAAGCACAAAATTTAGGAGTGATGCCTCCCAAAAATGGAACTCATGAACCACTATAGAGAGGCATAGTCTTTTTACAAAAACAAACAAACATCTAAACATGGCGTAAGCAGTCTAACAGCATGGTAACACCACTGAGTTATTCTTTGTGTCTGTGGAGAAGGAAGCAAACTTCACAGAGGCTGGAGAGAAAATGGTGAATGAATCTGGGGCAGATACTGACAACCCTCACACACACATAGCAGGATGGGTCTGACTAAGAAAAGGCTGCACGACGAGTTCTTCATCTTACTCTCAACTGTGCTGCCGACAACAAAAGACAATTAAAAACAATTAATACTGAAATTATTTAAACACACACTAAAAACAGAGCCAAGCAACAGAATTGTCAATATGTGAGTATGTAATATATATGAAAGACATTGTATCCTTCTGCTGAGACCTGGCTGTCATCTCAGTATTAGATCATTTTTTTTTCCAAGGTAGTCATCTGCAGCAACTAGCCTGTTAAAGACAGGAAACCCACAAAGTGTCTCTACCACACCAAGCACACTGGCTGGAAAGCTAACAATGAAATCGGTCAGCCAGGTGTTTTCTCTCCTGTGCCAAACCTTGAATTAGATATTGTGTCTCCTTACTTTGTCCTCCGTTTTGGTAGCAGTGCACTCTATGTTTGGCGAGAGAAATTATGCAAGTAATAAACTATGTCATCAAAGTCCTTTCTCTCTTGATCAAATTACGCTATTTAATTATACCACCAACCCTTCTCAAATGTTCTACTTCCAAAAATGTTTACTCCCTAACCTGCTCTAAGAATCCTTCCAAATCGGTACCATTTGTAGTTGGTAAAACAAACAAATAAACAAAAACCCTCACTACTCTAGGTTTCCTGATAAAAAATAATTCCCTAGTATCTTTTTTTTCTAATCAGGGTGAACTTGCAAGCATAGTATGCCTCTGACTATCAGAACACAGAGTTCTGGCTTTCAAAGGTCCAGCTATAAACTTAGACTTGGCAAACTTAGCATATTACTCATTGGCTAATAATCCCATTAGTCAAAACTGCAAACTCTTGGTCAAGTGCATATTTTATATATTACTGCATGAAACCCTAGCAGGAGTTCCACATCCCAAATGTCTTTTGAAGGCACAGGGATTAACATGAGGCAATTTCCTCTGTTCACACAGAAAAGCTGACTTTCCCCATGTGAATATCAGTAACTATGTGGTATTGTTGAAGACCGTTTTCTTCCTTCTGCAACCACATTAGCCATCCCATCAGGCAATGACTTCCACTGAGTTCTGCATTGGCTGTCCACAGTAATTACCTGTACTTCTATAGACAATGCTGTCTGGTAACGAAGGTGATGCAAGAGAAGAGGAGGGCCTTGTTACAAAATACTCAGAAACATCAAGAGTCTGAAGCTCCTCTGCCATGCAGACTGAGAAGGAAGCACATGGTTGAATGGAATGTTCTTTTCTTTTTGTTCAATATAGTCTTTCAAAACGGGTCCCGCAAAAGCCCTCTAAACCTATGCCACCCACGTCCACTAGGCTCATTTCTAAACCCGTCACATCAGATCAAAAATGTCAGTCCCACCTGACAAGGAGCAGGAAATATTTGACTCACTGCTCCTAGCACTCTTACAAAACCAAAATGTGTGGAAGACACTGGATGAAAAAAGATGACTGCATTCACTTCAATGCATGGAATTTCAGTCTCAAATAGTCTTTCTTGCTCAATATTAAGTCAATCTTCAGGGTTTTCCATCTTAAGTGAATCAAAAGAAAAATACCCCAAGTGTCCTCAAACCTCGTGTGGAGATGAAGGAAGAAAGGGAGTGGGGACAAGTGTAAACATTGACCTTGGGATTCAGCCTGTGGCTTCTGAAAGCCTGAAGAAGAACAGGATTTTTTGACAAAGAGATAATGATGAGGGGGTGAATGGGGTGAGGGGGTAGAATGGAATTTTTATCATAATTTCTTACTGTACATATTTTTTGAGATAAACAAATGTATTGGTTTTGTTAGAAAGCCTGCTTAGTGCCTATTTAAAGAGGATAGACCTCAATAATTAGGGAGAGAGCAGAAAATCAGATTCAACCCAATCATTTCCACTCTCAACTCTCAACCTATAGGGTAAGCAGCCACACCTGATTCCCTGGACTCTTAGACTGAACCATCTAACTCCAGGCATCTACAAAGACTTCTACAGCAGAGTGCTACATCACTTAAAGTTGCGTTGTATTGGCAACACAGCCTCTGTGTCATCTTTACTGTCCCTTATACTAGGTGACCATGCTTGGCACATGTTGGGATTCAATAAAAGGCAAAGAATGAAACTCAAGAAAATAACAGAGTTGTTTACATTTTTGGGAAATTCACTTTACTGTCAACCATTATTAGGATCAGTCAAACAGATATCTAAAAGCAAAGAGAAGGGCAGGGATCTCAGAGGATTTTGAGATTAGATACATGATTGACTATGAAATTTCTATAGACTTTTTTTTAAGTACTGAGACCCTTAAGGGATCCAGTTCAATGCATGAGGCAGGTGGGAACAGGTCAGTACTAGACGCTGTGTGAGCTGATCATGGGGCAGGGACTTGTGGAGGATGGTGGGGGAGGACTTATGAAGGACTTTGGTATGCAATCCATCTGCAGAAGTGAGCCCAAAGACCTAGGTCCTCAAACTAGGGTTTAGTAATAGATCACTTAAAATTCTACATGGAATAGTGTGGATAAACATCTGGAACATTTCCTTCTGACAAAAGCAAAGTGTAAAAATCAGATATTCCTGAAATTTCTGAGTTGGCTAAACATCTGCAGCACTGTAAGAGGTGACGGAGCTTAAGAGCCTGCTTTGATAAGTTTTGGAGTGAGCCCATGTCCTCACATACTTCTGGAATCCTGGGCCCTCAAGGCAGGTACATAATACCCACACTCCCTTGAGCCTCCCAAATTCAAGCCCTCATTTTGACTGTTTCTTTCTTTGCAGCCAAATCTCAACCACAGCTCAACTTTCCCAGCCTCTGGAGAGGGAGGATTTGGCCTGCTTTCTGACCAAGTGTGATATGTTTTGTTCTGTTTATGAGATAGGCTACAGAGCCCTTTCCAGGATAATCAGTCATCTTGACTATGACTCCAAGCAAAAGCAGATGAAACTGGGAGATTCTAGGTCAATGGATTAGTTTTATAAAGTCACTGAATCCTGGTGAGACAAATTAGTTTTGATTTGGTTTTAATTTTTTTTCTCGTCTGAATGACTTACTCATTCTTCAGGGATAACTTGGAATATTATACTTGAATACATTCCCAATTAAAAGTGATCTCTTGAAGTAAAAACATAATGGTTTTCTAATTCTTTTTTATTCACACATCCATCAATCGGCCCCTTCAACATCCATTACTAGGCTTTGTATTCTTTTCCAAACATTGTGACTATTAGGCAAACTCTAGCCTTCCAGCTGTGTGTTCTTTATCCCTTACTAAAGTTTTGGTCAATAAAGACACAGGTGAATGAATGAATGAATGAATGAATGAATGAATGAATGAATGAAATGATGAAGAGACCTGTCTACCTGGAGAGGTAGAGTATTGCCAATGGTATGCATGTGAAACTTAGGAAATCCTGCAGCATGTTTTGCATATGGACACTAATTCCCAGAAACTTGAAATGGAAACATCAGATATAAAACACAAAGTTAGTGTCATCTCCATCTAGTGACTTCTAACCAAGATGCTGTGAAGGGAAAGTAGGCCCTTTCCCTTCTCCTTCATGGGCTGAATCCCACCCCCCAACCTCCATATAAGTTGGCCCTACGTTTGGAATGGAACAGGAACAGTGTTTGGCTCATCTGGACCCAGATGTCAGTGATATGGTTCAGATGGCAAGACCACACATCTGTTCACAGAATTTGGAAGCAGGAAGGGGCTTTGGTGGCTTCCGGGGCTACTGGAAACATGTGGTATACACATGCATCCTATACTCACAAGGGAAAAGTGAAACACATCTGGGTACCTCATAATAGGCAATACAATGCCACCTCAATTCTCTTTGGGCCTTCCTTTAAATTCTCCTTGCATTTTGTGTATGCAGTCTTCATATACTGAATCAACCCAGCTTATAACTATCTCTCACTGTAGGAGTCGTGGAAAAAAGTCTGGAATTGACGAAGAAGTCAGTTTAGACTAATTTCTGTGTTGACAGGGACTATGCCCATCATATACATAGTATCATCAGTTAATTAACATATGGAGGGTGAATAATTCGTATGGAATGCGTGAATGAAGAATGAATGAATGAATGAATGAATGAATGAATGAATGGGTGGCTAAGGCACAGCCTTGCTATTACCATTGTATGTGATTAGTGACATCCCATACCATGTAATCAACTGAGAGGCCAGTTGGCCTGTGAACAGATCCTGATTTTGCCCCTTCTATAACCTAAAACAAACTCAGAACTTCTCCCTGATTCTGTTCCTTCATTTGCACGGTGAAGGTAGCAGCAATTGTCTCACAGTCTCTTGAGAACAGATGTTTGAAAATATGTTACATGCTTTTGACAGTGTGTGGCACAAAGGAAAGAGGCCTTGAAAGTCTTAGCAGTGATTATTGCCCCATCCATTAATGAGTATTAAGACATTGCTTACTCCACAAACATTTGGGTGCTGCAGTGCATACACTAGGTCAGGCACTGTAATAATCCCAAGAAGAAATATGTTGATGAACCAAAGAGAATGAATACTGCCAAGGAACAGCTTTACAGAGTGAGAAGAATGTAAAGCCTTTAATAAGGGTGCCATTTCTTGAGCCCTGAAATGTCCATTGCCTATATTGGGTTAAATCTTTTATTAGTAAATGTTTTCACTAATTCTTGGGGAATTTATATAAGAATGCACTATAACTCCTTATCTCTCCCCCTTACTCCAGAAATGAATGACCTCTCTACCCTCACTCCTTCCCAGCTTCATATCCTCTTCTTGTGTTAATCCAACTAGTACTGCATATATAAATGGGTGTGAGGGTGGGGTCATCCACTGAGGAATAGTAAAAGTATGAATGTATGAAGGACCACATCCCTCATAAAAATAAAAGAAAGAGAGAGAGACAGAGAGAGAAGGAGAGAGAGAGAGAGAGAGAATCTTGACTGTCCTTCCCCTAGAAGCCATTGATCTGAGCTAAGTTATTTATTCCTAGAACCTACAATGCAATGAGAGTGAAGAACATATGCCTGTCTCTTTCATTATTTCGACAAGAAAGTAGAACTTTAAAATGTCCACCCACCTAGCCAGGAGCACAGACACAGGATCACCTCTTACTCCTTGTTTATTTGGTGTCTATTTGGTGCAAGGCTGTGGGCTGAATATATTCCAGGAGATTACAGTGGCAGCTTCTAAGTTTACTTTTCAGTAAACAGCCTTCCTCAGATTACAAGCATCCTCTCATAGAGAAGGCTTCTGATAGATGAACTATGATCACACTTGTCTTTGTGAAGTTGGGATAACAAGGGGAAACAACCAACAGGATGGTCAAAAGTTCATGTTGACAATCTGTTTGCCAATAAGGGAGGAAAAAAAAACTGTATTGTAAAACAAGTCAGAGGCATCTGCCATGTATAAAGCACCAATGGTTTAAAAAATGAGCTATTAGAAAAGCAATCTTAATGTTCTTTTTAATTCAGGCACTACGGGAGCTAAGCAACCATTGTTGCAATTAATTGCTTTCTTGTTGCTTGCCACTTTCCTTTCATTATAAGAAATGAAAAAGATAGAAGCAAATTATACAATATATATTTACTCAAGCTGAGATGCCTTGACACAGCTTATTGTATTTGAACTTGCCAAGCATTACTCCTGGTTCCTCCTTTAAAATCCAAATTCTTCTAGTTCCAAACAGACTCAGAAGCCTTCCCACAGTGCCACACTCAGTAATCATGACTCAAAAAAAAAAAATGGAGCTGGAAGAGGCTGAGATAATATGTTGTCACTCCTGTATTTATCGCCACATTTCCTGAATCGTCTGGCTTCGTAATGATGATTTCTTTCCGTTCTCCACACTGTTTGGCAACGACATGTTTTGTGAATACCTAAGGATGCTTATAAATATTCCCTTGCCTTGCAGCCAATAAATCTTTAAAATTAAAAGACAAAGTTAAAATGACTTCTGCACTTCTCCAACGTCTCTGCTAAATGTACCATACATCTCACGACTTCAATACCCACAGTTCAGGACTCAGCGATGACTTTCAATCTTACTATGTGGATAGAGGAGGGGTGCATGTGCTTTGTACTTTATTGAAAGCTATTTGGGGAGTTAATCTTGATGGTTAGATGTCTTATTCTCTCTGCTTCTCCATCCGTCTGCTTCCATCTACCTTTATTGACACTGGGCATCACCCTCTACTTCTTTGGAAAGTTTAGGTCTTCCCCCTCCCCCATTTAGAGTCAGAAACAGAGAAACAAATATTACAGAAACAGTTCCAAGGATCTGGTACAATGACATGGATCGATGCTTATTGAAATTTCAGGAAGCCTGATCTACAGAGAACATAGGCAGCTGATGGGGCTCATGTTTCTAGATAATGATCATGGAGCAGCTGGGGGATGGGACAAGAAGAGTGAGGCTTCTGGGTAAATGACAGCATTTCTTCAGCACTAGAGAAGAGTCCAAATAGGCTTGGAAACAAATATTTACCTGGGTAATGGGATATTGGCTCAAAATGCTATGCAAGTGTCTACTGTACTATTGTAATATGAAAGAGGCTGTTTGGAGGAGCCTGCCTCCCAGCATGCTCAGAACCAGATCTATGCCTCTGGTCTCCAAAGGGTCTCACCAAGCTGATGGTTTGGTTCTCTGCTCATATGCCATGCTTTCCTTTCCTTTTCTTTCTAGAACATGGGTAGCCTGAGAACAAGAGTCTTAACCTGCAGAGTACTTACAAGCCTATAAGAGACTCTTAGAAGCACTCCGAAGCATCTTATTAAGTTAGAATTTGAATATTATTACACACTTTCCCTCCAAAACAACAATCAAGAATGGGAGACCCAAACATTCCCATTTCCTCAACACTACATGTCAGGGAATTCTATAATTTAGAAAGAACTTAGAACTTTTGAATGATAGAATGTAGTTTGCCTCTTGAAGGCTTACTGTCAAGAGGGTACACCACCAAGTTGATTTGTCTCTCAAGGCCTTAAAAACTAATGATAAATTTAGAAATGTGTGGTTATGGCAGACCACAAATTAACAATGGATGAACACAAACACAGATGCAAAGACTTTCTGAGAAGTAATATTCCTAGCTCATTCAAAAGGATGTATCTTCAAACATTAAACAATAACTCATTGAATCAAAAGGCTGTACTTCCCTTGGCCCAGAGAAGCATAAATGTACCATTTTCAGTTTAGTAACTTAACAAGAAATACATTAGATGCAGGATTCCTCAACAGAGACAGGAATTCCTTCCAAACACAGGACCCCATTACAGAAGATGAAGATCTCCTTGGGCCCTAAATGAACTACGCAGCATAGGAGCCGTCATTAGCTGCTCCAAGGCAAGGGAGAGTTTATAAACCCTGGATCCCATGTGTTAAGACCAGGCACAGTGGCTTTAAGGCAATATAGATTTCTGAGCTGTTTATTTATTTATTTATTATTACTGCAGGTCCCATTCTCCCAGCTGCAACAATTCTAGCTCTGCAGGACCCGTGTAACAAGGCGATGGTATCTGAGAACTAATGAGCGAAGGAATGCTGTTCTTTCTTTCAGTGCAATCTCAGGTACGATCCAATGCCGTAAAGGAGTGGATCAATACTGCCAGCAGCAAGCCGCTCGATACCCCCTGAATTATTGCTTCATTTTTCTTCTTATTATAGATGAGTTGTGTTATTATTTTCCCCAAATCGATATTTTACAACCTTTTTTATCCGTTTCTCCATAAATTTTGTCATTACTTTAAACTGGGAATTCCGGTACACTAAATAAGATGCAATATCTGAGAGGAACAGAATGTCCTGACATGGTTTTTTTGTTTTTGTTTTTGTGTTACTCTTTTAGACACAAGGCCTCGTTTAAAGGCACCATCATAATCAATAGCCAAAGGGGGAGAAATTTTCACAGAGAAAAGTTTAACATAACCTTCAGCTTGCAAAATAGAAGTGCACATCCGTCCCATAAAACAGCACCTGCCCAAACAGAACAAAGCTGAAAAAAATACAAAGGGAGGTGGGGTGCTCAGTGCTCTGCATCTGAAATTTCATCCCTAATGCGTTTGCTTCCCTCCAGTTCCAGGGCCAATGCAATTCCCTTAAATCATTTCTCACAAAAGAGATCCCTCTGCGCACCTTGGAGATGTTTAATTGGCTCCTATAGCTGTCTGCTGCTAAGTGTTTAACCATCAGCAAATCAAATCAGATAAACTCATCCTAGTCTGCTGTTGGCTTGCTCCAAGCTTGATTATTTAGATGTAGACATCGGCAGTGTCTCCACTCCACTGAAGAGATGGGGAATATGTTCCCCTCCATGAGTTCCGGGATGATGAGTGAATTCTATGTCTCCTATGAAATAATGTATGTTATTTGGCAGAGAATGCTTAGTGGTGACTAAATAATCATTACAGTGCAGTCAGTGGCAATTACATGGTAATTTACATTAACTTTATAATAAGTACTGTACTCTTAACTATATCCATTGGAAGATGAGGCAGAATCGTAGGCTTTCATTTCTTTTTAATGCCACCCAAAATAAGAATAAAGTAAGATCATTGTAAAGGCAGAAGACTCTGGAACATAATACTGGTGAGTTAAGCCGTAGATCCCATTAAAGAGATGCTTAAATCCATTAAGTATAATTAGACATGACATTCCAGAATTCACAAACAGCCATTCTAATAAATTCATTAAAAAATTTTGGTAGGTTCTTTAAAAATGGGAGACTCTTATAATATAGGCTGTTATATTATATTAAAGCTTTATAATTTTATATAGGCTCATCTCTTTTATGTAAAAGCCTATGGAACTTTATAAGAATAGTTCTGCTTAAATCAATGAGTCTTAAACAACAATGTACTTCTTGTAACATGTATTTAATAATGTAATAAACTATTCTGAGTGGTATAGAATAAAATGACAAGGACTTCATTCTGATTGGCTGAGAAATCTTGGGATGTAGGTTCTCATTTTCTTACAGCATCGCAGGGAGCACATTTACACTCAAATCTCCATTTACATGCATATTATTTAATTTGGGCAATTATGAAGTCTTGAGAGCACTTTCATTACCACTTGAACCCTTAGAAGACTCTATACTATGAATGCATCATATGTAAGAATAGGAAGAGGCATTCTGAGAAGAAAGCAGTGGGAACAACTTTAATTGAACACTTATATTAGTGAATTAAATTAGGTCTGTTTTTAAATGAGCTACCCTTAATTAGCTGCTGTTGGGAAATTGGAAGGAATATATTTTACATTTTACTCATTACACTGAGCATCCGTGGACAACTGGTCATTGTTTTCTCTTTTTTACTAACAACTGAACGCAATTTCCTTAAATAATATTTTCTTTTATTTGAATTCTAGCAGAAGCCTCTAATAAAGTTTAAAGCAGAAATCAAAAATCTCTTGTACAATCTTGGTTATTGGTTTGTTTTTTTTTCTTTGTTCATTTGTATTAATGCATTTGGGGTGTGCAGCTGATAAAGTAATGCCAGACTTACCCCTAACTGCAGCAAAGCCAGCCAAAGGGCCATAGCCTCATTCATAATCGGCCTGCCACTGGCTGCCTGGACATTCAGAAATGACAGGAACAACCCAGTGAGCTTGCATATATGGGATTCTCTTCCAAGGATGGTTTATGTGTTAGGTCTGATTATCATCATACTCAAATATTTTTTTCTCATCAGGCCGATGACTCTGCCTCTGGGTCCATGAAAACCACTATACACAGCAAAGGCTATGGCTTCTTATGTCCTTGGTGACAATTGGAAAACAGAGACTTAATGGTAAGATAGAGGATCCACAGAGGTCCTGGCCCAGTAGGAATACCAATAGTCTTTGTGAACCTTTGGTTAGGAGAACACAGCTGGGATGGAAAGCTCAAGGAGACTGCCTCAAAACCCTCCCTGAATAGGATTTGAGAAAGTGACTCTTTTGTCCCAACAGTATGCATGGGGCATACATCTATGATGTCAGGGTGAAAGAAACACCATTTGTATGAGTGACTGGGTATCACCCACAATGAAAATGGTACTTGGTTCTTCCTTAGAACTTTGATTTACCAAAGGGTGAAGAAAAGTTCCCCTTTTGTTTGTCAGTCAGAAGAGAAGGATAGAAACAGATTAGAAAAGAGCAGTTTATAACATCCTTTCCTCAAATGTCACGTAATAAAAGGCCCCCAAATCAAGTATTCACAGGACTGCAAACAAGCTCTCCCTGAGAGTTTGCTCAAAGACTGGTATGCTTAAAATATTAAAGAGCAGCTGTTCAATAGCCACGGTGGTGGTGTTTGAATGAGTCTAATATGCGTTTAGTAAACTGATGATGTGAGCTATTTGAATATTTAAGAATCCATTGACAAAACAGCAATCCAAGTTGTATATGATTTGCTTTGCTTCTGTAGGAAGATCAATCCTGTATGAGTTTGGGAGAGGTTTTCCCTAATCTGAGTCTAAGATGCTTTCTATTGCAAAGTACCAGGATTGGTCCAAGTGGCCTCTGGGGAGCGTTCCATCTCTAGAACTCACATTTACTGAAGTATGTTCTTGCAGATTCTTTCTTTTTCTAAAATGTATTGTTTTATTGTTTGACACTGTCATATGTTTATGTTATGAAATTTTTGCCATTTTCACCCAGAGATCCACTTTCTCCTCCATACCTCCTCTCAACTGACATGCTTTGCAGCATGTTTTTCTCCTGTGTTCACATCTCCCTTTTTGTGTATGGTCCATTCAGGATTTTTAGCTACTTGCCAGGTGTGAGTGAAGACATGATTCAACAGAGCAAGAGTAACTCATTGATGATTACATTACTAAAAATAAATAAATAAGATGACTTCTCCTCTCCCAAATGACAATAGTCTCTCGGGAAGGAGTGAGTTTCACGGACCCCTCCCTCATTCATGATGAAATGTTGATGGACCTAACCGTATACCAATCTTGTGATGCTAACCCCAAGCCACAGTAAGCTCATGGGTATAACAGCTTCACTACATCCTTGTTTTGAAGATGAGGAAACAGGTTTTCAGATTGATTAGAAAAGTTTCAAGAGATGGGGCCAATTTCTTAATAACCAAATAAGTCTGCTCTGCCAGGCGTGCATAATGTCGGGATACATTCACAGCTAGCAGGCAAGAGAAAGGGGGTGGGATAGAAAAAGCATTGAGCTGTGTGACTTTACCTAAGTCTGTAGGCCTAGTTCACATCCTCTCTCAAGTGCTCAGCCACTTGGCTAACTGGGTCATCCTGCAGGCTTATGTTCCGTACATCTAAACCTACATTTTTGCTTTCCCTTCAGCCATTCACTGATTTGCTTAGTGCTCACTGTGCCCTGTTCTGTATGTACTAGGCATTGAGATCATGGCAGTGAGTGAGATGAGAACCTCCTTCCTAGAGATTATATGCCATTGAGAGATAGGAGCTGCACCCACGTACCATCAAGGTCATATTACTTGGCGTAAGTGCTAAAAATAAGATCAAAACACAAGCTGTAGCCAAAGTGCTCATACTTGGGGAAGTTGCCCGGGAATCTAGAAGCTCCTTTCTAATTAGTGTATTATATCCAAAGTAAAGGGTAGTGCAGAGCAGGTGTAAATCAGATGTATGGATGTAAATCTGAGCCAGTGAACAGCAATCAACTTGGGAGGGTGGAGATCTGATCCCAGATCCATCATTGGGTAACCTTTATCACTTCATTTCTTCCCAAGACCTGTTTCTTTACATTTTAAAACAAAGTTAAAATAATCCCTACCTTAAATGTAAAAAAGAAAAGAAAGAAAGAAATGGGGAGTGAGGAATGCTTAATTATGGCTCAATGTTTAGATCTGTTTATATCTCTTTACCCATATGAGGTGAAAAGAGCTGCGACACAGGGCTTCAGTGGCTAGGCCTCTTCTGTGGCCATTGACGAGTCCTGACAAGTGCAAGGACATTTGTTTTTCTTTTTTGCTTGTAATTTTATTATGTGAAAATTCTCAGTGTTTCAATGATCCCCTTAGACCTTCTGAGCAAAGCAGGGCAAGACACCGTGGATATTTTTTTCAAGACAGGATTTCTCTGTAAAGCCCTGGCTGTACTGGAACTCACTCTGTAGACCAGGCTGGCTTCAAACTCAGAAATCCACCCACCTTTGCCTCCCAAGTGCTGGGATTAAAGGGCAGCTGACACCATGGATTTTTTTTTTATAATCTTCAAGAAGTCCCAAGGTACAAGACCAACAAGCATTCCGAAGACAAGTGACAACCACCCACACAGACCTCCCAGACATTGTAGAAGTCAACCTGGCCTTTGAATCTCTTCTAAAAGTCAGTCTGAAGTCAAGGAAGGTTTTTTTTTTTATATGTGTGTGTGTGTGTGTGTGTGTGTGTGTGTAACAATGACAGAGGTCATTCTCTGTATTGAAATCTGAAAGTCTTTCTGACATTAAACAAAGATCTAAATTAGCTCCATACTGACTAGGAGTCAGTGCTTCCTGACACTCACCACTAGAGCCAATCCCAGGGGCTCAGTCCACCATGATGCGAAGTTAACCATGGTTGTGTGAACAGGAAGAAGATGCATGGTTACCTATGTGAGGTCAAAGAGCGGGAGGCAGAGAGAGAAGTGTACTCTTCTGTTGTTGTTTCTGCTCAGGATTTAGGGATTCCCAACCCCTGTGCTGCCTCTCACCATTGAGAGATAGTATAGATAGGCTTGTAACCTGCACTTTCAGTGCTCTGAATAATGGGGCCCACAAAAGAGGGAGTACAGACATTACTCAGGTTGAAAACATTGCAAATATGATGTGGTTTAGAGCACTGAGTTCATGACCAGAATCGCATATAGCAGATGATTCAACAAAGGGAAACAATACCAATGAGCTGACGTTAATAAAAAGAGATGAAGGGTCCTCCTCCAAAAAATGCCTTCACTATATACTTGAAGTACGTTACTCAAATATGTTATTTTTAAGAAAGGGCATGAAGTACCTCACAGGTAAGAAAGTCAGCCATGACAAGAACCTAGACTAGGAAATTAATTTACCTTTAATAGCTTTTTCTATGAAACTGGCCTCTTGCTACTTAAGTTCCTTACAAACTTTCTTTTCCTAATTTTATTTTGGTGGCTGATGATCTGTCTGTCTTATGGTGCTGGTAATTGAACCTGGGTCCTCCTGAGTGCTAGGCATGTTCTCTACCACTGAGCTACAGCCATAGCCAAATAAAGCCTTTGGAAGGCTGTCTAAAAACTCTGGTGAGAGGGCTTCTGTTTGGAAATTCAAAAAATAGCAAATGGCTGCACATTCTGTGATAAAGCTTCTAATGATTTTACACTACACAGACTCAGAGAGAACCGTGTCCCCAAAGACAATGATGGAAGACTGCTTAAAGACAGCTTAAACCCTATGGACTCGGGCACCCTCTTCAGTTTCCTCTTTATTTCTTTCTTTATCACTTTCTTTCTTTCTTTCTTTCTTTCTTTCTTTTTCCTCTCTCTCTTTTTCCTCTTTATCTCTCTCTCCCTCCCCCTCCTTCTCTCTCTCTTTCTTTCCCTCCCTCTCTCTCTCTCCCCTCCCTCTAACCCTCTCTTTTTCTTCCTTTCTTTTTAAGATACAAAAATAGAAGGGGAATCATCAGGAAAGATGAAGAGAACTGGTATGGAGGGGAACAAATGGAGACAGTGTAGAAATACATTATATGCATGTAAAAAAGACAGCATATCCTTTTTTTTTTTCCCCATTTTAGATAGGGTTGTGCTATGTAGCCCAGGCTGTCCTTGTGCTTCAATCTTATTGCTTTAGTCTTCTGAGTCCAGAAATTATGGGCATGGGCTAGTGTATCTGTTTCTGAAACCTGTTATTTTGAACAACAAAAGACTTTGGCTTTTATATTAAAAATCACAATGGCAAAGGTCACATAGATAATATGAATAAGAGTAGAAATCCTAAAATCAGAAAAGGCTATGTCCATAAACACTGTACCCTGTTTGGCTTGTAAAATGTACCATAACTAAATAGTGGGAGTAGGCACTCCATGATAGTTATCAGAATTGGTAAATCTTATACATGTCAGTTTTCACTAGGAAAGTAAAGCATACTTTGTATTCAGTATCATACTGTCATCAAGAAAATATTATGTAAACATTCTACTAAAAACAACACGTGTGCTCTCAAAGGATAGGGGAATGATTAAGTAAATAATGGGTCAGCCATAAAATGGACTACAATATACTCACTAAAGTATATTCAAGGAAAAGCTGAATTTACAGGAGACCTCTTTGTTTTGAGACTTAAACTATAAAACAGGATATAAAATTACAAAAAATTCTTATTCTCTCTGATAAAACATTTGCATATAGAAAAATAATAGCACTCAAAAAAATACTAACTGTAATTATCTCAAAAGGGTAGGATGAAGGGTGATGATTTTTTTTCTGTAATCCAAATCATCTATATGAGCTTGCAATGTGTTCACAATGATATAAGTTACTTAAAATATTGTTTGTTTGTTTGTTTGCTTGTTTGTTTTTTGGAGAGGAAACTGGGAAAGGAGAAATCATATGACATGTAAATAAAAAAAATATCTAATAAAAAAAATTGAAGGCCTATATTTTCTAGAAACAGCAATGTCCTGCCCTCTTCAGCAGCCCAGTTTCAGGGACTTGGGAGATTGCACATAATGACAAGGTAAGTAGCTTCCTCAGGGATTTCCTCAGTGCCCATCTGGGTGTCTCTCAATGGGGTCTGAATCCTCCCTCCACCTAAGAGCCTGAAAAAAAAAAAAAAACCCAGGGAATTACCTCACCTTGACCAGTTTCCTTATCTTATAAGTGGGGAAATGGAGAGGAGCCTGAGGAAAAGAAGGTCCAGTGACAGGCCCAAAGTGGGATCCAGCTCAAGGGGAGGCGCCAAGAACTGACACTATTACTGAGGCTATGGAGCACTCACAAAAAGGGACCCATCATGACTGCCCTCTGAAAGACCTGACAAGCAGCTGAAAGAATCAGATGCAGATATTTGCACCCAACCAATGGACAGAAGCAGCTGACCCCTGTTGAATTAGGGAAGGCTGAAAGAAGCTTAAGAAGGGCGATCCTGTAGGAGGACCAGCAGTCTCAATTAATCTGAACCCCTGAGATCTCTCAAACACTAGACCACCAAACAGACAGCATACACCAACTGATATGAGGCCCCAACACACATACAGTAGAGGACTTCCGGGCCTGTGTTCATTCAGAGAGAATGCACCTAACCGTCAAGACACTGGAGGCCCCAAGGAGTATAGAGATCAGGCGGGGGGAGGGGGGTAGGTGCATCCATGTGGAGACAGGGGGTTCGGGAGGAAGTGTGGGATGTGAAGCAGTCAGAGGGTGGATGGGAGGCAGGGAATGGAATATGGAGTGTAGAAAATAAATTAATTTAATACAAAAAATAGAGAATAAAAAAATGGAGCCTGACTAATGCAGACTTTAGAGGGTGAAATAGGCAGGTGTGTTGTATGTAGATTTAATGCCACAGAGAGAAGGAAGATTTAGCTAATAAGATAAAGTTAATGGGGAAATATGGAATAGGAAGGAACAACTGGATGAAAGCAAATAACCCTGGGAGTGTGGAAAACAAGTGGAGAAAAGAAGATCTCTCCATTCTGCCCACAGATGCTGGAGTTTCCTGGGGGGATGGTAGGAGGAACCTTCCTCAACCTGTCTAGGGCTCTAGTTCTGGACTGATATTGCCAGCAAACTTAAAGGGTTCAGATGGCTCCCACTAGTTCTTCAAAAAGCACAGTCCTACTTGACACAGCCAAGTACAATGGCCAGAATTCCCTGATCCTGGCGTCATCCAGGTTTGACACAAAAAGCTTCATGTTGTAATTGCATGTTTTGGGGAGCTGGTCCCGACCTCCAAGGACAGTGGGTCCTTGAAGGGCATACAATCATTGATGAATCCCAGCCAATATGCCAATCTCAGCAACTTGACACCTCCTACCCACACCCCCGCCAAAGTATAGGACTATTGATCTTGTGCTACAGATTTTTCAAAAACAAAAAGAGACTAGAACACAAATTCAAGCTGCCTGACTTTAGTAGGAAGATCAGGATGTTTCTAATAGAGATTTGGATGTATCTTAGAAAGTTCCAGTGAAGCATGAAATGATTATCAAAGATTAGAAATTGTTTTCAATTCTTAATGTTGTGGTCTTTCTGATGCATCGCTAAATGACAAAACAAAACAAATCTCACTTATTATTACCTAAGATATTTTTGGAATGAGGTAGACATTCTCAGGAAAAACAGACAACAAGATCTATGTAATTAAAATAATATTACTGACTCACTTTTATAGAGTGTTTATGTTTAAAGGGCTGGGAGGAATGTGGTCAATTTTAATATTAGTTTACTTCCTTTTAATTGGTACTTCCTAAGTTATCTAACATAAGCATGTAGTGTTTTGCAATAAAGAAAGAAAAACAAGGTTTAATGCTCTAGTGGGCGCCCCTCTTGTCGTTAGCTCGAACAATGAACAGGGGATCGGCACTGCAAATATGGAAAAGCAGAACAGAAAATAGTCCTCTGTGGGCAGTGGGAATAAATTTTATGAAAAGACAAACAGAAATAAAGTTGCCCTTCCCCCCCCATCCCAATCTCTTAGGAGAAATTTCCAGATATATACTTTAAAAGCTGAAAGGTTAATTTATCACTATCCTGAGTTTGAAAAAAATTAAAATTAAAATAAAAAAAGCAACCTTGAATACTTCCACCCAAATGCTTTATTGGCTTTGAAAACCAAATCATGTTATATCACACTAAAAAGATTAGCTACCAAGACCTTCTCATATTGCATTATAGTGCTGAGAATCCATAGGAAGCTCAGTTCCTGCATTTGCTGTTAATAGCTCTCTAGTCCTTTACCAGCAATTTATAGTTTAGAAATGGCAACACGTCTTAAAGATTAAAGCCATGTGACAAATAGTTCATGTCCTTTAATAACCAAATCGCATGCCTCAGATCCGGGCACAGGCCTGTCTGCCTTTTCTTTCTATACGGTTTTGCGGGTAGGAAATACTTCATGTCCCTATTACATGAATGATGAATGGGACCGTTGGTTATGGTCTGTTATTTGCTTGGCTATAGTCAATATGTTTTCTTTGGACAGGGATTTCTGTGATTTATCTCTCTACTGGCCTTATCACTTATTAACTCTGAGGAGACAGGAAAAAGCCAAGGTTGTATATGAGGCCTTGTGGCCATTTAGACCTCTAATGTCAGGGAAAATATTCCTTTTAATGATCCAGTTACACTAGCTACTCATGTCCTGATTACACTCCACTCCAAAGAGGAAATAAGGGTCATATTTCTTGGAGAGTATATACATAAAATATGCAAAATAATGTGCTTCCTTTGGACTGGCTTTATTCTTTGAAGAAACAGCTTTCATTTCATAGATGTCACTGAAGTACAATGGTTACTTTTACAGATGGAGGTTGCTGTGCCCATTATGGTACCCACAGGGTTTAACCGTACAGATGCCAGCAGATTCTGAATTACCGACACATATGAGATCAGAGAGGGGAAAATCACATTTTGTTAAAATAAATCTTCCCTTTGGTGGAGAAGAGGGCTGGAGGTTGACTCTTCACACCAAAAACAAAGGGAAGAAACATTTTTTTTCCACACTGAATCCCTTCGTTTTATATGAATAGCTCTCTCAGAGTCATTTCTTAAGGCATGGGGACAAGCAGCCACCTCCAAACTTTTCTTTCATATCGAGTCATTTCTAATCAGGACGGCACTGGGAGAGAAGCACACGGAGGGCTCCATTACACTCTCTTGCAGCTGAGTCCGAAGTGAAATCCATCTGATGTAGAGAAGGTGGGGGAGGAGGAAGAAGAGGAGGAAGTGGCCAGAAAGCAAGCAAGCAAGCAAGCAAGCAAACAAACAAGCAAGCTAGCAAGCTAGCAAGCAAGCAAGCACGTTCTTGCCTCTTATCCTCTGTTCTTTGTGTTTTTCCACAATGGATAAGTCTGTAGGATATCACCCTGCACAAGGCATCCTTGGACTCAGCCTTTCACTGCCTCTTACAAGACCCTTGGGAAACTCAGCAAAGTCAGAGCCCCACCATCATCAAGCTTGGGAAAAAAAGAAAATCTGCTCAATTTAAGTCCTCTGCTCTCCCTCACATCATACCTACCCTACCTTTCTACTCTTCAGCTCTCAAATCCTCTTAGTGCATCTCATCTCCTCTGGTCATCACCTAAACCCAAGCCGCCAAGATAGCTTTCCTTGGTGACTTCAGAAACCTTTGAGAAAGACTTCCAACTCCCATCCTGGTCTGCAGTCCCTCCTTCTAGGGGTCTCAAAAGTTATAAATGTCACAGCCAACTGCCATTTCAGGGACTCTGGAAACTGCCTTTGGTTCTAAAGATAAATATCAACTATTCTTTGTGGCTTGCATTCAGTGTCTTCTTAAACACTACCTCTTTGGATCATTCTCTCTCTCCACAAGCCTACCACCCTGCACCATTCCCTGTGTTGGTGCTTGGTCATGCTTAAAATCTCAGCTCACATATCTTTTCTAGGATGGAACTATCTCTGACTTATTAAGGTTCCTTTTCTTAAGTGCTTATCTGAAACCCTGCTCTTATTTTTCTGGGTATTTCCAAGGTTTAACATAACAGACTTAGGAACATCCATATTAGCTCTAAGACCATAAGATCAATGAAAACAGAGACCCTATCTGCTTTAGCTGAACTATGTTTTAGGGCATTGCCTAGAACTGGTTTAGCACACATAGAATAGAACAGGAATCTACAAACATTCTTGTAATAAATAAATAGAGGAAGTGGGGAAATCACAACTAAACCCAGATAGTCTTAGTCCAACTCCATAGTCTAGGAAGAAGGATGCCAGAGAAAGCTGAAATGCATATACTGTTAATCAAAGAAGGCTCAAATGACCAGGTCTTTGGATTTTTCTTTCAAACAGAAACAACATTCTCACTGTCTGCTCTTTACATTCTGAGTTTATTTTTAGACAACACTCCTCCCAGAGCAGGCACCATCAGAACTACATTACCTACCTGACCTATTTACTCTTTGAACACAAATACCATTAAATGTCTTCATTTTATAGGTGAGGAAATGAAAACTATTTATTCCATAGATCTAAGCCCATTTTTCCCTTATCAAAAACCCCAACTATTGTATTCTATGCATGAAAACATCAAGTGTAGAGGGATAGATTCTTAATTAACAGATTCTATTTACAGCCCATGTCATCCAGATTACAGCAATCAATGAGGACCCATTGATCCTGGGC
Source organism: Mastomys coucha (assembly GCF_008632895.1). Classification (NCBI taxonomy): domain Eukaryota; kingdom Metazoa; phylum Chordata; class Mammalia; order Rodentia; family Muridae; genus Mastomys; species Mastomys coucha. The sequence continues at coordinate 40,098,068 of NW_022196911.1, read as the reverse complement.
AATATGTTAATCAATTATCAGGGAACACCTATCACAACCTCATGAGATACTAAGTCAAGTTGCTGCAGCACAGCTTACAAAGTCACTAAGACTGACGAAGGCTATCTCTTCCTTTATCAAGTTAGTGGATCTATTTTTATTTCTGTCTTATCCACAAAAAAAATAGAAGAAAAGAGCCATGAGCATAAGGAAGCTATGATGAGGGTGTGGTCTAATTGCATGGCACAAGAGAGATGGAATGTCAGAAAGATTCCTGTCAATTAAGATCAGCTGTGGGGAATACCAAACTTACCTACTCCAACTAGTCCATTTTACAATGAAAAAAAAAAAAAAGATGAGTCTAGTGCACATAAGAATCTATCCTAGGTCTCTCGGTAAGATAAGTGCAGATACTGAGCTATACTACAGGCCTCTGTCTCAGCCATCGCTGTCACCCCTGCCATGGTAAGAATATTATCAGAGGAACAGAATTAGAACTATACCTAAAGCTTGCATGTGCTTGTACATAAGACAAGTATGAATCCCCAGGCAAATACAGAATGAGTTTGAGGCCTAGTAAGGAGCTGAGAAAACACATGGCAAAGCTGAGTGGGCTATGAACGGCAAGGCAAAGAGGTTATGTGGCAGCTTACTTCTAGTGAGCCAAGGGGGACAGTTCCTACAGGGTAATGATAAGATGGTGGCTTTTCAGGAGATTCAGGCAGCAATGAATCCACATTTGAAAAGGCTAAAAGAACAGGAGATTCATCGGGCTCTAACTCTCCGCCTCCCACTTAAAGGAAATTATTTTGTTGGCCCCAAGGTGGCAGCTTTCATTTTGTAGGGGAAGCCCTGTAGGGGAAGAAGGAAAGCCCAGAGGTTTATGGGCTGAAAGGTCTTGAACCTGGAGTTGAAGCTAACTCTAGCCTATGCCCTCTGAGGGAGGTTGACGATGAGCTGCGCCCATGTTACTGTGTCCTGAAGAAGAGAGGAGGAATTTGCAGGTGAAAAGAGGAGCAAACCCATGTATTTTTGTTGGAGAAAAAAATAGTCAGTACCAAAGAAGTTTCCAAGTCAAGACGGATAATCAAAATGTTTCTTATCCAAACCATGGTTCAGCCTCCAAGAGTCTGTACTGTAGATGCTGGGTGCCCAGTATGGCAGCATTAAGAGGTAGAGCCTAAAGAAATGTGATTAATTTAAGTAGGCTATTGGATGTGGTGACCTTGGAAGGAATGAATGTACTCCTTGTAGATTCCTGCTTGGTTCTCATGAGAGTAGGTTTTTATGGAGAGTACAAACCTGAATCCCCCAGCCTTCGGTCTCCCCACGTGACCAGTCTGACCCATACCTACTCCACAACGCTATCCACCATGACGTGAGGCAGGCCATGAGGTCCTTTCCCTTTTCAGAGGCCAAAAGATGGGACCATTTGGTCTTAGACTCTCAACCTCCAAAGCTGTGAGTTAAATAATCCTATTGTCTTTATAAGCCTTCAGTCTAGGTTATTTTGTTGTGACAACAGAAAGTGGAATTAATTATTTGAAAATCTGTTCCTTGTTACCATAATTGTCCATACATTGCCTTTCCTATTTGTTGTTGCTTCAGTGTCCTGGTGCCTATGATTCTAGTACTAAAAACCCTTAAAGGCAAATCTTAGATGGCTGGGAAGATGAAGATGATGGTAAACAAGATGGGAAATGTTTGCTCAAGAAAGAGGACTCAAAAATGAATGGGTGGGGCTTCGGCAACTACTCAGCAGTGCAGAGATTTTGTGCTCTGGAAGAGGACACAGGTTCAGCTCCCAGCACCTATATGGCAGCTTGCAACTATCTGTAAGTCCAGTTCCAGAAGATCTGATGTCCTTGCCTGTATTCCATTGGCACTGGGCATGCACATGATGCATACATACACATGGAGACAAACCTCTAATACACAGAAAATAATGATTTTTTTTTTTAAAGAATGAATGGCTAAAGACAATAGCCACAGTTTCATGCCAATGCTAGACCCTGGCTTCTTTCTAGATGTTACACGTTTCTCTGATTCTAAAAACAACCCTAGAAAGTTATCGTTTTCTTCTTGTAAAAATAAGGTGGCTCAGAGTTGTAATATGAAGATCTCAGGAATAGAGTCTCCAGTAAATGGCAAAGCTAAGAGCTCAATCTATATCTATTGCCTTAAATGGAAGCACCCAATCCTTATGCTGCTCTGTATTACTGGCAATTAAAAAAGGAAACAGAGAGAAAAGAGGATGGGGAAAGGTGGGGGGAGAGAAAGGAGAATTAATATGATCAGGAGAGAAAAATAAAAAGGAAATTAAGAGTCATCAAGAGCTGTAGAACATATTTTCCCGCAAGGCCCATCCTGTGGGCAGAACAACATGCTCTGAGTTGCTGAAGGAGAAGTACAAACAGGAAGTCATTCAGGAAGCAGTTTCATCCCCCCAGTTAATATGCTGTTTAGATTGGCTCTTTTGGGGCCATAGGTAGGTGAACGGGTTAGAATGAGACAGCAATTGGTAGAAAGGTTCTGATAGGTTGCTTAACCAGCCAATCAGTTGGGCTGTCAGTTGATCTTGCATGAGGGCTCTCCCCACCCCGTAGGGAAGGGACATGACTTTAAGTGCAGCCCTGATACTTGGGATAATGTTGGTCATAGGTCATCCCGTGGTCCTTCTTTATTTTAATTTTTATTTGCTTATTTGTTGATTTTTTCTGGGCCTTCCCATGAAGAAACTACCAGGATGAAAGCAAAATGCTATCTTCAGCTGTGGCCCCTTGTTATTGCAAGAATTGTAAGAATTGTAAAGAAACAGCTAAACAGCTCCTACAGAGCTTTTCTTAGTATCCAAGTTCACGTATGCTTTAGCAGGAATGATCATGCTCCAAAAGGAAGCAGCTCATTTAGAGACTGAACGGTGTAGAAACAAAACATACAAACAAACAAAGGGGTGTGTGAAGATTTTGGGGAGACCTTCCAGTCAGATCTGGCGAGTCCTGTGATCCTGTACATCATCTACCTGGACTAACTGACCAGATACAAGGTTGTAGGACTCTGAAAACAACCCTAGGATGAGATGAGGTTTTAATTTCTTTCATTTAGAAACTTGTGAGATGTAAAGTCAGCTCTGCCTCACATTTGCAAAAGAATAAGGAAACGCAATGAAGTTTGATCTGGCAGGTGCTATTGGGGCTTCTGTGTTATCTTTAAGTCAGGACTCACTCTTCTCCATGACTCTGATTGGGCAAAGGCAAGAACATCATATATCGAGTGAACAGGAACACTTGAGTCTGAGGACCAGTGACAAAGAGTTGCATCCAGCATCCTTAAGAGATTGGGGTCAGCCTTCAATCCGTGTTTAGTTGGACTACTTTCCCCAAAAAGTGGGGTTTTAATTGCATCAACTAGACGAGGATATTCCTTTATATTTTTATTTTTCTGATTTTGCTTAGATTGTTAGAGCCTTTCACATTCTTATACCCAAACTCTCTCCTAAACACTCTGAAAACAGTGGGCGTGCCTTAAATTGGGGTGTTTTACTTCAGTTCTGTGATACTTTCTAGTTTCTTTTTAAGGGAAAAAAATTCCAGTGACATTCCATTAAGAAACAAGATTCGTTTGCCAATCCAGAAAGGCAAGCCTCACATCTTGAAGTAGTATGCACATTAAAGATGAAGTGCGAGCTTCTGGGAGTGGGTGGGAGAGGGGCCTGCACGAACCCAATGACCTAAGCAGTTGTTGGGATACAAAAAACATACAGGGGCTGAGCCCCCTTCTCTACACCTTCACTTGTAAAGAGTGACAAGCACAGAGGTAAACTAAGTTAGCCCCAGGAGCTAGGTGGCTAGCCATGGCTAAGGACCCACCACAAGGACAAGCCACATGCCAGGGATCATGAGGACCAGAAGTTTCCTAGTTAAAACCACGTGACATCAATGTAACTATGAATAGCCAAGGAGTCTTTGTCCTCATTTCTTTCGATTTTTTTTATTTTTCTAACACGAGAAGAGGCTAGATTTCTTCCTAGGATATATTAAGAAGAGCATCTTCTTGTCAGTCGCCCACAGTTGAAGGCATGGATTCTTTCGGCTCTTCTTTAGATTCCCACAAATGAACACATCAACACACATTCCTCTAGAATTCCTTCCCCTAGCTTGCAGATCTGCTGTTTTTATCTTTGGTCTTAATTCCAGTCTGATACAGCTTTCCCAAGATGTGATTTCTTAAATTGGTAGCAATTTTTGAATGGTTTAAAAAAAATCTTAAATAATAGTGGGCCAGTCAATCCCTTGGGTTGGTTTGTTTGTTTGTTTGTTTGCAAGGGAATGGGTGTTTTGTTTCATTTTGTTTGAGAATTTATGTAATGGTAGTGATTTAAAAAAAAATTATGACCAGGTGGCTCTAGGGTATATTTTACTGAACACTGATTAACAATAATTTCTTCTAAATGAGACTTGACCACAAAAGGGAGCCATTAATGAGCAAGGACATTGTCACCAAAGCGGAAGCCATGGCTGACTGCTTCTGGTGCCTCCTACCCCACGAACATTTTCTTTTTCTTCCTCTCTTCTTCTTTTCTCTTTCTTGTTCTTAATAGCAGAGTAAATAAGCAACCAGTGAGGCCTAAATATTTTCAGCCAAAAACAGAGTCCAAAGTCCTCAGAGAAAACATTTGGCCTCTGTGGTTTTGTAATATGTTCCAGAACAGCAAGTCCAGCAAGGAACACTGTGAAAAGCTACCATCCCCTTGGAATGACGGTGGGGAATGTTACAGTATCAGAAATTTCAATTGGTCCTTTTCCTGAGAGCCCATAATGAGGCTTGTTTAAAAAAAAAATAGAAAAGAAAAGAAAAAAAAACTTACAGTGCTATCTGGAAGTTCTCATGGGAAAAATGAATGGCAAGAAACCCTAGATTTAAAAGAAACAGCTAATCCGCTATTTTGATTGTTCTTCAAAACTTATGCTGAACCAATGAGCCTAATTAAAAACACTTGGCCCACTTCTATAAAGCATCATAGCTTTCTCTATGCTTCGCTTGTATACACCACAGAACTCCGGATAGACTTTTTTTTCAAGCGCTCACTAACAAAGTGCTGACTTTGTTGGGATGGCTGAGCTAATTTCGTGAACTCAGTGTGAAACCTGAGCTAAACAAAATTGTGGTAATTTTCCTTAATTTGTAAAAGTGATTGGAGTGCAAACAAAATTTTCCTCTTGGGTCAATCCTATAATTTTCAATTAACTAAAACTAATCGGCAGGCAGGCACCAACCCTGTATTTTGTTTAAAGGGCTGGGAGGCATTTCTGAGGGTCAAAATACATTAACTTGGTTTGTTGGTTTGTTGGTTTGTTTGTTTGTTTGTCTGTCTCTGTCTGTTGGTGGTGGGTTGTCATTGTGGGAGAGAGACAGGGTGACTATAAAGCATGCTTGGTTTGCTTCACAGTATAAAATTATAGGGGAAGATACTTTGAGGTAGGATGTTAGAGCAAAAATGAAACCTGCCCGTCGGATTATGTGGTTTAATTAGGATCTGCTGAGAGAACCGCTTCTTCTGTGCTCCAGACCCCTTTGTGTGAAAACAACTTCCCATCTACATGGAGAGGCCTAGTGGACCCTCAGTAGTAAATGGGGAAGAAAAGCTGTGGATGGAGCTAGCCAGGTCATGTGAAGCCAAGGGTCCTCAGATTTACCAGTGGTCCCTGACACATCAGCCTACACCTCACCTTTGAGCATGTAAGAAAGAGTCTGCCCTCCCCTTCTATAGCAGATGCTGAATTCCATGAGATCCCTGGGTGTTTGCTTTGCCTATTACTTATACTTCCACATCCTGCCAGCCCAGGTCTTGCCTGATTGGCTATTGCCTGGTAGGAGGGAATTCAGATGCACCCTGTAACCCTAGCTGCTTACCACAAGGCAGGTCCCTGTGCCAGTGCTGTTGGAGGTGGGGCGGACAAAATGCAGCTTACTGGGGCAGAAAGCACCAACCCAGAGTAAACTATGAAAACTACCAAATGCTGTTCAGTGCTGTAGCAGGCTAGAACAGTGCTGTTCATCAAAGTTCAACCCTGCTCCATAAAGCAAACTCCAACAAGCTGGCCAATCTACTAGAGAGAGACCTTGGTCCTGTCTAGTACAGCCCTGCTCTCTCTTTCTCTCAGTAGGCAACCAGTTCTTTCAACATGCAAAACTATTACATCTCCATAAGCTTTTAGTAATAATAACCAAAGCAAATTTCTTCAGTCCTGTACTTGTTGAAATGGAAAAAAAAAATCTGTCTTAACAGAAACAAGATTAAACACACACACACACACACACACACACACACACACACACACACCATCAAGGAAAACATCTCATGAAGTTGCCAGAGCTCCGTGGTTCCCATCTGCAGGCATCCTTACCTGTGTAGATGAATCTGCCTGGTGTCCCTTTACAGAACTGCTTGGACTTGTAGGACAGTGTGACTTCCACCACGCCAGGGATGTGCCGAGGAGGTGTCTGGACACGGATGGCATGAGGAGTTATCAACTGCAGGAGACATGGAAGGAGGAAAGATCATTGGAATATGTAAAGGACTCATGTCCCAGCTGCCCTAGCACTCTCTATAAACAGAGCTCTAAAACACCTCATTAACCTGTCAGTGGACACCGGCTGGATAGAACCTGTGGAAAAGATGCCGACCACAACATTTACAAGTGCTCTGCTTACAGCCACAATAGCATTATCTGGGTTTTCCTTCTCAGCAGGCCCTGGACTTCCCCGGTTTGGAAAGGGAACCTGGCCTAATGAAATGGTTTATCTCCTACAGGATATCCTTTGGAAAACCTGTTTGCAACAGATGCCCAAACCAGAGGAGAGCTTTGCCATGCCTTTCCAGAGGGCATGGGCCTGGTGTTTGAACTGAGCTCTTAAACACATGGAGAGTGCAGAGGTAGGAAACAGTAGGCCCGGGCATTCTAATTAGCTGCGGAACACATGGATGAAATGTCCAGAAGACCATTTGGCACATTAACTACCAGAGGCACAATCAAAGCATTTTAAAGGGGGAGAGGGAAGGACCTGCCTCCCTGGAATAGCTTAGGGCTCTGGATGAACTAAAGGTTCTCCATAAAAGAGAAATGAAGGTTGGGGAGAGGGGGCTGCTGGAGGGTTAGCCTTTCTCTATGCAGCAGCACATACACAGTGAGGAAGTTCATTTCTGAACTCCATTGGCAATCAAATTATGCTATAAAGCAGAATTTATTTTTTAATTATTCTTACCTAGGTTTATATAAAGAAAATGTTAATAATGGTCATAAAATGGGCATTATCTAGGTCAAAGAAGAAGAAGAAGAAGAAGAAGAAGAAGAAGAAGAAGAAGAAGAAGAAGAAGAAGAAGAAGAAGAAGAAGAAGAAGAAGGAGAAGAAGAAGAAGCGGAGGAGGACGAGGAGGAGGACGAGGAGGAGGAGGAGGAGGAGGAGGAGGAAGACCATCCCTGGCATTTGACTGCTTGACTTGTGACGGCACTACCTTGTAAAGCATCTCTCTCTCTCTCTCTGTGAAGTCAGCAATGGCCCAAACAGATAAACACAGGGGCATGGGCTGAACACACAGTAGCTAGAATATCCTCTAAGGCCAGTCTCTAAAGACTCAATGCTAGCTTATGTTTATACTGTTGCATGCCAACAATGTAGAAGGAGGTTTTATTTAAATGTAAAAATCACCCATTTGAAGTGTTTTGCCTAAGAATCGTGGGTGAGGTGATAAGAAACTATATCCAGCCCCTGGTTGCCACCAAGGGAAACTTTCTTAGTGTCTTGTGACAGGCAGAAGGATGAGAAAGTTGTTCATGCCAAAATCCACAGCTAATGCTGCTAAATGTTCCTGGAAACACTGGGCTAAATTCATCTTAGGGCTCAGAAATGCTTTATTCTCTTCCCTCAAATACATAGGAAGTCTGAGATTACTGGCTACAAACTAAGAGCCACAAAGAAATATTGCACTAAGACCAAGTCTATTGCCATGGCTGGTGTTTTCTGGAAAGCTAAGGGTTTACTCACAAAAAGCACCAATGATATTGCCTTGAAATTTTGCACTAGGCTGGGGATCTCCTAGACTCTAAGAGGACAACCTACTAAATGGACAGAGTATCAAGCTACCTTCTAAATATATGCCTCTATTTACCCATTGGTAAGCACAACTCTCAGCCCTCATTAGAAACACATCTTTGTGAAGGGGATGTGATTCATATGGAAACTCACACTGGTCAAAGTGCAGAGAACAAATCTGCGGGGGAATCAGCTGTCAATGGGATATCTGGATCTCACTGCCCCCTGCCAAGGCTCAGGACACACCACATCTACCTCTAGCTGAGGAGCTGATGGTGCCTGCTATGAGAGGAAGAGTCAATATTCTTCATAGATGTGGCCCCTGGTAGGTGGGCCATGCTCCAGCCAATGGCCCCACCCATGTATACAGGGTTAGCACTAATTAGACTTAGAAAAAAAAAAGAAAAGAAAAGAAAAAAGAAAAGAAAAAAGGATATGAAGTTGGGGGAATCTCTAGGTGTAGGTTACAGAGTGTCTGAATATAAAGAAAATACATTGTATATGTGCATGAATAGATAAAAAAGGAAAAAAGTATTCTACTTACATTGAAATCCTCCCAAAAATGCTTTGAATGCTGTCTAAATCATGGAAAACATGCAATGTAACTTAACTTTGATAAACCAAGATCATGTTTGCCATCATCAAAACACTGAGCAATTGCTGAAGTATGAAGTGCTGTCCCCCAGCCCTAAAATGCTTCCACATAGTTAAGCACTTGAAATGACTTCTGTTTTATTCTGTGCCTTTGTCCTCTGCCCCTTCTAATCTGCACTTATAATCTGAAGACATAGAAACAAGGAGATCAAGTTTAATACTGTATAGAGAACAAGAGGCAAACCAGGTCCAGATCCTTCTTTGCCTAACCATGCTTGGCTACTCTCTGCCTTCCCGACCATATGGTCTCTATATAGTCAACAAAAGTCAGAGTGGTCTGCCTCTTTGTAGGAATTCAGATGACTACAACATTCAGGATATGATTCCTAGGAACCTATTTACTGTGTGCCATCAAGAATTTCCTGCTTATCTTTCTTCCACTGAACAGTTTTCGAGACTAGGAGAAACTCTTGAATCATCATGTCTATTCTTAAAAGTTACTAAGGAGAGGTAGGAGAGATGGCTCAGGCATTAATAGTACACTAGGTATTCTTACAGAGGACCTGGATTCGGTTTTCAATACTCAACACTCACATGGATGCCATATGTAATTCCAGTTCCAGGATATTTTTTTCTGACCTCCATAGGTATCAGGTATACACATGGTGTACATACGTACAAGCAGGTAATACACTCATACACAAAAAATAAAAATAAACAAATCTAAAAATGTTGCTAAATGAATGTCTTCCATTCTAAGCATTCCTGAAATAAATTCATGTGTAAACGTGCTCATAATTCTACTAAATGTTTGATTACAGTAGGCACAATAATCCTTATAGAAATCCATTCTTGTTAACCCAGTAATAATTAACACATTCCCCAAATAAGTTACTCTCAAAGTGACAACCCAACTAGCTTTGCAGTTATATCCCAAAAAGAGCATGAGTTGCTATCTATATTGTTTCAATACAGTAAGGAAAAGGAACACTTCTCAACATTTGTGGCTTCAATAAGAAATGAAGTAAATATTTTAAGGTACTGAAGAGTTGGAGGGATGGCTTAGTGGTTATAACTATTTACTGCTACTATAGAGAACAAAGGACTTGGGTGGCCTACAACTGCTTTTAGATCAATTCAGCTCTAGAGGATCTTATGCCCTCTTCCTGTCTCTTGGGGTACTGCACACACATGCATACACACACACACACACACACACACACACACACACATACACACAAGTCAAAATAAAAATAAAAAAAGAAGTTAAGGCAGTAATAGTAAGAGATCTACACTAAAAGGGTGTTTATCCCTAAGCTTATGACTTTAGATGTGATTGATTTATTTATCTTCCTTGTGTATATGTGTGCTCATCCCTTATGCTTTCATAGGAAGTAATACTATAAACTACTATGGGAAAATATTATCAAAATTAAAAGAATGCCAGTTTGGAGCACTATGCATGCCATGTGATTACATAGAAATTAGATGTGTAACTGCACAGAGGAAAGCTCAAAAGATAAACGGTAACATGTTGACATAAGTGGCCTCTTTGGTTAAGTGTTCTTTGGTAAAGTTCAGTTCCCTTTGACTGCCTCTCTATTTTCTCCAACCCTGCATGTACATTCCAGTCAAGGGAAACCATTAGGCACTGTGTGAAGATGGAAGGCTCATGGACTCTTCATGGCCCAGAAAGGCTACCCAGCTACCAGGAAGCAAGAATGTGGTCCCCTCTGGCTGCCTATATGACTGTTTGTTTTCTCCAGACTCAGATAGCAGAGCCAGAAGAACCCTGTGGTGCAGGCCCAAAAGGCACAGGCTTATTACGAACCATGGGTGATAAAGATGCCTCTGAGAGAGAGACAGATCCAGATGTGGAGGTGGACAAATAGGGCTCCCCATGAGAGAAGCAGGGGAGAGAGCAGAGAGGACTGGAGCAGATTGAGCAGCTGCACATGTGGAGGCAGCCGTCTGAAGAAACCACCTGCAAAGTCTGAAAGGCCAGAAGGGAAGCATGGGTCTGTGTGTGGTCTCTTGTAGCATCCGAAGGACACTAGGAACAGGAAAGCATGATCCATGAGCAGTTGGAGTATTAACGAAAACAGGCTGTAGAACCCTGGGGGAAGGCATGACTTTGGGAGAACTATCTCTTCTGAGGAAACAACAGCATGTGCTTGCTCTCTATAGCTCTCTCGTTCTCAAAAGTGAAGGTGATGACCTGAGCAACACTGACCTGCTGTGGTCTTCTCATGGTGCGCTCAGTACTAGCCTAAGCTCTTTTGGTGACTCATGCCCGAGAGACTTCAGGGGGCAGGTATGGCCATTAGCTGGTTCATAGGTAAGCAAAGTGAATCTCAGGAAGGTTTAGAAGCCTAGCCATAAGGAGCAGCAAGCTTCCCTGACTAATGACTGTCATCATCATGCCACAACTGTCCTCTCTCTCTAGACTGCTTATCATTTTATAATAATTTCTGGACTTTACCCTCTCTCTCAGCCTTTGAAAGCATCAGTTGCATCCCTAATACCTCCTTCACCTTCCTTCCATGTCTGGGAGTACCAGAAGCACACAACGGTTCTCCCTGTGAAGCTAAGCTGAGAACAATCCCCCAGCAGAGCTCAGAAGCAACTCCACCACCAGCCTACATTCCTGTCTTCTAGCCACTGGCTTTACGTAAAAGAAAAGCAATGGGAAGTGCTGAGTCATGTGCAAAAAGAGTACTAGAAGACACATACATGATTTCAAGTTTTCCTTACCAGCTTCACAACCCTGAACTAACTATCTGCCACATTAGAAAATCACATAAAAAAAAGTCAAGTCTAAAAAAAGACTCAGCGGAATAGAGAAAAGGGAAGGGGCAGTTTGCTATTGTTCTATAGAAAACTAATTAACAGCCGGGTGGTGGTGGCGCACGCCTTCAATCCCAGCACTTGGGAGGCAGAGGCAGGCAGATTTCTGAGTTTGAGGCCAGCCTGGTCTACAGAGTGAGTTCCAGGACAGCCAGGGCTACACAGAGAAACCCTGTCTCGAAAAACAAACAAACAAACAAAAACAACAACAACAAAAACTAATTAACACAAATCATCAGAAAAAAAAAAACCTCTCAAGTGGGATAGACTCTGGGCTCTGCAATTGCCACAATCCATGCCTCAGTTTACCAGTTGAATCATAGGCTATAGGAGCTCAGATCTTCTCTGTGGGAGCTCAGAATAATATTAAATATGTTTTGTGTTTGGGTAGTGCCTCTCCAGGGATGCTAAAGCGCCTTCTAGATTAATTTTTTAATTTATGTATTAATAATTTGCACAGCATTCTCCCTCCTTCTCAATTAGAATGATAATACCCATCTCTTTTGAGATAGGCAGGGGGTGCTGAGTGATGGACATGGAACAGACACTTAAATAAGGAAGCTGTAACACAAGGCATAATTAAAGCTTTGAGACCAAATCCACCTTAGGAGCTCTAAAGAGATATGAGTGTCAGTAGCCAAAGAAACAGACTTGCTGTTCTTTCTTTCTGGAGCATTTGTCTTTGTGTAACCAAAAATGACATATTAAAATATATCTACATTTCAGGCCCAGAATGCATGGATGAGCCCATGAGGCACATGTGGAGGCCGAACTGTGCCGTTCTCATTAAGGCTCTTTACACTTATTTATTTATTTATTTAGAGTGGTATGTGGGTGTATCTGTGTGTGTGTGTGTGTGTGTGTGTGTGTGTGTGTGTGTGTGTTTAGGTCAGAGGATAACTTGTGGGATTCCCAGGAAATTGAACTTGAGTCCCCAGACTTAGCAGCAAGCACCTTTATCCCACCTAATCGGACTTCTCTCAGGCATTGAGGTCTTTCATTCCAAAAAAGTTCCTGTCTGGTCATCAGAATGTGATCGCTCAGGGAATGAAGGGAGGGAAGGAGAGAAAGGGGAGAGAGAGAGAGAGAGAGAGAGAGAGAGAGAGAGAGAGAGAGAGAGAGAGAGAGAAAACACAGAGGCATTGAGTGTCACACAAACATACAAACATTGTGGTTTTCTTTATTCCTTTCAAGAAATAACTAAAACCAATGTTTAGCAAAAAAGGTAGGGTCTCATGAATCCCTAAAGATAAACTTGGTAAGGAGATATTTGAAACTCAGGTCTCAGGAATTAAATCCCATAAGGAAGTTAAACCTGGCTTTGGAGTAGCCAGTGATGTTTCTGAATGCTGTCTAAAATTTCTCTCAATACAGACACTGATAAAGATAGGGACTAGAGGCCCGCAGAGCGACATTTTTAGCTGTTGCCTGTGTTCCTTGCATAGAATATCAGCTCCATGAAGATATAGTCTTGATCTGTTTTGCTTTTACTGCGTTCCCAGAGTGTCAGCCAGACCTTGGATTAAGTCAGTTCTCATGAACTACTCATTAAACACTGAATGACCAAATAGCAAAATGCCATTAAATAGCCCTCACGAGTAAGGTAAAGCCTGAGTAAACTTCTGTGTAAGTGTTCAGAAAAGAAATGATCAGGGCTGGGGTGTAGCTGAGGGTAGCACAATTGCCTAGCATGTTTGAGGGTCTGGGTTCAAGCCCAGAAATGCCAAAAGAAAACAGAAGAAAAAAACCAATCCCACTCCATTCAAAATTCTTTCTCTTTCCTAAAAATAAATAAATAAAAATAAAAACAAAAAGCTTTTGACTTGGCTACCACAAACCTCCTGGTATCATCATTAAGCATTTCAAAAGAATCCACTGCCCGATTCCTTGGACCAGGAAGTTAACTGTGACCCTCAATCAATGTAGTTAATTGTCTCAAAACAGAACAGCAATGAGATCGATTTCCAAAATAACAGATTGGGAAGAAAGGAACTAAAAT